>NC_056613.1:6569063-7169063 GCF_018340385.1 Cyprinus carpio | reverse complement strand
GGTGCAGTCTGTCCTGCATCAAAGCCTGTGACAAATCCTCTTACACAGGCATGCATTTGAATTAAAATATGCTAATTACAAGAGTATAAGGTTAACATCTAATCTGCACAGTGGTACAGCAGCACACAGTATACAGTGAGCTGAAGGTTATGGAGACATCTGTGTCGTTCCTATTAACATTTTAATATCTCACTTTCAGAGTCACTTCCATGCTGTTTAAGTAATGCGTCCTTGTATCTGTTTCAGTCAGTCTCACCCTCTGTTTCTCTGTTTGCTCTCAGGGCTGAGCTGAAGGGTCTTCGAGAAGAGCTCACAGCTGAACATCAGGCGGAGAAACAGGTGGCCCTGACACAACTTTCCCAGCAGAGAGACCTGGAGATGATGGCAGCCAGGGAGAGCTGGCAGAGGAAGGTGGAGGACCTCCTGGAACAGGTAACGGAAGGTCACAGGGGTGACATTTTTTCATTTATACCCGTTTGTCCACATTTTAGAGGTGTATTCTACATTTTTGTAACATTTTTTTCCCAGGAGTAAGCTTGTTTTCAGGATTCTCGTTATCAAAACTGCAACAAAACAAACAATTGTAAGAAAATAAACAAAAAATGCAACAAATAAATAAAACTTTTTTTAAAGTAGCAAATGTTTGTAAAAATCAAACAAAAATGTAACAATTCAAAACAAATGTTTTTAAAAACAAAAATGCCTTGTATTTTACAGTTGTTAAATTTTTTCCCCTAGTATACTTTTGTTATTGGTTTCTCACATAACACACATAGCAAAAAAACAATTTTCCACAAAAAAAAAAAAAAACTGTACAAAACAAATATTGTTAAAACAAACAAAAAAGAAAACCAAAGAAATATCTATAAAAAAGCAAATGTTTGAAAAAAAAATGTCGGAATTCAAACAAATGTTTGTAAAAACAGAAATGTAAGAACAAAAATTGATTGTATTCTACACTCTTGTAACTTTTTTCCCAGAAGTACTATTAGCATAAACAATCATATAAACAATTGTGTTCGAAAAACAAACAGAAGTGTAACAAAACAAACATTTGTAAAGACAAACAAAACATGTAACCAAACAAAGCAAACATCTGTTAAAAGTAGCAAATGTTTGTAAAATTCATACAAAAAGGTAGCAAATCAAGAGACAAAAACAATAAAACCCATTACAAATGAGGCATTTGTTGCATTTAGTGGGGACATAATTACTGATTATAATGACTTGTATTGTCTTTTTACGCATTGCGTTGCTTATCGCGCTGCGTAAACATAAAACCATGTCTGCATTTGTGATCAGAGAAATTACAAACAACAAGCGCTACTCTACACTGCTCAAAACTCGCGTTTGAATCATCATTGCCAAGCTGTAACACTCCAATAAAAGTCAAAGGAGTAAAGGGAGAGACCAACATGTTCCTGACTGCACAAGATAATTTATTTTGGGCATCAATAGCCAAGGAGACTCAAGCACACAACCTTAAATACAAATATGGGTTTTATTCTTATACAATAATACAAATCATATTAAAAACTCAAAAGGGCAAAGCAGCATGTTAAGATGGGTGTCACATATAATTAATAGTGTGTTTAACCAATCAGAAGATACCTAGAATAAGTAAGCAATCAACGAGCAGAAAGGTACTGTATTCAGCAGAGGGTTTCAACACCTTAAAATTAGTTCATGTGCCGCCAATTATACACAATTTCATTACACATCAAACACCAAAGGCATCAAAATCCATATGTGCATCAGTTAAATCACACACTTCAATACACACCAAAAGGCCACTCAATAGTGCCAAAACCCCTCTGGCCAACTACTTAGCCGTTGTCAATATAAAACACTATGAAAAATGGCACATGAAGGATAATAACCTGCCCTAATACGCCCTATACACACACTCACAATTACGCATCCAGAAGTCAGAGATCCACTAGTGAGCGACGCCTCATGGTACCATCACAGAGAGGCTCAAAATCACTTTCCAGAACATTCTCGTTCACCATTCCTGGCTGGTAGAATGATCTTCCCACCCCTATCCGGAATGCAGAATTCCTGTCAATTTTCAAGCCACAGCTGAAAACTCATCTTTTTCGAAGCTACTTGACTTCGTCGTAAAAAAAAAAAATTGTCTTTCTCTTTATTTATTTCTTCTCTTTCTAGCTTGTACTGATTTGAACGATGAACTTGGTATTACAAGCACTTCCTGTGTCTGTTTACCTCTTTAAGAAGAATCACTTTATGTATCCCACAATTATAAGTCACTTTGGATAAAAACTTTTGCAAAATGACTAAATGTTAATGTAAATCAGTGACAAATCCTTTACATATGAAAACGTACTTATAGACTGTGAGTCAGAAGCGCCAGACTGTCCTTGCAAAGATGGAACTGCCTAACTTTATAGAAACAGACACCGGCATTGTAGGCTACTCTCACAGGAAACAGTCCTCGTCCTCCGTAAAATGCGTTGCACACATATGAATATTTGGGTTCAACTGTTCTGGAACAGTGTTGTAAATACAACTTAACCACTGATTTCTAGTTGTGTCCTCTTTTGGAAGGCCAAACAAAGTAGTTTCGCTTTCACAATGAAACACACAGCATCTCCACGACATGGCAGCAGTGGCAACAGTAAGAATAAAAGTTACACCCTATTTCTTCGCGTGCACATTTGGGCAGTGTTATGCAAATCTTCCCACATCGTGATGTAGAGATGTGGGGGCGTGTTAGCACAAGCTGTTTTAGGAGGGCGTGGTTGACTCTTAACTTTTATCAAGAATATCTCTTTGGATTTGAGACTTTAATCTTTGCAACTTTACAGATCTTCTTTATGCACCAAGAGCTTGTAACACTCCAAAGAGGAAGGAAAAATTTTAATCGCATCATATGACCCCTTTAAAAAAAGTCAAATCAAAGTCTTCTGTATTTAAAAGACCTCTGTTAACTTCTGTGTAACTGGATCATTCATTAGAGCAAAATAATTTGCTGAATATCAAATATATATGTTCAAATGCACATTAATGATCATATGTTAATAGGACACCAAATACCATGAAAATTTCAAAATGATTTGTTTTTGCAGCTTAATTTGAAGTCTGTCTGGACTGCTTTTTGAATATATTAGTATTATCTACATACCTTGTTTTATATTAAAAGAGCAAGGAAATTGATGTTTTCCATCAAATGTCTTCCTGAATATATTAATTTGGAATAGTATGACTTCTAAGACCATAATAAGTCCCATAGCTGCGATTCTTATTTGAGTAACTGTCAGCGGTGTATCTTTCAACATCTTTCATCCGCCATTTACTTTAAACTGACATGATGTTCTATTTGAAGTTCTGATGCTGTCAAGGCTTTTCTGGTCTTGTGCAATATCAGGAAAACTTCTGAAAATTCTAGATACTTAGTCAAGGTTTTTAGGCAGAATACACACAGTCTATAGTGTGTGCATCCTTATTTACCATTATGCTCTGCATGTTTGGCACTTTCGGTAATGTGACAGCCTGCCTCCTGTAGTCTGTCTCTCTAGAGTCCCGTCACTGTCGCTTATGTCAAGAGCCTCTAAAAGCTGCTGTGTCAGACATCTGTCAGCATCTCTTGATGTTAGTTGTCTATCTTTAGTGCTTTCTCAGGTCAGTGCCCTTGATCTCATGTGAATCTAGGGATCTATACTGTATTTCAATGATTGTATATCAATATTGTCCAAAATTTGCATTTTGTTGTTGCAGGCTGACTATATTAGTATAATTGCTTTTTTCGATTCAAACTGTGTTCTGTGTCAGGTTACTAAACAGTTATCAATCTTTGTAATACACATTCAAATCAACACCGTCAAATTAACACCTTTTTCTAGTATGATTAATGATATTTAAAGAACACAATTAATCATTGTGTCCTTGCTCATTTATGAATGGCCCCTACGTCTAATTCAGACAGATTGACAAATGGATTGCCAGTGATAGGCTTATGTTCTAAAAAAATATGAAATAAATTAAATATATATTGACCCAATGGTGAAGGCAACTGTTTGTAATATATTTGATGCTTTTCTCAGCCATAATAAATTATTATCTTATAATTATCTTTATTTGTTGCATTTTCTCAAAATTGTACTATGTGATTTAACTATGATTCATCAGAATAATTGATTTATTGCATAACATTATTTTAATTGATTGACAGATGTTTTGATGCCTGTTTTTTTTTTTAAGTATAGATTCCTACTATAGACTATTATTGCAGTAATTTTGAAAACGATAATTATATAAATTCAGTATTTAATTAATTATATAAAATCTGTATGTAAAAAATAGTAATTATCAGCCACAATTTCCATGTAGGTACATCCCAAAGCAATGAAGGGTCTGTGAAATACTATTTCCTTCACACTTCATCAAGGCGGATATACTTTGGTCTGTAGGGAGGTTACAGATTGGTTTTAAAATCAACTCCAGCGTGGTTCCTCAACCTTGAATAATCCCAGATTTTAAGTCCCTCAACAGTTTGTTGAGACAAATCTGCGAGTGAATTCAAATGCATTGTGGTCCAGGTACTGAAGTCTGCCATGAAACACTCTCCTCTTGTTTTGCCCTCATTTTATTGCGTCAGTTTCTATTTTAGGCCCACCATTTGCTGCATGCAGAGATTTGCTCACCATTGCCTGTTTATTTATTTCGCAAGATTTTCCTTTATTTCTTTATCTTAGGCCTCATCTCTTTTTATGTATTGAATCGTATGAAGATTAAGAACATTATTCTTTTAGTGGATTAGCAGTTTGAATTACATAACTTTTCTCATTTAGAGTATCCTGGGGTAGTTCAGGAAATGCTGCTGAGCATATCTGAATTAATGTGTTTTACTTGCATAAAACTGATGATAATGCTCAACGGAAAGACAACAGTCAAAATTATTGTAACAGCATGTTGCATGCAGTTGATGTCATATTTCATCTCTAATACAGGGCTATTTCTGAAAGGATTACATTTCAGATTGGCTGTGGCATTGTCATTTTTTATTTTCAGCATAATGACTCATTTCCCATGCTGGTTGATGCAATAACGTTCTTGTTTTTGCAGTGACTTTAAATCTAAATCCCAATGCTCCAGTTTTCTCTTTTGGCTTCAAAATATCTGCTACTTTTTTCCTGACTGATGCCTGTTTTACATTCACCCAAATATAAGTCATCCACAGTTCACAATTTCCATCTATCTGAGGGTTCGGTATTCTGTACGAGTCGTTTGAACCTGTTTTCGTGTTTCTGTTGTGTCAGATCTCTCTGCTGAAGCAGAGCCTGGAGCTACAGATGTCGCAGTCGAAAAGTGCGCTGCAGCAGTTGCAGGCGCAGTTCAGCCAAGAGCGCGAGCACCTGGCGCAGCAGTTGCAGGAGCTGGCGCTGGAGCATCAGCACAGAGAGTGCCACCTACAGGAAGCCCACTGCTGCGCCATACAGGACATGGATGAAGCGCAACAAATTGAGCTTAGGGTACCTTCACCTTACATACACAGACATGCACAAATGCAGAGTCACTCATAGTGACATAAACGTGAAGATATGCTTCCCTCTCCCAAATGCCTCTGATGTAGATGCATGTTTCATCAATTATGGACACTTTTGGCCCTGTGGACTTTTTGAAAATAAAATTTCGTAAAACATAGTTTTCATATTTTTTCAATAGTATTTAGTATTCAAATATTTAAGTATGTCCAATATGCATCACAGGAGAATTATGTCATTATTTTCCTTTCTAGAATTGTTATTTTTCTTTTCTGAAAGTATTTCCTTTACTTTCCACATATTATTGGAACGTTTTCAGAAATATCTTTGAACATCCTTTGTTTTGCTAAGACTAATTTTATAGCTAGTATTTTATGCATTCTAAATATACATGGTTAAATAATATTGTTCACACTTTGTATAATTTAACAAAATTAGTGCTTGATTGGAAATGCTTGTGATATTTATTTTTTTGTTTACTTCACACATCACATCTCACAATGTTATTAGTTTTTGTTTGTTCAAATAGTTTAACATTTCATTTTTATATTTTAAAGTTTTCATTCAATTTATATTTTTATGGAAGATTTTTATTGTTTATAGTTAAATTATTTAAATATTTATTTAATATAACATAAATACGTTTTTGACCGTTCAGACGTTTGGGGGTGCATTAAAGTTTTACAAAATGCTTACCAAGGCTTTATTTAATTAGAAATAGAAAAACAGTTTAATATTAATAAATAATATATTTTCACATGTAATGTATTCCTGTGATGCAAAGCTGAATTTTCAGCAGCCATTACTGCAGTCTTCATTGTGACATTAATGTTAAAATGTTCAAATGTCAATGTTAAAAACCGTTGTGCTGATTTTTTAAATGGAAACCGTAGTTTGTTTTCAAGATTATTTTTTGAATAGTATTTTCAAAAGAACAGAATTTCTTTGAAATATAAATCTTGGGTAACTTTATAAATGTTTTTACTGTCACTATTGATCAATTTCATGCATCCTTGCTGAATAAAAGTGTCTATTCCTTTAAAAAATCTTACCGACCCCAAACCTTTGAACGGTAGTGTATGTGTAACTTGTTTTTCATAGTCGTGATGCCTCCTGCCTGTCATCCTGTATTGATCATCACCTTCACTGTCTCCTTTTCCCCTTCATAGTACTGTACATGTCTGTTTCCTTTACTCTCTGGATTTGTCACCCCTGCATTATCACCCCACACTGAGAATCTCCACTGTGCATGACATCCATATGGTAAATTACCCTCCTTCTTGTCCTTCCTTGTCTACAGTCTACTCCTCAAAGACAATATGCATATGAAAACATGTTTCTAATCCATCTCAATGCGCAGCTGTTGTTTCATTTCAGAATTGTGCGTTACACAGAATATTTTAAGATAGCAAGCCCAGACATTTGAAGCAGACACGTGATGCAGAGTCTGACAGGCTTTTCTCCATCTCGCTCAGCCTTGTGCTGCGGCCAGGAAAGAAGCTTCTTTAAGCTGATTTGGCCACATTTCGGATTACTAAATAATGAAAAAAAAACATAATAGTTGCTTTCATCTCCATTCTTTTATGTCAACCCTTGAATGCGGTTGTTGGCACTGCATGCTAGAGTGGCTCTGTGGGTGGACTGTTTAAAATGTGCTCTCGTTCCTCCCAAACATGGGGTAGCATGGAAACAGCAGGATAAAGAGAAACTATCCACAAAATGGTGGAGTGTCAACAGTAAAACGGAATGATTCTCTAATTAGATGATACTGTACAGCTTCATCTAATTAGTAACTAACCCCCTGTATTGAAAAACCTCTTAATTCTTATTCTTATTCCCAAGTTTCTGCAGTTAATCAAAGACTATAGAATACCCAAGACATGTCACTCATATAGTTTTGAATGGGGAAAAATGCAATGCTCAATATGGCTGCTCAATCGCAGGAAGCCCCGCCTTCTGAATGAAGGAGCCAATCGCTAATCGGTAAAGTCAGCGCGTCACTGCTCCTGCTGTTAGAAGTTCTGGTTGCTATAGAAACAGTCAGCATTCTGAGACGTGCGCTCAGGACTGCGCATGCACACTGGCTGATCTAGCCTGAATAATAAGCTTTTTATAACGCTGTTTGAGCAGATTAAACAACATTTATGACACAGTTGTTATCAGATTTCTTTGGTGATTTATTTAATTGCAAGCCTAGTGAACAGCTTTGTAGAATTTGATGTTTCCCAATTCAAAGAGATGGGAGTTGCACTTGCCCGAGAGACGTTTCAAAGATGGCCGCCGAGTGACATGACTTGTCTTAAAGGGACTTTGAGTTAATTCAGTCCAATGGCTTAATGCAGAGGTTTAGATTTTCTGATATGAAGGCTACTCTAATACTAATATGATGTTCTCCTTCCTGAGTCAGCTATACTGTATAGGCTACTATATTTAAAGGCGTATTTATGCTGTGTGAAAAAATGTACATGTTTAAATATTAAATAATTGGCATTCATGTTGTCATTTGTTTTTATATTTTAGTGTTAAAGCTATGGCTCAAAAAAGTATAAAACAATCATAATTAATCTCGAAATTTCCAAATTATGATCCACACTTATTTGTTTTTGAATTTGAATTTGTCTTAAACAAAATTTTAAAATTTAAAAGAAAATGTTATTTTTCTTAAATGAATGTTCAGCCTTCAAAACGTAACAGCCACAATTATGACATCATAACATTCTAAACTGTGATTGGGTTTCATTTTAACATTCATTTGCATACTTTACTGTGATTGGTCTTTTCTTTGTTTCATATATTTAGGCTTTCAAAATGAGTAATCGCGATTAATCGCATCTAAAATAAAAGTTTGGTTTGCATAATGTATGTATTTATTTCAAGCGGCAACCTCCCGCTCTCTCTCGTGAGGCCAACATGGAAATGACTTGATAGACTCCCAATCCCATAGACTCCCCATGTTAAAATGCCCAACTTTACAGCAGAAGAAAACATGTTTACAGCCTGGTTCAAAAAATGATTTTAGTCTATATAGCTAATTTTGCCCTTCATGACAACTGTGAGGGGGTGAATTTTTTTATAACTCATCCGTTCAAATTAAATTAAGCCTTAAAGTTCTGCATAATTAAGGGAGTGGCCACTTGAGTGACAGGTGGATTGCCGCTGCTGTCACCACCGTCGAGCTAGGTGGGTGTGGTTTCAGCAACCAGCTCCCTCATCTTTGCCTATTTTCGATTATCTGGGAGTGACGTGCGGTGACGCACTTCCCACTTTCAGCAAGGATACATTAAATTGATCCGTTTTCCACATTTATTATGCTACAAAAGTTTTTTTTTTTTTTATAAATGCTGTATGACTTTCTATTCATCACAGAATCCTGAACCAAAAGTATCAGTTTCCACAGAAAGTTTAGCAGCACAAAAGTTTTCAACATTGAAATGTTTCCTGAGCATTAAATCAAATAATAGAATGATTTCTGAAGGATCATGTGACACTAAAGCTTTACATCACAGGAATAAATGACATTTTACAATATATTAGAATTGAAAAAGCTTTTTTAAATTGTAAGAATAATATTAAATAATAGAGACAAAGCAGTGCTCCATTTATGCACAATCAAAAAACCTAAGCTTACCTAAAACTTGAACATTGTTTTTTTTGTTTGTTTGTTTTTTGCTGCCTTGCAAGCTATGCCATTTCCTTCATTAAATGCAAATCTAGTTTTCTCATTGACACCTTTTGTTCCAATCGCATCATGTTGCATTCAGATGCAAATGTGGTCTTTTGTTTTATGCATTGGATGTGTGCTTCTGTATTTTTATGTCTTTATTCTCCTCTGCATCTGTGCGTGTGCATTTGTGTAGGAGCTTGAGGAGCGTCTAAAACAGGAACAGAGAGAGGAGTTACAAGCTTTGAGAGATGCCCACAGACAGACCCTGGAAATCCTTCGGCAGCAGTCTGACCAGGAGCTGCAGACGCTGCGCTTTGAGCTGGAGGATGAGGGCAAAGCCATGCTGGGTGAGTCATACGCTCACATTAACTACAGCACCACACACCAGCCTACAAGATTAGAGCCTTCAGTGAGGTCATTAAAGTCTTGTAGTATATTCATATACACTGTTATCATGACAGTAAATAGTCATTTTCACAGCTGTTTTTATCCTAAAGAACTCACAGTACATTTATTACAGAGAAAATCTTTTCACTTAAAGGTATGTTGATAATAGCTCATGGTTGTTCAACTTACAGCCCTCTAGTCACCTAGAGTGATTATACCACAATTAGGTTCTTAGTAGGCTCTTAATATAAGAAAATAAGTGTGTTTAAGTTGATTTTGTTTTGCATTGGGTTTTTTTAATGTTGTGTAGCTTCCCTGCGGTCTGAGCTCAATCATCTCCATGCCAGTGCCATTGAACACCTGCGACAAGTCCATTTGAAGGAAAACAATGCTGCCAAACGAGAACTGGATGACACTATTGAGCGCTGCAAAGAACATGTGAGCATTTATGAAAGTTACAAAGCATGATACCACACTGTATCTCAACACTAAACCCAACAGAAATGGCAGTTATCAGCAGACTTGCCATTTTGGGTTGGTGGTGGATGCAGACTCTTGATTAATTCTAAAAAAGAATGGCATTTTGATTCATTTTGTTCAAGCTTACACTGGTTACTGGTGATAGCCTACATTTTCTTCATATTTGCATTTGGTAAGAAGCTTTTTCTCTCATGGGAACCATGACATCGCATGCATTGCAGATAAGAACATTTGAGCCTTAGCAAATCAGACAGTCACGCATGATATGCTTCATTATTCATCATTATTATTATCTTTTTCATTCATTGAAGTAAAGATGAAATAAAATAAAATATAAATATTAGAAATGCTGCCTTGGCAACAGTTGAAGTACTAAAACTAACTGAAAGTAAAGTTAAAGCTGAATAGAAATATAAAAAAAAGAAAAATCAAAATATTAATCAATATTGTAGTAGTATTGAAATAAAACTAAAATAACACTGCTCAGATTTAGTGGTTTGTTCAGATTTGTCTTTTTTCTTCGGAAAATATTTTGAAAAATGTATCAGTGCTTTTTTTGTCTATATGGTGTAAAAATTACTGGGGCCTAATATTTTTTTGATTTTCAGTGATCTTCAAAATATCACGTTTGACAGATGAAGGAAGGTCATAAACCAACATGAGGGTTAATAAATGATGACAGAATTTGAATTTTTTATGAACTTCCTTTTTTAAGGATGATCAATACAAATAGTGACCATAAATGAAACCAAACAGAATACCAAAAAAATCCCACATTTTCAGTGGGAGATTCAGTGTGAGGTCCAGAAATTTGCTTCCTGTCTGGACAAAACCTGATTCCACATACGTGCCCTTAGTTTCAAGACATGGTTGTGGTTTCACAATAGAAAGGCTTGAATTTGACTGAGCGGTCAAATGAGTGCCAGGCTATTATAAAATGTCTCTAAGCTAAGCTGCACTTTACAGAAGTTTGAAGAATAACCACGATGAATAAAAAATGAGGTACTGAATTGTGAATTATGGGAGAGCTCTTACCGTGACTTGCACTCCTTTCCCATTTTCATATTTGATTTATAATCCCCCTCTCTGTCTTTCTCTATAACACACACTCATAGTCTCATTCTCTCTTGTTCGTTTCACTTCAGTTATTACTTCAGCACAATTGAATCTCTTTTAATGTGACCTATATACATATTTTGAAAGCTTCACAAAATCTTCTAATGCTTTTTTAAGCGAATCATTCCAATGTAATGAAATCATAAAAACTGCATTTGCCGCCTCGTTTAGACACGCGGTCATCCATCTGTTAAAGTCGATATATATATGTATATGTTTTAATGTTTTTGTGGATTTCTCTCTCAAGAACAAGACCTCCTAGGGCGTATATCTGACCTGAGGCAGGAGGTGAGCTGCAGGAAGAACCGGATCGCCGATCTGGACCATGAAATCCACTCGCTCAATGAGACCATCAGCACCTTGACCAAGGAGTTGGAGCTCAAAGGGAAAGAAGTTCTGAGGGTGCGCAGTGAGGCCAATATGCAGATCAGGTACCAACTTATCAACATCTGTGAGGATGTATTAACCTTTTATGATGCTGTTTTAGCTTCTAGAACTTATTGGACTTAGCACTCAGTCAAGCAATCGAATATCTTGCTTCACTTTTTGATCCCATTCCTCTCTATTTCAGCTTTGTCAATAAAATGGCACAAAAAGAAACATAAAGAAATGGGAAATTGCCATGCTCACAGTAATACTTTCATGTTAAGGTTAGAGTACAAATGGTGAACAATGCCGTTATCCTGGTTTTGATAGCCTCATTTTATGCAAAAAAAAACTGACATCTTATGTGTGTGTAGAATCTTTTTTGGCATTCATGAGCTATTAAATTATAAAATCCTAAAGGTCAGTCTAGCTGAACCAGAAGCTAATTTAATGTGAGCAGAAAGCAGACGGAGCTATTTCCCACGCAGAAGCCCACCGCCTTCAGGCAGAGCTCTCTGGTTCAGTATCATTTCAGTTGCATTCTGTTCTGTTCTGATGATATAAATGTATCAAGGTCAATGTGAAGTGTCTGGCAGATATAAACAAACAAATTTCATTTGGTTTTATTCAAATGGGCTAATTCCTGGCTCATTAAAAAAATGATATTCTTTGGGGACATGAGGGAATTTTTTTCTTATAAGAAAATAAGCTTCTCCAAGCAAAATAAATGTGAATGTGTTTGTTGTCCAGAGTATTTGCTCTATTTGTTGACACTATAAAAATAAAAGTTCCAAAAGAGGGTTTTCGTGCAGTGCCACAAAATAACTATTTTGGGAAACTCTCAGTATACAGTTCTTAAAATAACCACTTTTTTTAGTGTGAAGAACATTTTAATATTTCTCCAGTTTTTGTGCAGTGGAATGGTTTTATAGATGCCAAAGGTTCTTCATGGATTTTTAATAGTGTATGTAAATGGACAAACTGTTTTGCATATGTTAAATGATTTGATTTTATGTAGGGCTCGTGAACAGGATCTCTCTAAGCGCCTCGAGAGGGAGATTGACGAGCTGAGCGCTTCTCATAACAGAGAGACACAGATCATGCTGTCAGATTTTAACAAAGCTCAGGAGCTGCTAAAAGACAAGATCTCTGCTCTGCAGATTCTGTGAGTCCCTTTATCTCATTGAATATCAAATTGAATTGAAAATCAAAACACATCATTTTAATGTAATATCCTCGTGAATATTTCAGAAGACAGCTAGATGAATCACATTAGCTCTGGTTCAGAACCTAGTGAGCTGCCTTGATTTCTAATACAGTATCCTAACAAATAGGTCTTCTAAGGTTAAAATGGTACCTCAATGTAATTTCTTCTCATGAGATCACGGCCATGCTCCACACATAAAGAATTTTTGATGTTTATTAAAGTATTGCAGTAGAGTCTGATGTTAGCATGTTGCTTTGCAAACAAAATTGCATAACATATATTAGGTGACAGTTTTAATTAGATAACTATTTTTAACAAAACTTTTTGTTGTAGGACTTCTTTAATGCACAGTTTCGCTGAGATGGTTGCAATTCTGGGATTAAACATGAAGGATATATGTGATTATGCCTAAAGGAGCATTCACACTGACTGCAATTTGAAGCAGGAAAAAAGTCATACATTTTTGGTGAAAATACCATTTGAAGCAACATAAGTGACAGAAATTGCTAGCAATGATAATTAGCATAAACAGTTTACATTTTGCAAAACCAAGAAGTCTGGTTCTACTAGCAACCAACAGTACAGCAACATGGCACTTTGATGGTTTATAAATCACTTTGGTAGTCTATAAAACTTTACGGTAAAAGCATGCCAAAGCAGTGTTGTTATTGGTAAATACTAAAACTATTACAATTGTTTTTGTAATTGAAATAAAGATGAATTATAATATACATTTTATACAAAAACCTTAAAAATCAGAAATAGAAATAAGTAACTACAAAAATAACTAGAAATAAAACCGAGATAAAAATCAGTTAACGCTAAATACAAATATATATATATATATATATATATATATATATATTAAAAAAAAATAACAAATAACAAAAGCACATTAAAAATGTCTAAAACTTTAAAATTTAAATATAAATACCTTTTTATAATCAGGATGGATTTACTAAAGATGTGCAGTGAAGAATTAGCGCTGAAAAGGCATGGACACAGTTATTTTTTACTGAATATGCATTTGTAGGAGTTTCCCTTTCAGACGCAAAATTTACGGAAGGACTGTATTAAAATTAATCACACAACACAATTGGCTAACGTTTGTGCTCGTCAAATTTCTGGTATTTGTGCCATTAATTAACTCCTGAAAAAACATGCCTTAAAGCAGTCGGTAATTTGCACTTTTATATTCAGTAAATCTGGCACTAAAATAACACTGTGCCTATGATGCATACACATGTTGACTAGTTTGTACTTTTTATGACAGAGCCATTGTTTTTACTGCAATATAATTGTTAATATGTATGTGTGTGGGATGAGCAGGTTGGAAGGTACGGAGGAGAAGTTCAGGAATAGAGAAAGTCGACCAGAGGACCTCCAGGCGATAGCAGAGCTCAGAGAAATGGTGTCCGAGAGAGAAGCTTTGGTCAAGAAGCTTGTGGTAAGTGTGCACCGCAACGGTCTGTAGAGGGGCAGCATCCCGTTAAAAGAGATATGTGTACTACTGTTCTTTTACATTTATTTTTGTCCCAAAGGATTACATGTCTTAAGACAAAAGTCAATATCAGTTCATTGATTTTTCTGCACAGGGCCTTTCGGTCTGACTGTGCTTCCTTTGTTCCAGGATGACAAGAAGTTTTATCAATTGGAGCTGGTGAATCGAGAGCCTGGATTCAACAAGGTGTTCAACACCAATCCCAATGTTGGGGTCATAAACCCCCTTATAAAGGTTAGAGAGACACAGCCACACTGATCAAAGAGTACCTCTGCAGTCCACATAAATTGGATTTGATCTGATCGTAAAAAAAAAAAAAAGCACAAACCATAAACCTTTTTAAAAGCACTCCATCTCTACAGTTCATGGAATCCATGAATATAATAAAAGAATACTTCAAAGGTTATGCCTTATGGGAAGTGTGTTTTACAGAGGTACCGCTGGAATGGGATGTTCTGCAGAGACTATTAATAGTCTTCTACTGTTCTTTTAGTTGGTCTAACTTTTTCTTTGTGTTGCGTAAGTTGTGTTTGTGCAATTTGCCATTGTCTGTGTCTTATATCCATGTTCAAACATCAAGTTCTACCCTGCTTTCCAAATCATAAGTTCTGTTCTGAAACCTTATGTGCTGCTTACATAGGACATTCTGTGAAACCTCAAAATTGACCCATATGGTGGTTTCAATAGAATCTAACATGTTTTTGAAGTCTGTTATGCTCACCAAAGCAGCATTTATTTATTAGATCAAAAATACAGACAAAAGTATTTTTTGTGAAATATAACAAATATTTCAATTTAAAATAAATGTTTTCTTTTTGAATGTGTTTTAAAATGTAATGTATTCCCGTGATGCAAAGCTGAATTTTCAGCATCATTACGCCAGTCTCCAATGTCACATGATCCTTCAGAAATCTTTCTAATATGCTGATTTGGTGCTGTCAAAATAAAAGTTTTGTTTACATTATATATGTATGTGTACTGTACTTATTATGTATATATAAATACACACACAATTAGTATATATTTTGAAAATATTTAGCTTTATACTTTTATATATTCATATTATTATATTTTATATTATATATAAAATATATTTAATATATAAACAACATTTTTCTTAAATATATACAAGCACATGTTTGTATTTCTATATACATAATAAATATACACAGTATACACATATTATGTAAATAAAAAACTTTGGATGCGATTAATCATGATTAATCGTTTGACAGCACTAATTTATATATATATATATATATATATATATATATATATATATATATATATATATATATATATATATATATATATATATATAATGCTATATAATATAAGATAAACATTTGGTGATACAGTAAATTTTTTATTTGATTGGACTATTTTTATATCATCATTATTAAATTAAATAAAAGTGTATAATAAACATTTCTCTCACCTTTATTTTTTTTACTTTTGGCACACACTTAAGCCATATGTGTGGATATAAAGGATACATGCTGCCGAAACTTTTTATAATTAATTTAATAGCAAAATTAGGTATTATACCTTTTTAAACAGGCATTGCTTCAGGACGGCACCTATGAGAGTCAGCTCACTAGGTTTTGTAACAGAGCTGTAATCTGTCATTTCTGTTCCCTGTCCACATTCAAAATAATGTTCATTACCTTGTCATCGTTTAGCTTGAAGCTACAATTCACCATCATCTCCGACTTCCCACAATCCCTTTCTGTGTGTGTCCTTTTAATGTAGCATAAGAGTAGAAAACCTGCGAACACTTTCGCCAGCTCTCCGAACCTAAGCGTTGTTGCGGCGGAAGGGATGGCGTGCGGCTCGGTTCCGCCTACTTGCCTAGAGTCTGTCCCCAACTCCCCCATTCACCACCATGAGCTCAGGTCTAACAAACCTCCGCCCCCTCCAACCCCTCCGCCTCAGGCCGACTCCACCCGGAGGTGAGATTGTCCGAGACGTCCTTGTCCTCACAAGAGACATGCTTAAAACCACAGAACTGTCTTGCCATTGGTCGGATCACACGGTCTCAGTCCTAACGGTAGAAAAACCGTCAGTCTGTCTGTTGATTGGACGTATTGATACGAGAACACAGCCATGTCTGTCCTAGTGAATTGTGGGTATGCTCGTCTCACACTTTAATGCATCTTGCCGGCGAACGGCACACATTAAAATGTTTGTATTTCATGCTACTTTGATGTGCATGATAAATTGTACGTACCGATGTCCTTAAAGGGTTAGTTCACCCAAAAATGAAAATTAGTTCATAAATTACTCACCCTCAAGTCATCCTAGGTGATATGGCTTTCTTCTTTCAGACGAATCCATTCGGAGTTATATTAAAAATTGTCTTTAATCTTTCAAACTGTGTAATGCCACTCAGTGGGTGTTGCATGCATC
Source organism: Cyprinus carpio (assembly GCF_018340385.1). NCBI lineage: Eukaryota > Metazoa > Chordata > Actinopteri > Cypriniformes > Cyprinidae > Cyprinus > Cyprinus carpio. Next base: position 7,152,429 of record NC_056613.1, on the reverse strand, counting down.
AGTCCAAAAGAAGTTAAATAAAAATCACCCATCCATAAAAAAAGTGTCTCACACAGCTCCGGCGGGAGAACAAAGGCCTCCTGTAGCGAATTGATGTGTTTTTGTAAGAAAAATATCCATATTCAAAACGTAATAAACACTTTAATGTAGCTTGCGCTCACTGTTGTAAATGAAGCAGTTCTGGGCGGATGACGTATGGAGGTCGGTTTCACGCATGTATTAGAAGTACAAAACGAGGATTTGTAAAGAAGAATGTCAGAGGATTTCGATATAAGCCAAGAGGAGACTGGTTTTGCTTTGCTAAAGTAAGGAAACTTTGCTTCCTTTGTTCACGAGACTCATGCGCAGCGCTGACCTCCATACGTCATGCTCCCGGAGCTTCTTCCGTGTACAACTGTTGGCGCAAGCTACATTTAAGTGATTATTAAATTTTGAATATGGATATTTTTTTTTACAAAAACACATCGATTTGTTACAGGAGGCCTTTGTTCAACCACCCCCACCCCCCGAAGCGATGTGAGACACTTTTATTTATGGATGGGCGATTTTTATTTAACTTCTATTGGACTGATGCATGCAACAGCCACTGAGTGGCATTAAACAATTTGAAAGATTAAAGACAATTTTTAATATAACTCCGACTGGATTCGTCTGAAAGAAGAAAGCCATATCACCTAGGATGACTTGAGGGTGAGTAATTTATGAACTATTTTTCATTTTTTAGTGAACTTACCCTTTAAATCAGACTGAAAGTTCACCTAAACAGTGTGTGATCACACAATGGCATTGGAATGCCGAAGCGAGCATGCGGTTGATGTCATCACATCATCACATAGCAGTCACGAGTATGGCTCCGCCCTCCACATTTCATGCATTTGTTGTTTTGTGGTTTTAAAATGAGCTATTCAAATGATGAGCAGCTATTCCTGGTATTTCTTGCCTAGTGAAAATCAAGCACAGGAACATGTTATACGCAGCTTTGGGCTGGGAGATAATATTAGACTGTTTCTGGTTGAGGGGCATATTTTATTTATCACTTAAAAGGAAATAGTTCAGCATGGTGCCTGTGATTTATTTGATGCTTGAACAAGGAGGGCAGCTTCCTATTGGTCAAGAGACACTGCACTTTGTGGTAGTTAGACATCTAATTTAAGGATCATTTTTACTGCTGCCAAAAAGCAAAGGTTACTTGAATATAGTAATGACTACTATTGGGAAATAATGTAAATACACATGAACAGTGGCCACAAAAAATATTTAGACACTCATAAGAATTGCATATATTTCCATATTTTTTACTTTTTAACTTTTTATCTGATTAATGAACAGATTAAAAATCAAAATATAAATATACTTTCCTAAAACAGTGTGAAATTACTTTTATCCAACAGTTGAGGTAATATTAATAAATAAATTTACTGATATTTGCACATTAATTCATATTTTGTTAAGTTTAGGTGAGTTTATATCTGTTTTCCAAATGAATCGCTCAGGATCACATCAGAAATTACAAAATTATGTATTTAGTGTGTTTTATTTGCTGCAAAAATGATGTAGGAGTACATTGAAACTATTTTCCCTCAGAAATTGCTTGAGAATTTTACAAATAATAATAAAGAACCGGCAAGTAATGCATTAAAGGAAATGGAAATGTGTAAAAATGAATGAACAGTATTTAGAGTGGAAATTTCTAATCATCCTTAAATCAACATGAATTTACTTGAGATGCAAAATAAGCAAGTCTTGTTTGTCAATGGGATGTGAGAACTTTCAGTTAAGTTGATTTTTCTGAGCACATTGGCAGATATATGTTCTTGTTTTAATCATAAACTCAATTTTGATCAGCTGCTCATGAAACAAGACTTCATATGTCCTTTTGCTTCTCAGGTACATTTATCTTGAAATAAAAAACATTACACATTCACATTGGAAAACAATAAAAATACTGATGAAAAAGTTCCATATTCTAGTGGTTGAGGGCAGAGGTATTTGTATTCTTTTTTCTTTTTGTAAAATTAATTAAAAAGTAATGAAGATATGCTGGAAGTATTTTCAAATTATGCGTTGCTAATATATTTACATTTAGAGACTTTAAAAAACGTATCTTCAAAAAGCCTGCAGAAACCCTGATCTTCAAAAAAAAAAAAAAAAATTTAATGTATGTACACTCTGTCATTCATTCTGTTCATTTGCCTTCGAGTAGTGACCCCTTCCAACAAAGCACAAAAATTCTGATCCAAATACATTCAGTCTCAATTTTAAGCAGTATGTCTGCTTTTTGTGACATATTTTGCTTGAAACGTGTTTGCGCTATCTTTCTTTAACATAAATGCCACTTCTGATCTATTGCAATGACATTCAAAGAGTTGCCTAAGTCTACATACTTTTTGCGGCCACTGTTAATTTTTTAGATAGTATCATCATGCAATAAAGTAGCAACTCAGCGTGGAAGTGTTTGATTAGGATGTGTTAATTCTCTTTCCTTTAATGTTGCTGCAGCATAACTGGTTGTGTTTAACTTCTCTGTGTTTTGTGCAGCCCTCGTAAGACTGAGGATTCAACTGTAGCACCAAAAGAACAGCAACCACAAGAGCTATTTTCACAGTACTTCTCCTTTTAAATTTTTCAAGACACCCAACTGAAGAGCATGCGAAACTGCAGTTTTCAATAGCCCATTTGTCTGTTCTTGATATCTCACTGTGAGTTTGTTATTTTCCCTTTTGATATGGGCATTTACTTGATTTAAAATGAGATGCACATTCATTTCATATAATATTCATAAATATGTCTTTTCTGGATGGACTAAAACTGTTGGAATACCAATGTCTTGCCAGTTTTGAAATAAATTGCACAGACACATATTTGTATTATATTGTCTTCTTACAAACTATAAACCATCAATATAATAAATAAAATTAATAAATTAAACATCTTAAAATCTTAAATCTATACTTTATGAGCATTGTCAAAGGACGGCATGTCTTTAAAAGAATCGTTTACCCAAATATGCTGTCATTATTTACTCACCCTCATGTCAGTCCAAACCATCTGTTATTTTGCTGATAAAAACAACAAAAACTGTTTTTAAAAATATTAAAATACTTGTTGTAGTAATAATAACAAGCTGTCAAATTGGGCAAAATGCATTATATTGTGAGATATTTGAAGTCTTCTAAAGTCATAGGAACAGAACTAGTCTGAAAAAAAAAAAGTTGGTGTAGAAACAATTTTCACTCAGAAATTGCTAGTAACTTTTACAAATAATTACAAAGAAATGTTCCCCAGTAATCATTGTTTTATTTACAACTTTGTATAAACTATGAAACAAATAGATTCTTTACATTTGTATGTGTATTTTATTAAAAAATGCATATAGGTTTGGAACAAGGGGAAGTTTAGTATTCTTATTTGTAGCTGAAATAAACCTTTAAATGCACTTTAAGTGCTTTTTACGGTGCTTTTTATGGTTTTCCGCTTCAGTGCCTTGAACAGGATCTACACATGGTTTATTTCTTGCTTCTTTTGTTTGAAAAATTCAGTCAGTTGGATCATTTAAAACAAACTTTCTCTTTATTGGTTGTCCACATTTAAAAACATCCTTAAATTACCCATTTTAGCTCTCTCTTTCTCAGATCGTGTCCAAAGGAAGTGTAAACAGACATTAATATGTTAAGTGTACAAGCGTAATTTACCTTAGTGCCAACATGCTCTGTTCCTCTGTGAATAATATATGATTTCTGGGACTGACCTATAAATTTTGCATTTCAACACAACAATTATGAGATTTTTTGAGGGGAATATTTACATAAATGACTTGGCACTTAAAGGAATTGCTGTTTGCTGATGGGAGTTACTTTTGCCAGAAATTACAGGCATTTTGATGTTCATTCTTTGTGTCTTTGTGAACTATCATATGACCAATTCCTTCTGTGTGGTCTTCATTCATATACAAAACATATCTGAATTTACCTAACATGCAATTTTGTATGTTTTATGTATATCCCGATACAAAATATATATGAACAATATGAGATTTGTACTCATCCAAAGGTCAAAAATATGCTTATTGTTGTAAGAATAATGCAACAAACATAAATGAAGAAAAATTAGTGCAGCCCTCGAATCATTTCAGGAAATTAACATGCATTGCATCATCAGTAGGACATTTTCAATTCCCAGAAATTGTCCAAGGTCTTGTACAGTGCATCTTGCGATTGGCCGGTTGTAGCCTTTTGCTGTCACATGAGCAAGACGATGATGTAGATGAGCAGCAGGCAGATGAGGATGAGGGAGAAGTTGATGATGAGATCTTGTAGGTTGCGTTTGGTCTGCGGGTTCACTTCGATGTTGGACGCCCTCCGGATGGCTGAGCGTGCCATGTGCTGCACCCTCTCCATCCTGATGAAGACTGCAGACTAGTGGCAGTGAGAGGAATGGACGGATGGAGATAGGGGTGCTGTTACGTTCTTGTGGTGCCTTATGGTGAAAATGAGAGAAATTATTATTTTTTAAGATGTCTTAGAAATAAAAATATAACAGATGATCACACTTGGATTTATTTATAGTAAATCTGTTCTGATTCTGGTGTGCACGGCTCAGTCTTTATTTAAACCTCTGATGTAGGCTATGTTGCCCACTACAGTGGGCTGCATTTTTTAACCTTTCAGGTTGTGATGTTGCATCCTTGCCCATAATTCTGTATTACTGTCCTTATTTTTTTGTATTTATTACAACATAAAATTAAAATACCTGATGAAAGTGATGCATCAAGTACCACAAAAATATTTAAAACTATTCTCTGTTTGCTATAGAGAGATGTATGGAAGCCCATTTCCGCTTTTAAATAAAAATTAAAATAAGGTAATTGCGACTTTTTATCTCACAATTCTGACTTTTTTTATGCAATTACAAGATATAAAGTCAAAATTGCAAGTTATAATGTCAGAATTGCAGGTTATAAAGTCAGAATTGCAAGTTATAAAGTCAAAATTGCGCGTTACAATTCTGACTTTATAACTCGCAATTGCGAGTTGTAACGCACAATTTTGACTATATATCTCGCAATTGTGAGTTTAAATCTCGCGATTCTGATTTCATAACTCGCAATTTTGACTATAACTCACAATTGCATGTTATAAAGTCAGAATTGCAAGATATGAATAAAGATATGTTTTGAGATTAAAAAAAGTATTTGAGAAAAGATAAAAAAGTCACAATTACCTTTTATTTTTTATTCAGTGGCAGAAACGGGCTTCCATAGTGATGTGTAATAGTCTAAAAGTACATAATTTATCATATATAAACATTAAGCTGTTTTCTCCTATAAGCCATAATAAAATATATAATTTTGGGTCGTATTGTTTAAAAATCGTATTGTTTATATTTATCTATTTTTTTATACAATTATAGGCCTGTTTACACAGGGCTTAGACTAAGCCAGGATTTGGCCATAGTTCAATTAGGACATAAGTTTTATAAATGTGCCTTTTCTAAAAAACATCACCTATGTGCATCTTGAAACAAAACAAAGGCAATGATATATTTTAAGATCAGTCTGTGCAAGTTTCTTTCAGTTGAACAAGCTCAGACTTACATTTTAGTCTGGGACTAGCTTAAACCTTGTCTGTGAAGCCAGGGCATGATGTTTTAAATTATATAATATATTTTATTAACATTATTTATTGGACTATATAAATGTACTATATATAATTATTTATTTATTTGTGCATGTGTTTGTATATATATATATATATATATATATATATATATATATATATATATATATATATTAAAATGCTTAATGTTTATATGTATTTATTAAATTACATATGTATTTTGTTTATTTATTTATTTATTTAACATATAAAGCAATTTTTCCCTTCCCTTTTCGTAATTCACATATCGGGAGTTCATGTAATTGATTAACAAATATATGCAGCATAATTAAAAATACTACATGAAAATACCATGTTCAGTAGATATTGTGCAAATTCACAGTTTTCTTTATTAGGGATTCTTTAATAACAACAACAACAACAACAACAAGAATCTTACAATTGTTATTGTTATTAAATTCTTTTTATTCATAGTATGCATTTGTCTTGCATATTTGCCATTTTCCAAAGTGATGTGATTAGCATGAACACTCTGTAGTGGCACTCAAAGTTCAGACAGTACTGACTGTCATACTCTTACCCTCTTTAGGGCACTCGTGTTAAAAGCTGTGAATGACATGCATTTGTGAGTGATGGCCACTTGTCTAACAGCTAAAGCTATTCTCTTATCAGCTGTCTGCAGATATATGTGCTCAGTATTTCCAGACTGCGCCAAAAGTTCATGTACAGTCAGTCGAATCACTCTAAATGTCAACACAAGTTCAAGTAATTCCAAGCAGGACATTATTTGATTATTTTCAAGGAACAGCATTCCTATTAACTGAGTTAATTGACCGAGAGACAAGAAGTCTTTGTTTATCTGTCTCTCTATCTTGCTTATCTGGCCTCAGGAAAAGAGCATTTTAAATGAGAAATTTCAGCAAATCGTAGTTCTGTATAGTGTATTGGGATTGAACTAGATTTAAGAGACCCCATATCGCTATTAGCCCCTCGAGCACGACACTTGCTCCATGTGGACAGGATAAACAAACATCAGCAAGATGATAAAAATAAAAATATCTCAGCAGAAGCAGAGACTTGTGAACTTGATTTCATTTTAAAGCCTCCAAAAGCCAGTGTTTATCAGGAGTGGCCCTGCATTCCAGTCCTGTGATCCAATGACAATTATAACTGCTTAGCTGGAAAGTAAACACTAGCATCTGTGATCAGCTGTATTGAAATTTAACAAAAGCCAACTAGTTTTGCCTTTTATTCCATTTCAAAAGACTATACAGTGTTACTCTGTACTGGTTGTATAGTAAAAATAAATAAAACATCAAAGCACATTTTTATTCCTGTGAATGTATGCTACAGTTCATCAAATTATTGTTTGACTTTGACCGACTGTTTTCAGTTCACTGATTTGCATGGAAGCAAATTTTATGAAAGTGGTATTTCAGTGATGGATGCAAATGTGCTTTTGGTGTTCTTTCTAGACAGCTCATCGTCTATGTCCTCTGTGTCCTTTAAGTTTGATGTTTTTAATTCTCTTTCACTATTTTCTGATGTAAACTGCATGCAATGTCTAGGAAATCTTAATGTTTTAATATTAATTTTGATACTATTTTACTCAAGTAGCTGCGATAATTCCATTTCGAGGGCTGTTAAACTTAAGATTTAATTGATTGAAAACATTTTTCTTACCCGTTAAATGTCAGCCTGAGGTGGAAGCAGTCCTTTCAGATAAAAGGTAAAGTGTGAAGCAGCAGGAGAATGTTGGATGTGGACACACAGGCTCTCAGGACACGCTACAAAGTTTATAGGAGGAACTGAAAGGGGTGGGGAAAACAAACGGGAGGGCGGTATGCAAAGGGAGTGCATCCCCATCTCAAGATCACAGGACGGCCTGTTTGTATCTGCACCTCCATCCAGAGTTTGTTGTGATGTCACACGACTGATGAAGGAAGCCAATGCTGGATCATTATCCTTCCAAACTCTAGTTTATAGTAAATAGGGAGGAGTGATAGAGCAGGATTGTTAGATTTTGCAATGAAACAAAAATGCATATGTAAAATACAAATATTTCCCACTCATAACATTATCACTGTCTATAAAACAAAAATATTATTTTTTTAACCATACAAGAAGTGAAAAATGCTTACTTTTCTATAAAAAGCAATAAATGTATATATTAAATAAATATTATGTATGTATTTATTCATTTATTTTTATAAACACTTTTTTTATATTATTTTTGGAAGATAAAATCTCATGGTTGTTATTATTTGCTAATATTGTTATTAAATTATTATTAGTATTATATTTTATTAACAAAGCTCTAAGTGGTTTTAATTTATTCATTAATTTAATAATCCATTTATTTGTTTACTTTTGTATTTATTAACTATTCACTATTAAAAAATATTTTTAAACAGACATCACCAAAATATGAATAATCAATAAATAAATTATTTAGTGTATCAGTTACTTTGCCTAATTTATAAAGTATGTGGTATATCAATATGATATGGCATCCTGAATTAAATATCTTAATTTATATTTTTTCGATTTATAAAAATGTATTGGCATTTAGTGGTCATTTCAGATATACAATATGAATATATTTAATCAAAATACTAACAGATTTACAGTGAAAAATATGTATTTTTCACCTGTAGAAATATTGGTTTTCATTAACAATGTGAATGTTATTAATGTCACAAACATAATGAAAGTTTCTCATCTATGTAAATAGTGATGTTTTTGTCACATTTACTGTGGGTTTGTAGGTTTGCATAAGTGATTTTAGGCAAATCATCTGGGACTCCTGTGCCGATTTCAACAGCAAAAATAATTTTAAAATTCTTTTTAAGAAATGTTGTAGGATTTAAATTGAGGTGTTTTTGCAAATAATTACAGAGAAAGAGCAAGTAACACATTGATTTTTCATGGAATTATGAAAAAGTAGAATGTGTGAAATAGTAAAACATACCTTTAGTTATAACTTGAAAAAAATCTTTTTTTTACAGAGTTGTTATATGAGATATGAAACAAAGACTGTTGATGCTGAGAAAAACAACAGGCCCGTGCAGAGACTCCTTTGTGTTAAGGAGCTTTATACTGGCTTTGGAAACCTAAATCAAGCACGGAGTAAACATTTGAAAAGCACACCGCTCTTATCTAACAGCCAAGGATGCGTGGAGGAATGTGAGCTGGATGTGTTTTCTCTGGACTGGACTGGCTTTGGCGTGCCTCCACGTATCCTGCTGTCCTGCAGCTATGCGCGACGCAAGTATGCAATTCCACATCGTAAGCCCCGGTAGCACTGCCGCCTCTTCTACAATGAAAGAACAGTAATGAACGAGAAGGTGACAGTGCAATGATCTGTCATCACAGATGGATGAATTAAGCTCCGGATGAGGCCAGGTTTTATCCCATTCTGCGTGACGCACTATAAACCCCGAAACACATTTACTAGAGTATTTATCAATCACTCTCTGTGGATTTACTTGCCTCTTGGTATAAATTTAGGAAATGCTTGGCAGTTACACACTCTTTGAGAAGGGAACCGGGATGCTCAAGCGATCATGTGGTAGTTTATTCGTTGTTTGTTTTTGCTCTCCATTTTCAAAGCTTCATCTGTTTTCTCACAGCTGCAGAGAGAAAATTGTGCCAGTCGACAGGGAAGATGCAGAGGGCCGGTCAGACCGCGCTGTCAACACCTCTTGCTTATGGCAGATGGATGGCTCTGAACAGAAATGTCAGGTCAGGGAAGGTGCAGCTTTTCCACAGGATAAGGAACGGAGCCCGCGTGTCTGACACGTAGCAATTGCATTCTGTAAAGGTGGCGGCTGCTGCAGAGTGGCAGAAGAGGCCAAATGATTAAGTTGTTTACGTGGGTTATTTCAGCAGGGATTCACAGCTTTGGTCAGGAAGCATTTTATAAAATGCTGAAATGCCCATTTATTAGACCTTAGCTGGCATGCATGCAAAATCAGAATAATGCTTTTCAACTTGCTTCAAATGTTTGTTTGTTTTTTATAAAATTAATCAAAAATTTCCTTGTATTGGCTGTGACAAAAATAGTGTATGTAATTAGTAACCTTTTTAATATATACTGTATACTATACACTATTGTACTTGGTCATGGTTGGTCACAATGTTTTTTGAAAAAATGACCTGTTAATTAAACTTTTCATTCATCAAAGAGTCCTGAAAAAACATTGTCATGTTAAGCAGCACAAAAATATTAAACAGCACAACTATTTCAACATTGATAAGAATAATATATATATATATATATTTTTTTTTTTTTTGAAGGATCATATCATGTGACACTGAAGGCTGGGGTTTTATGATGACTGAAAAATCAGCTTTGCATCACAGGATAAAATAACATTTTAAAATGTATTAAAATAGAAAACAGTTGTATTACATTGTAATTATATTTTAACATGGTACTGCATTTTGGTCAAATAAATGATAATAGAAAGATATTTATTTCAAAAACAAACTTTTGAATGGTAGTGTATAATATAATACTTTATATAATAATACTATTTAATGTTTTCTTAGTTTCATTACATTGTTATTTTCTGTTTTACGTTTTGTATATTTTTCTTGGAAACTGGGCCAATTTAAGGGATAAAATGTAGCCATAAACTGCATCCATGCATCAAAATACATAACAAGAACATTTTTGCAATTTTAAAGGTTTCTGAAAGGTTGCTTAAAATATAATAATTTCATCCTTTCGCCAACCATTAATTAAATGCGTAAAACCAACTGTAGTTGACACAAACCTGTTTATTTTCACTACATGTTTGAGTTTAATTTAGCCTGGGTCATTTTTCTACACAGTGCAATAACTAGTTATGTTTATAGATTTAAAGGATGAGGGTATGTCATGAAACCTGTCCTATTTCAGCTAACTTCCACCAGGTTAAAGTTGATGTCTAGCCAAAACAGAGGCACAGCCTTTGTCATCATCAGCATCATAAGATATGAGAAACATTCTTGTCCCTTTTAAATTTTTGATGAGCCTTTTTACTTTGCATCCCTCTACATAATTATATGGTTTATTTGTTTCATCTGGCATTGTTTTTCCCTGCTGTTTCATCTTGTAGTGGTACTAGAAATTAATTCTTCTATCCCAGCTGAAATTGGAAATAGAAGAAGCTGTGATATGCGATGAACATGCAGAATATCTACCTATTGGTGAGTTAATAGCAAGGGTTTCAGGAACACTCGCACACAAGCAGATACACACCTATCAACTGAAGACAGACGCTTCCCTCAGCTCTGTAAATTAAAAAGCTCTCCGGAGGGATTTGAAGCGATGGGCTGTGGAGAATGCCTTGAACTATTTTTATACACACACATTCGCATCTGCCCTAATATGGGAACCGAGACACATCAGCCGGACACAATATTTCTGAAGAAATAAGCTTCAGCATTTCTTCATTATTATATTGCTCATTGCTTACTTTTAATCAGTTTCAGTGAGAAGGATCTGTCAGTCGTGGTCATGCTAGGGATTTTCTTGTTGGATATTGTCAATGAGGTTCTCCCAGAATAAATTTCCTTTGTTCCCACAAATCCTCAGCAGCACTCGAAATAAAACTTGCACAGCAATCTTTGCATGGTTGTGGTGGGCTGATCCTAGGAGAATCCCCCTAACCAAACTTTCACTGCAGTCCCACAGCTATTACATGTTAAAGCAGGTGTAAGGGATTTTCAAACATTTGCAGAAGGATGACAAAACTTGTGTTAAACATGTTTAGAAAATGACCTCACGGGGGCCTGATTACAGCAGATTCCAAAAAAGGCTGTGCTGGTGGTGCATTGTTGTTTGTTACATCAAAATGCGTTTTGTTTTGCTATTTGTGATTCTAGGATGGCCTCAGATGACACATCCGCCGGTCAAAAAGCAGGGGTGGAAGACCCTGTATAGTATATCCCAGTCCTGTGCTGCCCATAAAACATGTTTTCCCAGACCTCATGAATTTAAGCAGCATTGTGGAATGAGTGTTATGCTGTATGGATTGTCTTTGGCTCAGAGTAAATCCAAATGATTAATCCTTTGATACTCAGTCTGGACAGTGCTGTCGTCGTCCTGTCTTGGATTGGTAAAGAAGGGGCAGCAGACAAATTACTCCATTTGATTAATTCTGATGAATTATAAAATGTAATTTTTAATAATTTTAGTTATATACTTTTATGTGTGTGTGTGTGTGTGTGTGTGTGTGTGTGTGTGTGTGTGTGTGAGCACCAAATTGGCATATCAGCATAGTTTCTGATGGATTGATGACTGGAGGCATCAATTACATTTTAAAATATATTTAAATATATATCCTTTGTTTTAAATTGTAATAATATTTACTGCATTTTTATCGAACACAGTTAGCATTAGCATGAGAAGCTTGTTTCAAAACGTTAAAAAATCTTATATAAAATATGTTGAAGTCAACATGAAACAGCATTTGCACCCTATATATTTCACTATCATAATGCAATGTTTATATATATATATATATATATATATATATATATATATATATATATATATATATATATATATATATATATATAAAGAAAGGTGTAGGATCTTGATGTTATCCATCAGAAACTGATTGGATTAGGAAAAATAATGATGTTAGATAACAAAATGAAGTTTGTGGATTTTGGAGGACTACTCAACTTCTGAATCACATGGCTAATGGTTAATGTTATTTTCTCTATAGGTGACATCAGCTAAAAAAACACTGTATTAAAGTAAAGAGGGTCAATTCTTATTGACTTATTGGCTTATAAGTCACACTCAGCTAGCTATATGCGTAAATCTTACCTGGAATTGACATCAAATAACCTCTGCTTATAGCATTATTGGGGTCCCAAATACCAAGCGAATAATACACCATAACTCTAACTCTAATATTCATGCTGTGCTCTTTTGAACTGACCGTGTGATATTTTAAGCCTGGCGAGGAGACAACTTGGACAAAGACAGTGGAAAAACATTTCTGCTATTTTTAAGGTCTGATTGAAGTGTCAGAGCTTCTCATGTGATAAATACATAAACAAGTACATCTAGTTCATTGTCACATCACAGGGTCAATCGCAGTGGGGTTGTGGATTTAAGAGCACCCCCTTCACATCAAGACCTGTAGCTTAATTAGACACATCACTGAAAGTCCTCTCGTTTGAGAAGTGAGCAGACATTGTGGTCCTCCTGCCGCATGGATGTTTTGCATGCCGCATGCATGCATTAACTCACAAAAGGCAAATGATCAACACCACTATCTCTGGTTTAATCAAAATGAAGGGAGTCCTGGTCCTCAGTAAATGTCAGCTTGTTTTTACAGGTTTTATAAGAAAATGTGTAAACATGCAGTGTTTTGAAATTGTTAATGTTCTGTAACAAGGAACATGCGTGAATATTCTTAAAGGGATAGTTCACCCAAATGAAAATGCTGTCATTATTTACTTACACTCATGTGGTACAAAATATGTAAAGTGTAAAACATGGTTGAAATAGATAGTATTTCTAATTTATCTGCATTCTGGGAGAGACTAATCTGTATTTACTTAAAAAAAAAAGGGTGTATTTGGTGGGGCACAGAAAGGAGCATATTATAAACTGCATGCATGTGTTGTGTTCAATTCAGCAAGTTTTCACAAGTAATGTACTAACAAGGACTTATGGAGAGGTACTCTTTAGCAGATCACTATTACTCTGAGAAATTATACTATAAATATAGATAAACATGTCTTATCATGCATAAAATGTTTATATAAGCTACACATAATTCATCTCTGACATTACTGAGATCAAAGGTTTTGTGAAGCATCGCCACCTAGAGGGGAAGCCAGGTAAAACTTACAAAACATGAATGAACAACATGATGTTGACTACATTAACTGTCATTGGTTGTGATTTTTGTTTGGTTTTACAAACCTACGTAGAAACGAGTTGAAATTTTTTTGGGGGGCATTATGTGACATGATAGGGATAGGAAACCAGTTCGACCTTAGTCAGGTTTAATTTTTGACAGGAATGAAAGGATAGAAGTGGCGAAAATAACATGATCTGGGACCTTCATACTGTGCGTGCCATTTTAAAAAACTACATTTTTCCCTCACAGCCTCGTTTTCATCTGTGTTAAATTCAAAACGCCATCTAACGGCGTCTATTTTTTTTTTTTTTTTCAGTTGAATGAACCTCTTGCTGTTTACTCTTGCTATTCTCAATCTAAAACTGTCTGGATGGTTATGTACATGATATGCTGAATCTGACACTAAATACCTTTACATACTATAGTGAGCACTTTGGTATTGATAAAATTCACACTTTTCCTTCATTGGAACTGATAGCAATTACATTTTAACCATTATATAAACACTGCCTTGAATCTATGACAACTGTAAGGATAAGAACTTCTACACTTTACAATCAAGTGGCCATAGTTTAGTCTGCTTAATCTGGTTATATATGACACATAATTGGCGAGTCTTCTTACGAAACGCCTGTTTCCGTCTGGTTTCTGGTCAGACACACCTGATCCACACGGAACAGGTGACCACAAACTTTGAGGGACTGTTAAAGGGACAGTGTCCCGCCATGGATGTGTTTTACAGATCAATAATTAAGTCATTGGGGAGATTTGCTTCTGTTATGTGAACATTAACACTGTATTTCTGTGCAGGGTGTGTTTAGAATCCAGAAGTTCGGTGCATGTGAAATGGAAAAGATTTGTTGGAAATGGAAGGAAATTACAGGTTTACAAATTCTGTCAGCGCTACTATTTCTGCTTATTTCTCTCAAAGCTTCATCATGTGACAAATGGCTTCTTGATGCCTCGGTGCATCCCATGGTAAGACTTTTGAGATTTGTTAATATGCAATCTGGACTAGTATTGATTTTTTTTTTTTTTTTTTTTTTTTTCTAATTTACTTGAGATGATGTCTGAAATATTGTAATTCTAGACAGCCAAAAGTGGCTTCAGACAGTGTATGGATGTCATTTGCCAAAGTGAGTAGGATACTGCAGAGGATTTGTAATACAATTTATTCGCTTCTTTCACTTCGGTGTCTGTTTACTGATTGGTTTACAAACATTTATGTTCTTTCTGTCCAGATGTTGCATGTTGCAACTTTGACCTGGGATTCTCTGAATCAATCTGATGTGGTGTATATTCTTCAGTGGACCGGTCCTAGTCTGTGATTTGTAAATCCTAAATTATTGCGTCAAATTCAGCAATATGCATTTGGGTACAAGTAATTTCCAGGTCATACTTAATTTCATAAAATGAAAAGGAAAGAATATTTTTTTCAAAGAAAATATAAATGTAATTATAATGACTAGTAACTAGGATGTTTTTTATTATAACATTATTTTCAAACACGTTTTTCTCCCAAATCTCATATTACTGTATGCAAAAACAATGCTTTTTAAATCAATAAAATAAGCTTAAATCCAATTCAGTATAAAGATATTACCGTGATGTTGTACTTTACAAATATACACTACCAACAAATGTTTGGGGTCAGTAAGACTTTTTAATGTTTTTGCTCACCAAGGCTGAATTCATCTGATCAAAATACAGTAAAACAGTAAAATTGTGAAATATTATTATAATTTAAAATGTAATTTATTCCTGTGATGGAAAATCTGAATTTTTAGCATCATTACTCCAGTCTTCACTGTCACATGATCCTTCAGAAATCAATCTAATATGCTGATTTAGTTCTCAAGAAACATTTCTAATTATTATCAATGTGGAAAACAGTTGTGCTGCTTAATATTTTTGTGGAAACCATGGTCTATTTTGCAACATTATAAATGTCTTTACTTTCACTTTTGATCAGTTTATGCATCATTACTGAATAAAAGTATAAATTTTTTATTGGACTTTTTAACAGCAGTTGTACAAATTTAATTCACTTACCATTTATATAATATATAATAATAATAATATAAATGTTAATTTTGGAAAGAATTATCACCCGAACATTTCTTGACATTTTTTTTTTCCTCATAGAATGTGACAGAATCAACATACACCGTCAAACAGTTGGAACATTTTACCTGCTATAAATTCAGGGTCTGGGCCCTGATCGCAGAAACACACGCTTGCTCTCCAGCGAGCCCTTGGTACCAAACAAAACCAATTGGACGTAGGTTAAATCAACAGATGCTCAACAGTCTTTTTACATCATGTTTCAAAATCAGTTGTTTGAAGCTGTTTAACGTGTTTCCCTTCCAAAACGTGCCCTCCAGCCCATCCATTAAGAGTATTGAGAGCGTGTCTGGTAAGAGTGTGGAGGTTCGCTGGTCTCTACCTGAAAAACCAGGAGGACCCATCTTGGGCTTCAACCTCAATCTCACATCCAACAAACACGTCATCAGTGTAGCAACTGGAGGAAATGTATTCTTCAACACATTCTACCCGACATTCCATAACACTACATATAGGTAGTATACATACACAGTCTTCCAGTTTTTATATTTCTGCAATTTTATGCAACATCAAATGCATTATTTAATGTATTCAGTGTATACATTGTTCATTTTTACACTGTACTAATCTGACGTTATTATTTTTTGTTGACATATAACATTGATTGTACTGACTGCATCTCATACAGGATCTCTGTTGCTGCTGTTAATGAAGAGGGCCAGGGTTCAACTGCTGAAGCCAGCATAACAGCACCAGCACAAGTTGGTTAGTTTAAGCTCACAGTGAAACTTTTACTCTATCCTACAAAAATGACCCTAATTTGCTAAGTAGAACATGTTCCTGGATCTTTTGTTGGTCCTAGAACAACACTGTGAACCTAATTGTGTTCTAAAATATTTTAGTGTTATTTTAGTTTTTACAGATTTGTGTATTATAGTCAATTCTATATATATATTTTTATAATTTGTATAATAATAATAAAACATTATAATGAAGTATCATTTCATTCTATCCATTCTATCCATTCTAAATTTAGGGCACTATAATACTTTTAAAGAAAAAAATGCTATTATTCATTAAACTGAGCAAAAGTAACAGTAGAGACATGAAAAAAGTCCTGAAAAAAGTATCACGGTTTCAACAAAAATATTAAGCAGCACAATTTATTTCAACATTAATAATAATGAGAAATGTTTCTTAAGCAGAATATCAGCATATTCAAATGATTTCTGAAGGATCATGTGATACTAAGACTGGAGTAACGATGCTGAAAATTCAGCTTTACTGTCACAGAAATAAATAACATTTTAAAGTACATTAAAATAGTTATTTAAATTGTAAAAATAGTTCACAAATTTTTTTATTTAAAAAAAATGCAACCTTGGTGAGTATAAGAAACTTTTTTCAAAAACATAAAAAATCATATGAGCCTCAAACTTTAGAAATATTTACATCAACACTGCAAAACCATGCCATTAAACCTAACCTAAAATCTGAGGTTGTTGATTCAAACATTTGTCCTACTTGATGAAATCATGGTAAGCTTCATGCAACCACAGTACTTCAGCATTCTGCTAATATTTCTCAATGCATTGTGTTTGCAATGCCTTGAAATAAACAATAATCGTATTGCTCCATCTGTAATGACTTTCAGAGCAGAATGGAGGCCGGTGGGTCTTTGCATCCAGATGGAACTCATTAAGGATGAGAGAAGAGGATGCCGATTTCTTTACTACAGCACAATGTCTCTCAGACAGTCTAATCGAGAGTAACATCGCAGATCCGTTCTTCCTCAAATCAATAAATATAAAACATTTCCACCACATAAGAGTGCCCACAGGAAAGAGAATCACAAATGAGAGTACTTCAATATCTCAGTTATTTCTCTAAGACAGTAAGAAAATTAAATGGAGAGCAAAATTGTCTCCTAAGAAAAAATCCCTAGTAAATGAAATCCCAAAACCAAGTTATAGTCCTACCAAACACATTATTTTTTATAGCTCCATACTTTATGCCAGTAGTTATCATGTTAATTTATTGTAAGGAATTTTAGGAATTTGAGAATTTTTGATACTTACAGTAAGTTTGAAAGATCAACCTTTGAGCAATAAGATGTACCTTTTGGTGTACGGTGCTAATCTTACTTTAAACTTCTATAAACTGCTGGATGAATGGGTTGGTGGTGATGAATTTTAGTGGACTAACTGGCACACATGTAACAGTCCCGGATCTGGAGAGTTGAATGTGGAAAAAAAAGTGAAAGTGACATGACATACAGCCAATTATGGTGACCCATACTCAGAATTCATGCTATGCATTTAACCCATCCAAAGTGCACACACACAGCAGTGAACACAAACACACCGTGAAAACACACCCGAAGCAGTGGGCAGCCATTTATGCTGCGGCGCCCTGGGAGCAGTTGGGGGTTTGGTACCTTGCTCAAGGGCACCTCAGTCGTGGTATTGCCGGCCTGAGACTCGAACCCACAACCTTAGGGTAAGGAGTCAAACTCTCTTACCATTAGGCCACGACTTCCCCACGAGTTCACAGCAGTACAGTGTCACTCTCAGGGCTTGTTCCCCTGGTGGATGCTCCAAATCAGTCTCATAGCCTGGTGATTATATTGATTCATTTCATCATTTACCTTAATGTTTATAAACTGGCTACTATTAAAAAGTCGTTAAAAAGAACATAACAGTGACTCTAAAAGGTATTTACTTCTAAGTCAAACTAAAAAAAAAAAATGATTTTCACTGTATTCAATACAGAAATATCAGACCAAGTGGCATCAGCAAACAAATTGTTATATATTTTAAAATAGTAATAATGTTAAAATTATTTAATATTTCATTTGAAATAGAAATCTTTTGTAACATTATGTGTTATTACGGTCACTTTTTATCAATTTAATGCATCCTTGTTGAATAAAGGTATTTCTTTCTTTCAAAAAAAATGAATCAAATAAATAAATGAATAAATTACTAACACAAGCACTGGAATGATTTATTTAAAATGCATTGCACTTGTTTTGATATTTTAGTTATATAATGCAAAAAAAAAATTGCTTTAACATCATTTTGAAACTGATTGTATATTTTACAATTCTTCTCAGTATATAACAAGGTATATAGCATGTTGTCCTTTCTTCATCAACAGATATAGACTTGTATACAGTTTATTGGTTTACAGTCCAGGTCACATTAACCGGGTTGATCTGAGTGATCAGTCATTGAGTGTGATGACAATGCCATCAATCATGAATGCTGAAGCACTGGCCTTTGACTGGCTGGAACAGTATCTATACTGGAGCTGTAACACAAATCAAGTATCTTTATACTAAATAATGCTTGAATGAATGAAAACTGAAAAACATAAATAAAACTAAAAATAAAAAGAAGCTACTAATACTTTACTGACATTTTTTGACTGTGGCAGTAGCAACTAATTATGAGATATCTTGCATCTCTTATCAGATATGCCAAGGGTCTGTATCTGCTCGTGGGGTTGAGATATTTTTCCAAGCAGAGCAGAAGATTCTCAGTTTGGTGGTTGATTCATTGAATGCTGCCATCTACTGGAGCACTGAAACATCAGTAGAAGGTTGTAGATTGGATGGAGAAGACTACCAACTCCTGGAAAAACTGAGTGTGTTCTCTGGGAAAGAGGTGACGACATAAATATACACATAAAACATCAAATACGCTAATATTCAAAGCTTTGGGATCTTGGGGTATTTTAAAACGTAACTTATTCCTGTGATGTCAAAGGTAAATTTTCAGCATCATTACTCCAGTCTTCAGAGTCACAATGCATTCTAAAATGCTGATTTGATGCTTAAAGGGATACTCCACCCCAAAATAAAAATTTTGTCATTAATCACTTACCCCCATGTCGCGCCAAAAGTATGCAAACAACTTTGATTACTCCAGGTAAGAATCCTGAATTAATCATTAAATAAAAATATAACAAAAAACAAAAAGTAAACATGAAAAGCAGCTTATTTTAGAAAACAAAAATGCATCAATTTTAATGAGCACTTTTGCACTTTGTGTATTTTATTGTGCTATCTAAAAAGTCACTTTAAATATTTTTAAAAATTTGCTGAAAATTTTCTCAACCTCAGGCCATCCAAGATGTAGATGAGTTTGTTTCTTCATCGATGCGGATTTGGAGAAATGTAGCATTGCTCACCAATGGATCCTCTGCAGTGAATGGGTGCCGTCAGAATGAGAGTCCGAAAAGCTGAAAAAAACATCAAGTAATACATAATAGTTTTTCCTCCAGTGAAAAGGTTGTGTTGTCTGAATCAAGAGAGAAAAATGTACAGATCCAGCACTGTTTACAAGCAAAGTAAACAGTCCAAAACAGTTCTAAACAAAAATGTCTGAGGATTTTGATGTAAGAGGGCAAAAGTTGATGGACTTTTTCAATGCATCGCCATGAATGATGGACTCATATTTTGGCCAGAAACTATATGGTTTAAAATATATAACATACCAATTATGGATTTTTACATACAAACACGTAGCTTTTCACTTCACGAGATGTTCATTGATGGACTGGAGTCATGTGGATTACTTGTGGGTTATTGTGATGTTTTTATCAGCTGTTTGGACTCTCATTCTGACGGCACCCATTTACTGCAGAAGATACATTGGTGAGCAAGTTATGTAATTTCTCCAAATCTGTTCAGATGAAGTCTATGTACTCATCGATGAACTCATCTACATCTTGGATGGTTGAGGGTGAGTACATTTTCAGCATATTTTCTTTTCTAGCTGAACTATTCCTTTAATTGCTCTCTGGTTGTCACCCAGCAGGTACTTCATTAGACGCTGACATGACATTGATTATTGTGATTGTATCGATCGCTGCCTATATTAAACTGATTATTCTCATCTTCCCCGCAGTTAGTAAGTACACAAATGACACAGTTCCTTTTGTAGAAGTCTGTTTCATCCTCATATTAAAACTAATGAGAGGATTTGAAAGCACAACATTTGCTTCCCCTGCTGTTTTGAAGTAGTTTGGCAAATACACCATAAGAAAAAGGATCATGGGATGGTTACACAAAGAGGTGCACACGTCCATCCAGATGTAGAGTTGGAGTATATTCGAGGTTTAGTTGGTCTTGGGAGTACCCGCTGTGCTATCAGGTACACAGGAACATTGCTTACAAACTAAGGCTTCATTTCAGTGTGATTTTGTTGCATCCATAAATCACAAAATATGTTGATATTTAAACAACTTTCCCACATTTCCCAGTAACATACCCGCCCATGGAGAGATTGAGTCACTTCCTGTGTTTCCTAGAGACTGTCTGAGCTTCAGAAGTCGTTGGGTTGTGGTGCTTTTGGAGACGTTTATGAAGGAGTAACAGTTGGCAGCCAAATCACTGAAGTTGTTCCAGAGATGAGAGTGGCTGTCAAGGTACATACATATAAAGTCTGTACACTAACATGATTTCTCATATACTTCCACAGTGACTACCTATGTGCTGTTTCAGCAGTTACAGACTGTGATTACAAAATGTTTCACAAACCTATCACTTCAGAAACACTGCGAAAAAATGCCAGTGACTATGAGAAAACTGAATTCTTAAAAGAAGCCTATCTGATGAGGTAAAAGGCATGTTTGCTCTCAGCATCACACTAAAAATATGATTATAATAGGGAACAATGGGGCAAAACAAATGATGATGAGGCCCCCTGGCCTAAAGCAAATGACAATGTGTGTCATGGGGTTTGTTGTTAATTAGTGTTGTGGGAGAAAATAAAGTGTGCTCTGCTGTGAACTAGTATTTATTTATTTTCAAAAGTTTGGGTTCAGTGAGAGTATTTAATGTCTTTGAAAGAAGTCTCATATTAGCAAGGCTGCATTTATTTGATCAAAAATACAGTATTATTAAATATATTTTAAAATGATTCAGCATCATTACTCCAGTCTTCAGTGTCACATGATCCTTCAGAAATCATTTTGATTTGCTGCTCAAGAAACATTTCTTTTTATTATCAACACTGAAAACAGTTGTGCTGCTTAATATTTTTGCAAAAACCGTGATACAATGTTTTCAGGACTCTTTGAAGAACAGAAAGTTCAAAGGGGCAGCATTTATTTCAAATAGAAGTATGATGTAACAAAAAAAAAAAAGCCTTTACTATGACTTTGGAGCAGATTAATCATGCTGTGTTTTGTGTTTGTTGCTATCCAGCCAGTTTAATCAGGATGTGCTTATTTAGAAAGGATGCACTTTGTTAGGTAAAGATGTGCTCATGCTAATGCTCACAATGTCAGTGTCATGTCTTTGATTCCCAGGGAATGCGTTAACACATGAAATGTACACCTTGAATGCAGTGTAAATCGCTTTGGATAAAAGTGCCTGCGACATGCGTAAATGTTAATGCATCTAAATTAAACTACAGTATATTTAACATGCACAGGGACATTGCTGCAAGGAACTGTCTGCTGTCTGTAAGAAGCTACACAGACCCAGAAAGGTATAATCTGATGATGAGCTGCTGGAGCAAAGAACCAACTAAGAGGCCAAACTTTCAGGACCTTGAGGAAGCCCTGAGTAAACTGAGAGATTATGAGGCGGATAAAAGAGCAAACAAAGAGCAGCAGGTCATGTGAACCAAGCCTACCAAGAAGATGGTATGATCTTAATTTCTTTCTATAAAACAGAATAAATTATAAGATTTACTCAGTTACATCTGTGCACAGGTTTGACCTCTTATAGTAACTGTATGTGCTGGTTTCTTTAGAAGAGGAGGTCTGCACTAGTGTGAAGATGAAGATGAAGACCTGGAAACTGGACTGTCTCCGGTGCTCAGGAATGAGAGACTGAATTACTTGATGTATCATGCTGAGAGCCCGGAGAGTGTCCAGACAGACTCATCGACACCCACCGAAGATAGATAAGACTATAATTGCCAGTGTTGAAATCGCTGGCATCCCAAGTTTGTACAAATTGTGAGCCGGACCTCACTTTGTAATCTTCTTCCTTGTAAATACTGTATAAAACAGCAGCAACAATGAAAATAATAATGTAGAATGATGCATAAAAAGTTATATATGTATTTCCTAAAACAAATACCAGTGGTTGAATTGGTTAAATTATGCAAACAGCCAAATGAATGAATGAAAGTTGTATTTTTGATGTATAGGATTAATGTAGAGTTGAATGATCAATAAAAAGAGATATCAACATTTTGTGGCTAGAACAACTAGGTTTCTATTTCCTGAAAGAAATACCAGTATAGGTCATTGCTGGGATTCGGTGTCTTTTAGACATCATAACACTTAAAAAATGTTTTTTTTCATTCAATTTTTTTTTTTTAAATGAAATCTTGTCTAGTCATGCAAGGGAGCTGTAAAACATGAAAAATAATTTTGGCAGGCTATATAAATATATAATATACAACTTCGGGTATATAGGCCTACATTTAAGCAATTATATGAGCCAAATTAAATGAGGAGGACCAAAAATGTCCACGCTGTTAGGAACAAATGAACAATAATTTGAAAGATTTATGAATATGTAAAATTGGAATTATCTAATTGCAATATGTAATACTGGAAGACTGGAAATATAAAATAAGTAAAAACAGACAATTAACAAAACAGAGGCTCTCACTCACCTTTTCCAGTTGTTTTCCCTCCAAGGAAATGATATCAGCTGTTTGATAAAATGTAATTTCCTTTTTCCAACTTTCTTTTAAAGGGGCTGTAGTCGAATATAACAGAGTGGACAATATTTTGAGGGACAAGCTAAAAACTTTTTTTTTTTTAATTGTTATTAATTTAATATTCGGAAAATATATAGGCCTATGTGCATTAAAGAAAACTATTAAAACTCCCGTGACGCCGCCCCTGGCCGACGTAAGTCGCTGTCGTGTCACGTGACCGCCCTGGCTGGACGCAGCATGGCGTGCGTGAGTGCGGAGCTCCTCCACAAACTCTACTTTATTTGCACTTAATTCGTCTTTATATTCAATCCAACAAAGGGGACGTGAACGTACTGAAAGCTGGAATACCGCTCGCAGCATGGACGAAGGGAATAAACTCCAGTTCCCGTCCCTGCCCGCCGCCAAAGAAGAGCAGCTGGTATGTTATAAACACATTAGCGCAGTGCTAACAACTGCTGGATTACAGCCATTCTTCAGTCTGTCTGTTTCACAGCAGTACATGTTTGACTAGTGTGTGTAAAAGCATGAATAAATACAGCCGTTTGAGGTGATATATTTAATATATAATAAAGCTCTTTAATTAACTTGTTGCTCTGAGCAGTTAGCATGTGCATCCAGTAGCAGTGTACTGGAAAAACAACAACTCAGAAGTCAAAGTCATGCATATCACATTGCAAAAGACAACAAGCACAGTCAGGAAAAGTAGTATGGGTAGTATTTATTATGATACTGGGGATAAAATGTGAATAATCCGATAATTTCTATGCATAGCCGATTTTATTTGGTTTTATTTATGCTTTTAGACTTGTTTGCAAATAAATCACTAACATGCTTTACAATACTAATATTGAGTATAGTCAGCTAAAAATATTTTAATCCATTTGGTTGACAATTTAGTCCCCACGCCCAAGACTTTTAACTTACAGGAATAGTTCTTCCAAAAATTTAAATTTGCTGATAATTTACTCACACTCAGGTCATCAAATATGTAGATGAGTTTGTTTCTTAATCAGAACAGATTTGGAGAAATGTAGTATTACGTCACTTGCTTACCAACGGATCCTCTGCAGTGAATGGGTGTCGTCAGAATGAGAGTCCAAACAGCTGATAAAAACATCACAATAATCCACACGATTACAGTCCATTATTACTTTCATACTCTGTTTTGGTCGAAGTTGAACAGTAATAATACAGAAGTGATTAAGTGGAAAAAGAAAGAGTAAATATTGTTTATAAATGTCTTTCAAACCAATTATTGGTCTAGTCTTGATCATATGTAGGTAGATGCTGATAACAAGGGGGTTTATTCCTGTGTTGTGCTGCAGTTTGTGATTCTATAGATGAGGTAATACTGTTACTGGAAGAATGCTTGTTAAAACTGAAAATCAGATTTTGTAATCTCATTTCTTCAGGACTGGGCATATCCAATGAGAAGAGAGATGCAGGTGAGTGATAATAAACAAACTTTGCACATTATTTGTACTGATATAGTATTTGTGGTACAGTAAATACTTGTACATTGTTGTGTTAGTACAAATTTCAGTAGACATTTTTTTTCAATTGTGAGATTTTTTTTTTTTTTATACATTATATTTGTTGAGTCAAAAAATCTTAATAGACATTTCTTACCTCATTCTGAACAAATGATCACTTTTACTCAAACTGTCTGATGGAATGATTTAGGAAATCCTCCCGGGCTTGTTTCTTGGCCCCTATTCAGCTGCTATGAAGAGTAAGGTACTGTAGAGATTATCTGTTCTTGGGCATCTTGATGAAAGCTATCTATGCCTGGGGTTTCCTGTAATAATTCATCTTCTCTTTCAGCTCTCAATGCTGGAGAAGCAGGGGATAACTCACATTGTGTGTGTCAGACAAGACATTGAGGCCAACTTTATAAAGCCAAACTTTCCCCATAAATTTAGGTATTTTGATTTCTGGTTTGTTCTATGTGGCACTTCAGTATAAAGCTCCACTATTTCTAACAGCTAATTTACTTTTTTACTTCTATATATAGGTACCTTGTTTTAGATATAGCAGATAACCCAGTGGAAAATATTATAAGATATTTCCCAATGGTAAGCTAACCTTTTTTTTATTATTTTTTATTTGTTTTTATAAATTTTATGTTGTTAATACATTATTTGGTGTTTGATTCTTTTATCTAATTATGCTAACCTGTTTTTCTCTTTATAGACTAAAGAATTTATTGATGGATGTTTAGAGACGGGGGGTAATGAATGTTTAAACATATCAATCTCTCTTTTCTAATACTAAGTTAAAAACAATCTCCTTTCAAATAATGAATAAAAAATCAATTTCCTTTAAAAGAAAATTTTATTATCATTTTCTTTAACATTAATTTTATTTACTTATTGTATCTCATCCAATTTGTGTAATGTCTTGCACATTTTTGTGTTGCAGGAAAGGTACTTGTTCATGGAAATGCAGGGATATCAAGAAGGTATGCTTAAACTAAAGTCCATAATCATCTTGTATTAACGTTTTTTTTAACCGTCTCTTTTTTTTTTTTAATTTTTTTTTTTTATAATTTATAAAATAATATCTCAAATCTCTTGATTTAATTTTATATAATTAAATCAGATATCTTTTTTTTTTTTTCTCCCAGCGCTGCCTTAGTTATTGCCTACCTTATGGAGACATTTGGTGTGAAATACAGGTAATATTATTAGTGGAGAAACAGTTAATGCATGTCCAAAAATATTAATACATAATAATATGGTTTGCCTTGGAATTTTGCAGATTGTGCAGATATATTTACTTTCTTACAGGGATGCGTTTAGTCATGTACAGGAGAGACGATTTTGCATTAATCCCAATGTAGGCTTTGTTCATCAGCTACAAGTATGATTTTAAAGTAATCTCAGCATTAAGTGCTATAGCTGCTTTATATACATGTATACATAATAAATGTTTGTTCTTTCTATTTTCGTCAAGGAATATGAAGCAATATATCTGGCAAAGCTTACCATCAAGATGATGTCACCCATTCAGTTGGGCAGGTCTTTCTCCATCCAAGCTGGGATGCCAGGTAAGAGAACATTCTTTTATGGCCAAACAGTCAGTTTGTGAATATATTAATCGCTTCTAATAGTGATGCATAGTATATGGGTACCATACATCAGTTATCAGCTGAAGGTTTTTTTTCTTTCTTTCTTTTTTTAATTATCAATATTGTATATTTAAGTGTATTTGCTCATTGAGATTTCCTTTGCCGTCAAAAGTAATCTTTAAAAACACAATTTAATAATATTGTTAAATATTTTGCGATTTTCAAAATATACATAATGTGTTATAATGTTGTAATGCCTCAAATCACTTGTAGCAACAATTTTTTTTATTTATTTTTTTATCTTGATGAAATAGTGCAGAATTGTATCTCTCGCTTCTAGGTTGTTCTCTTATGGTCAATTTTAAATTTTTTGCATTGTTGATCTGCTTTTGTTCTTGGCTCCATTTGATTAATGGTTATGTTAGTAACTCATTTGTTAGTCACTTCGGATAAAAGTTTCTGCTAGATGAATAAATGTAAATTAAAATTTATGATGATAAATAACTGGCTTAATTGTACTAAGTGAGAGCTGTAATTTCTACTTTAGTAATGTATGATGAAACTAGGGTCATTATACATACTGTGGCCGTTCGTAATATTAATCTGTCTTTCCCTACAGGAAGTCGAAAGCGAACACTAGAAGAGGATGAAGATTTCGGGAGTATGCAAGTTACAGCAGCACAAAATTGATAGGCTTTACTTTAAAAAAAGTGCTTTACCACAGTGGACTTTTCTTTTTACATTTTTATTGGGATTAAAAATGTAAATATTTGTACAGGGGTTGGGAGGGAGAGACTGCTCCTCGTGACCCTTGGAGCTGAGGAAGATTTGATGTTTTTCTTTTTCCTTTTTGAGCTATATGCACTGAAATATTTTGCAGTTTTATAGTATTTAAAGCATTTTGCATTTGCAGCGGGACAGTATTGCAATAATGCACTTTTGATACTTGAATTACTGTTATTTGGGTTGGGAGGGGATCAAAGAAAGGGACTGTCACTGCCGTAGAAATGAAATGGTAGGATGAAAATGGGGAAATGAATTCAGACTGAGATAAGGAAAGATGCCTATGCCATAAAATTAACATCCCACTGCTCAATAAAAGATGGCTACTTTATATCTTGTGTTTTCAGTGTTATCAATCCCTGGTGTAAAGATATGAGTGTTTATGACAGGACTGTTGGGTGTGGATAGATTTAGAACGATAATCCAGTTTCACTGAAATACATATATAAACGTGAGATTTATCACTGATTTTTAATGTAACATTTGTCATTCAATGGTTTCTTACATCAATTTTAAAATATAACCGTTATAAAAGCACAAATAACATCACTGCCACATGTTTAGCTGTTGATTGACAGATGAGAAAAGCATTTGAATCCCGGCTATCAGTGAAAGTACAAAAATAAAGGCATTTAGTTTACAAAGATATGCTTTCATTGCACCAGGATGTATTTTAAAATAATTTATTTCCCTTCATCTAGGTTTTACACATAACTAATGATTATCACCAGTGGCTAAGACTGAAGCCAAAATTGAGAAAATACATGAGCATAATAAATAAATGTAAACCTTCATTCTATTTCTAATCTGTGTTGAAGACGAGTACCTGCAAGAGAAAGTCCAATAAGTTCAAACCATTTCAATACGGCTTTCATAGGTAGAACTCACTTCGAGAATGAGAAATGTGAATTGAGTTTTGGTATTTTAAAGAGAATAAAGCACATCATTAACATCTTAAGTAAAAAAAGAGGGAAATATGCCTCAAACAGTTTTGTAAAGAGTGTATTTGGAAACAAAATGGGTTGTTTTCCCTCTTAAAAAAATTTATAGAAATCTTTACATTAAAAAACATTCAAGTATGCAAGCCCTTCTTCTATACAAACAAAATGTTTCGTCTTTTCTCTCAGACAGGCCACAGTGTTTCTTCTTGTGGCTGACAATGTAAACCACACATTCAGTATATGATTTGAACTGTATTCTGTTTCTATAGCAAGTTATGTGAAGCGTTTTAAATAGAAAACTAAATAACTTTCAAAGCAAGTGCTTGATGTTGACTTCGGACATTTAGAAACGTTCATGAATATGCACATTGTTCTGGGTTGTAGTGAATTCAAAATGCTCATTTCAAAATATTTGTTATTGTGACATAACTTGTCACCAAATTATCAAGTTTTTCTTTTTTTTTTGCTGGCTAAAAAAGGTGCAAGTTCGAGGTAGTCCGATCTCAGACAATAGAACAGATTAAGAGTTCTAAAGCAAACATTCAGTGATGTTCAAGATTCTTTCGGATTCAGTCAAAGAACCGGCACTGCATGTAAGTCTCATCTGAAGCGGAGTAGCCAAACTTCTTATAAAACTCCACATTTTTCGGCGCACACTCCAGTGTTACTTTGTAGCACTGCAATTTTTTACTGAGGAGAGTCAATGTTGATACCAACCTAAAACACAAAAACAAAAGTACTGTGTTCAAGGTACTTAGTTTCGGTACTGATATTTTGAAAGAAAATACAGTATTCATGAATATATACTATCTGAAACTCATGATTAAAACTTTTAAAAGTGTTTCTAAAAACCAAACTCACAGTTTTCCCAGCTGTTTCCCTCTGCATACGTCACTCACAACCACTTCTTCCACACGCCCCCTCTGCCGGGACAATAAAAATAAATAATAATAAATATAAAATATATATATATATATATATATATATATATATATATATATATATATATATATATATATATATATATATATATATATATATAAAATTGAAAATATAAAATACAGAAAATAGCAAATTGCAAAATATGTATTTAAAATCGGATAATTAAATATTAAGTCAATTACCTTTGCACAAGCATGGATATATTTGTGCTCTATGATGAGTGTTGCCGTGGCAACAATTTGTCCAAGGTTTGTGTCTTCCACCACTATCACATAATAGTCTCCAGATTTCTTCATATGTTCAAAATTAGCTAAAAAAAACAAACAAAAAGTGAGTATCTTATACTGTGAGATGAATAAATGTGGGGTGTTTTGCATTAGGGACATACAGTACCTTTGAACTGTTCTTCTGTAACATCCCCAGCCACTGTGAGCTGTGATAAGACCTTATAGAAGCCTACAAAGGCATAAGACCAACATAGGTTTATCAGGACTGTTTGAAGAACTGAACATGAGTGGGTAGAGTGCTGAATGGTAACCAGTACCTCTGTCTAGGTCAGCAGTACAGAGAGGACGGAGGACCAGACCTTCTCCGGGCTGAGAGGGAGAAATAGGGGGCGCAAAGGAGACGGTGTTGCTGCTCCAGTCCAGCTCTTGGAGCAGAGAAGGATCAAACAGGGGAGTTTCGTCGAGCAGCATTCCAGAGGCCCTATAATCAAATTACATTTTACTGTATACAAATTTATCATCGTTCATGAATCCCTGGAAATAAATGTGAAATGGCAACAATTTATTTGGACTTTGATCATTTAAACATATACAATTCAAAGTCTAACTTCTGTTGACATAGTACATTATTATAACTAACTAAAACTTAAACCATAAAAAAACTTTTTTGTTACTTGAAATAAACATTGACTGTAGTAAAATAAAAATACTATAATAATAAAATATATATTTAAAAAACTAATTTTAATTCAGCTAGCTGCCAAGGAAAGATTTTTCATTTTCATTTAGTTCAACTTTATTAAAATATTAAAGTTTAATTTAAATTAGTAAATTAAAAAAAATACTGAAATGAAAATTATTAAAACTATATCCGAATAAAACTAATAACAATTAAAAAAAACTACAAAATAAATATACAAATGAATACATTTATTAACAAAAACTATAACTGTATCTCGATGATACCAAAATAACACCAGACACAGATCTTTCGAGGTGTGTCATTATTACAAACCAAATATCCAAAAGTATGACATTAGTACAACGTCCAGTTAGTCTATTCAAGTAAAGAGCACAAAATAATCTCAAAGCAGTTTATGGCAGCCCTTAATAATTATGGCAAAGTTCACAATATTACGTCCAGGAACTGATTAGATTCATTTAATATTTTAATATTTCAATCTGCTGTTCCCTGGGGACGAAATCAACCTCCATTCTCAATCTTTTAATTCCCAAAATACCATCCTTATGTTCAATCAAATGTCAACAGAGCTCGCGATCAGATTGTATTGTAGCCTATCTAAGATCAATTTGTCATTTACTTACGGAGACATATGGATATTGACCGCTTGAATGAATCCAGTTAGACAGATCTTCAGTGTTCCAGCATGACATACACACTTCCTCCTGCGTTATTATTTTTCCTCCTGCACGATTCATC
The DNA here is from genome assembly GCF_018340385.1 of Cyprinus carpio. Lineage (NCBI taxonomy): Eukaryota > Metazoa > Chordata > Actinopteri > Cypriniformes > Cyprinidae > Cyprinus > Cyprinus carpio. Next base: position 7,121,781 of record NC_056613.1, on the reverse strand, counting down.
CAATCACTGTTTGCTGTGTTTGGTCCTGTTATTAACGACGTCTCAATTGTCCAATCACAGACTGGCTCGAAGTACCTCTGACCAATCAGCTCAAATATAGATCAAATAAAGGGCGGGGCTTCTCAGCTTGCTATTATCGCTCCCTCCTCCCTCTGTCTGCGTGCGTGGAATATGACGTGGCGCGGCGTTTAACGAGGGCGCGGCGGAGCAATGATGTCCGTATCCGTCTAGGAAAAGCTGTTTAGCAGGATAAATGTCAAGTTTACAAACTGGTTCTGTGATCTTAGATTTGTTGAATATGAAAACCTAACACTGTCTGGTTAGACAAGACTGTCAAGGTTGAAATGAAAAGGTGCCTGCCACTGTTCAAACCCTTACTAAACCATTTCTAAGGATAATTCCTAAAGAGCTACTTCAGTTTTTGTTTGTTACCACAGTAACATCATGACCCCTTAACAAATTGATAAAAATAATACATTTAATTACATAAATGATTTCTTGTCAAAAACAAATTTTAAAATTCATACATCTAATTACATACCTTACCAAAAATTATTATACATTAAGTTTATTTTAAGTATACAGTATTACTCATCACAAGGGTTAACTAAGTCATGCTAACCAGCACAACCTTGACCCCTTAGTTTCTGGTCTTGACTTCTTCTAAGGACAGGGTGTGCAAAATGCATACTCAGACATACTCAACAGCAGTCTCTCTTCCTTCTTTTATTGATTTTCTTAAGTGTCTAAACAAAACAATTAATCATCTTTTCAAATGTTTTTAAGTAATTTTTAATAGATACCTGCTGGATATGAGTGTACAGAAAGAAACATGAGACAAAAACACCTTCCAATGATCCCAAGTCGCATCCATGTACCTGCACCATGAGCATTTAAATGTTATATCAAAACAGACCACAAAGCAGAAAAAAAGAAAGAAAATTAGCAAACAAGGCTTATTGGCGTGGCTTGTCAATATGGTGCACACGTTTAATGAAATGATGGTATGGACAAAGCACTTGTGACAATTGTAATTCTATAATGTGTCTCCTGTTACTGCTTAAAAATGCTGCAGGCATCTTTAATAAGCTCAATAACCTGCATGAAAAGGGAAGCAGAGAGACAGCAGGTATTGAATGAAGCTTGCGGGAAATAGGGAGGCTGGGAGCACAAAAATGCCTGCAGAAAGCTGATATACTAGTTCACGTGACTAAACCATGGATCTTTACAGTGAGTGAAAGATACAAATCATGGAAATACAGTCTGTTTGTCTTTAATGACTGTACATGGACAGAAAAAGGAGAGAGAAAAAAATTGGCTTTAACATTATTATTATTATTATTATTATTATTATTATTATTATTATTATTATTATTATTATTATTATACACAAGAACATGTTTATTAAAACAGACCAATAGGGTTCTTGTCCAGTTTCATGTGTGTACATTAAATAATTAATATGATTTTTAAGGACAAATTGCTAGTGAAACTAGAAGCAATCAACAACAACAAAAAAAAAACTTCATAATATACAATGCCAGGTTAAGGAAAACTAGATTAGGAGGCAAGCTAGAGAGGTGTATATTTAAAATTAATTAAATTAAAACTAATTCAGTTCCTCAACTTATTCAGTAATTAAAATAACCCATGTAAGTTATTTAATACATTTACAATACAGAATTGCAAAAAACTAACAATCAAACAGAAAAACTAGCTTTGTTTTGATTGGGTGTTTTTAATGTGTTGCTGTGGTTGTGTGGTTGCTAGGGTGTTGTTGCATATAGGCTCAAGTTAAAAGTGCAAAATCCCTGTGATATTGAAGTACCAATATTGTTTGACTTCAAATGGGTTTCCCAAACCCTTCCCAGTCTGCCATTGGTCAGTCAAACAGAAAACTCTGCCTCCAAACTTATGCCACAGGTTGAGCCAGTGTCAATATATTGAGTAATGTTTTGATAGCACCATGGAGGCAAATCAATCTGCAGATGCTTTAGATGTCTCTGCATATTAGAAATTATTTTAACATTGAAAAACTACACATTTGACTTTAAAATAATGTATAGCAGACCTTCAGGCAATTTGATTTCTCTCAAAGCACCATCACTAGCCTATGATTTTATAACTAGCCAATTAAAATGTTTCATAATTAAATCTAATTATAATCCCCAAAACTAATTATATCCCCAAAATAGATCTTAACCTAATTCAGTAATAATAATAATAATAAAAAACATCTGCAGTACAGAACTGCAAAGATGAGCTTAACTAGCTGTTTTTGCCAACTAGTTGTAGAGGTGTTTTACTGAATGTTCTTAAATGTGTTGCTAGGGTGTTCTAGGTGGTTGCTAAGTGGTTGCTTTCGGGCTTAAGTCAAAAGTGTAAAATGTCTATGAGATTAAAGTACTAAAAATGCTTGTCTTCAAACAGGTTTCCAGAACACATCCCTATCTGCCATTGGTCGATCAAACAGATAACCCCACCTCCAAAAACAAGCTATTGGTTGAGCCAGTGTCCCTATGTTGGGCTGAGCTGCAAATACAAATTGAGTAATGTGTAGTGTCATAGAGACAAATCAGTTTGCAAATGCTTTACTCACTTGTCTGCATATTTAAAAGTATTTTAACATTCAAAACAGACACACTTTGATTTTAAAATAGCTTATGGCAAACCAAGGCCATTTGATTTCTCTCAGAGCACCATATCACAGACAAGCACTACCAAGAGCACCTCAGCTGCAGCAGCCGTTACAGAAGCCATCCAGATACTGATACAGATCAATGGAGAGAACATGAACACAAGAGCCATGGAGCCAGAGACTTCCTGCTGATTTAATTACAGACTTTCCATCACTCAAAGAGCCACCGTTCTGAAGCAACATCAGTGCATCTACACTTGAATGATGGTCATGCGATATTATCGGCCAGACGCGCTGCACACCGGTGCAGACAATGGAATCATTACGGCTGCAGGAGTCTTTTACTGAGAGCTTTAAACTTCTGTATTACCATAAACATGTCTTTAGGGAGGTGTTGAGAATGTATACACTGAAAAAAAGGTGCTCATAAAATGAGAGTGAAGCTTGTATGGGCTTAGTCTTACAATTTGACAACACAATCAAATGAAAAATTCATGATGTCCATGGTTGCTCTGCTGTGCATCAGATCGATAGCACAGTAATAGCTGGCATATCTGAGACTCGCTTGGCAAGGTTCCCTCTTTTTGATAAACTGTGCCATGTTAATGGCCATACTGAATTACTGTCCTCTTTCTGCTTGAAGATGATTTCTCTCTAGCAGACAGATACAGTATACAGTAGCCTACAGATTTGTGCACATATGTGATACAGGAGATTCTTCTCCCAGTTGTCTGATCCTGTTACTTCTTCCAGCTAAACATGCTTCACTTCTGTCCTGTGTGGTCTGGTGGGCTTCCAAATTTAGTCCGAGTGTATGATAGAAGCAGTAAAATTCTGGAAATTCATGGGGCAGGAAGGTTAGAAATGATGCTGTCTGCCAGGTGATAAAATTCACTGTGAGAATACACTTTGAAATGATAAAGTAAACAATGCTGAATAATGTATTATTTATTGCAGCTTTTTTTTTTTTTAATTCCTGGAATGCAAGTAATGCGCCATAATGCATCTTTTTTTCTAACACACTGTTTTCATTTTAGGTCAAACCAACATAGAAGCAGATAAGCTAAGCAGGTAAGCTGAATTGTCTGGTTTTTTTTTTTGGTTTTGTAGTCCTGTTTCCCCCTTCCCAACATGCACTGGGGCATAAATACATATAGTTGTATTGTTTGCCAGTTTGCCAGTTAATTTACACTCACTTATAAGATTGTAATGTTGAGATATGTTTGTTCCTTTACTTAAAATGATAAAGTTATCTGATTTGTGTGTGTGTGTGTGTGTGTGTGTGTGTGTGTGTGTGTGTGTTTCATGTAGTGTTGGGGTCTGTTTGTTTAATTGAAGATGTTTTGAAGAATGTTGATAACCAAACAGTTACTGGTAGCCATTGACTTACATACGGACAAAATAAAATAAAAGATAAAAAACAAGGAAATCCATATCTACCAGCAACTGATTGGTTATTAACCTTTTTCAAAATATCTTCTTTTGTGTTCAACAGAAGAAGGAAATTCTTAAAGGTTTGGAATAACACAAGGGTGAGAATTATGACAATTTATACTTTTTAAGGTCTGTTAAATTCTACAAGGGAAAAGAATATTATAAGAGAAAGGACTGAATACAACAGTTCTTTATTGTTCTGAACAACTTAAGTGGAACAACTGAATCATTTGTGCCTCTACACATTGATCTGATCAACCACTTTTAACAGATCGCAGGAGAATTCATCACTTAATTTTTTGGATGCCATCCTGCTGGCCTCACACACTTAAGAGAGAGAGAGACTGATTACAGTGCGAATGTAAGAAAACAAGATGCACACTGTTCATCTGAATAATTCATAGCTATACAGTAGCCTGCCTGTGATATTAAATAAATGAGAGTAAAATATTTTAACATTTCAGAATGACATCACCTAATGACTTCACAGCCATAATGAATTATTGAATTTATTTTGTAATCCATTTAGCAGGCCGGAAATGCATGATATTACTCTTGATATTTGATCCTTTCTGGGTGATACCTTGAATGGACTCCATGACCACCATCTGAAATGGGTGTCAAAAACTGCCTTTGTGCTTGCAAATGTTTGCCGGATGTTCCCAAATTAAAGTAGCCCACATATCACTCAATAAATCAATGAAGTAGAGCCCTCAGTGTCTGTTCAGAGATTTTCCATTTCCTTCCTAACAAGGTTGCCCTCGTAAATAGATGTCCGTTATTATTGACTAATTACATTTAGCTCATTGATTCATTGATGTTCAGTCAAAGTTCACAGTAAGAGCTAATACATTTCAAAAGATTTTAATGTTGTGGGCTTGTGGCTTATTTAAGGGATAGACACATTTTTGCACTTATTTTGCAGTAAAACCGCCAATAATAATATAACAGCTATAATAGATATGGCAGCCTAATACTGATATAGATTATACAGTACATCCTATACTCATTTAAAATTCTCAATGTCATTTCTTCAGGACAGCATATTCATTGGCGGATATGATAGGTTAACTGTCCATTGACAAAAGTACCCCTTCCGTCCAGTGAAGGGCAAGTGTTCCTCTGAGGAATTGATACTTGAGAGGTTTTAAATAGGAGGGATGTGCTTCCTCCCTTCAGTTCATGCCGAGCTCTCACTGCATAAACTTCAGGCATGGAAAAATTGATCACTCCTCTGTGAGGACATCAGATTTTCCATCCATTTTAAAGGTAGGATACATTTGGATTTCATTCATTAAAAGATATTGAAAAGGCAGCCTTTTATTTGTCTGTTAGTTGGTATATTGTATCTGTCTGTTACTTGTATATAGTTGTGATATGCAGTTATATACAAAGTATAAAAGTATATCCTTAGATGATCTGTATATAATATAATATAGTATATAGTTATTTATTATTTTAATTTATTTAAAAATTGCATAAATATACTGCACACAGACAAAATATACATTACACAAATAGAAGTATTTTTATAGAAGTCTTTTTATATAATGCATATGTTTTGTTAATTAATGTATAAATAGAAAAATGTAAGTGTCCCAAAACATTTGATAATGCATATTATATTTAGGTAGTTATATTTTTATTTTAATTAATAACTGTAAAATATATATATTTTTAATTAAATTTGAAACAAAAAAATTACTAAATGTAAATTGAATTAAGTAGATTAAAATAACTCAATTAAGTCAATTATTTTAATTTAAATAATATTTGCATGTGTGTGTCTTGTTTCCTGGAACACGTTCTTCTTTCTCATTTTTCATATAAAATAATGTGTTCCTCTAATTTAAAACATATGAATAGAATCATGTTAATTTCCTGAAAAATCAACATAAAAATTTTATTTGGTACTGTGCATAAATATATGTTGTATTCATTAATTTTGTAATATTTGTACTAAATAGCATTAATACTATTAGTATTCTTCATATTTTTCTTTGCCAATCTTGATTTATTTTTAAATTCTGTGCAGCACTTTTCCAAAAAGGGCCTGCAGCAATGTCAGAGAGGAAGCCCAAAAACTCGGATACACGTCCCAAGAACCTGCGGAGCTGGAGCGCTGATAGTTACATCCGCAGTATTAAAAAACGCTCCCGTGGGTCACACCATGAGACAGCGTCCAGAGGGGAAGAGGGGGAAGGAACAGACGACCAGACTGTACGCTCTGCTTCTTGTCCCCGGAGACGTCGAGAGCGAAAGTGCAGCTGCACAATCCCTGGAGAAACGGATCCAGACTCTCCTTGCAGGAAAGCCCTGTCCCGCCGGTCTCTGAGGCAGAAGTTTCAAGACGCCGTCGGCCAGTGTCTCCCTCTTCGCAATCACCACCACCACCATCACCACCAGTCTGGTTCTTCGCGTCCATTCTCCGTCCTTCTTTGGTCCAAACGGAAGATTCATGTGTCCGAGCTCATGGAGGACAAGTTCCCAAATTCTCCGAAATCCGAATTGGCTCAGTGTTGGCATCTGATCAAGAAACATGGCACTCACACCAAACCTTCTTTAAGCATCGAAACCGAACCCACAGCTCCTTTGTTATCCTCTTCTCCTCCAAAGCTCATTTCATGGGAAGAGATCAGCTCTACTGGGGCTTCTAGTCTGGATGACTGGGATCCGTCTTTTGCACATGGAGACACTGAGTGCTGTGCCCACACTGACTACATCCTGGTTCCTGATCTGCTTCAGATCAACAACAGCCCTTGTTACTGGGGTGTCTTGGATCGTTTCGAAGCTGAGCAGCTTTTGGAAGGGCAACCAGAGGGGACCTTTCTGCTCCGAGACTCTGCCCAGGATGAATACCTCTTCTCGGTTAGCTTCAGACGCTATAGCCGCTCCCTCCATGCTCGAATAGAGCAAAACGGGAAGCGCTTTAGCTTTGATGGCCGTGACCCTTGTATGTACAGAGATTCCAGTGTCACAGGCCTGTTGAGGCACTACAGTGACCCGGCCACATGCCTATTTTTTGAGCCTCTTCTCTCTCGCCCACTACCTAGGAACTTTCCTTTCTCTCTGCAGCACATGTGCAGAGCGGTCATATGTAGCTGTACAACATATCAGGGCATTGACGCCTTGCCTTTACCCTACAGTTTGAGACACTTCCTTAGGCAATACAACTATAGGTGCAATGGAGCTTGTGCTGTATGAAAACTGTGACAGAAGTGAGACAAAACTACATGTTGCTTGATTTGACAGATTAAAAGGCACAATAAATGTATTCAACACAATATGGTGGAGGTAGTTACTATGCAGCACAAAAACAATTTATGTTTCTAATGCAATTTTGTGAAAACCAAAGTTATGCAGGACATCAGTCGACATTTCTATACCATTAAGTATTTTTTGAGCAGATTTTCTAGGCTATGTGAATTTGATTTGTATTTTTCTATTGTTTTGTATTTCTCATCTGTTAATATACTTTATTAACTTTTGTATGCATTATAAAGTTCTGTGCCCTAGATCTTCACGATAAAACAGTAAATTAATTGAATTAATGGACCCTTTTCACATTTCCGGCGTTCTCAGAAGCGGAAGTCGTCATAATTGATTAAACTTCAAGAGTGGTGAACAGGAGATGACGGCAAAACATTTTGTATTCCTATTTACTCTAAATCCACGACAGCATTTCAGGATTTTCCAAAAGAATGAAAAAATATAGAGAGATTGTTTTTTTAAGCAGTCAGAAGAGAGAATGATGTCAAATTTGCCGCCACTGCTGTTTTTTGGAACACTTAAACATTAGTGTTTGTTTTTTAACCATTAATTCACATCCAAAACAAAAAGCTATAAAACAAAATAAAACAATAAATAAAAAAAAAAAAAAAAATATATAAAAAAAAATATATAATTATGAAAAAAAAAAAAATATATATATATATATATATATATAAATATATATATATATATATATATATATATATATATATATATATATATATATGTATATGTATATGTATATATACATGTATTATTATTATTTTTTTCCCTGTTGTAGAAGGCTACTGACCAGATACCACTAGATGGCAGACTTGTAAAACTGACTTGACACTTTCTAACTGCTAGATTATCTGTCTTGTATTTTAGAACAAAACAGTGCCTAAACCGTTTTTGTTTGAGATGCAAAACCTTGTCAGTATTATTTGATAGATCTGTCCAGTATAACCAGTATGGAAGCAATTCAACCAAATATTGTAGTTACACATTTTCAATAAAAACAAGCAATAGAGTCAACAAGTTAAACTCAGACTGATTTGTTTCACTGTGTTATGGTTTATACCAAGTCTCCTCTCAGATTGTTTTATTGTGTGACAATCTCGGGTTCAGTGAAGTACATAGACAAAATGGCATGTACTGAAAAGTGAGATGTTCTCACTTTTAACAAAATGTGGAACGATCCTCTCTTACAACTTTGATTTAGCTAAAGATATTATGATGATGTAGCTAAAGGTCATTGTCTTTAGTACATTTACTACATGTGCTCACCTCGGAAAACTGGTTCTCGATTGACTGAAAAAGGAACGATTACTATTGATCTGCCAAACCCACTGCTGTTAAATATTAATGTTCCTGAGATGATCAAATCTGCTTTATGAATTTAAGCTGGACCATCTTTATCTTGAGATCATACATTTATAGCGTATACCTTTGTGAAATATTGTAAGAATTTAGACTAATGTTGCATTGATAATTAGAAAAATACAGAAAAAAATGTATACTATAGATTTCTCTTGTTGTTTTATTTTATTCCCCTAATTCTCACAGAATTCTTTCTGCATTTTTAGATTTTCATTAAGGTATAATTTATTTTTGTTTTGCTTGTGGGGGCTATTGGATGTCACAATTTAGGTGATTTCAGATTTACTATCCTTTTGGGGACGTTTGGTCTCTGCAATGTAGTCAAATCTGGACTCTAATTGATGCAGAAATGACATGCCCCAATGTGGCCATTAATCTTATCATCATAATATTTGGTGTTGCATTTCAGTCTACAAGCAGATGCAAGAGCTGCTTCCTGGAGTACATATCAGATTGTTCAGCAAACAGACAATGAGGATAATTGGTCTATTCTCTTGCAGAGGACTAAACGTAGGCTACAACCTCAGGCTGTATTTCATTATATCAGTTTTGCTGCAGGAAGTTCCATTTGTTTGTTAAGAACGACAACATTATTTTTACATGCACCTCGAACATTTTAAAATAATATTAACCATTAAAATGACTGACTGATTAATTTATAATAATAAATAATTATTTTTAGTTTATTTTTAATGTAGAATTAATTTATCTGTTACGTCAAGACGGTCAAGACACGTCAGACGTAGGGTGGGACTAATACTGTGACTCAGCCAATGACTGTTGAGTAAAGTTGTACGCTCCGTCCCACTTTTAAACGTCACCGTTGTCAGCGCGGGAAATGTGAGCTAGTGTGTGGCGCTGAATATTGAGAATAACCGCCAAACTAAAGCTGTAAGTACTGCTTGATTAAAACATATATTTAACATATATCGCTGAGTTGTTATTCGATTATATTTGATTACTGTGACACATGTAGTCATTTGAAGACTTGTGTTTTTATTCCGCGGTTGTTGAGGATTTTGCTTGTAAAGTAACTTAGCTGACGTAGCGGCTCTTTGTGCTTAAGATTAAGCTGTTTGTCTAAACTTGGGATAAAATGAGCTTACTTTTAGTGAAGGCTCTCTATGTTTGCATTACAAACCAGTTACACAAACCAGAAAAAAATATTTTTTTGTTTGTACACCTGATCATAGACTTTCTTTTTCTTGACGCTTCATTTTGAGAAGTTAACTGTGTCCTATACACACACACACACACACACACACACACACGCACGCGCATGCATATGTGTAAGATTATATATATTCTACAAGTATATGTATACACACACACATACAATACAAGTAGTTATACATTATTACAATTTATGGTATAACTGTGATAATGTTAACTACAGTCAAACCAAAATTAATTCAGACACCTTCAACATTTCTCACAATATCACAGTTGATTCTCTATGATATAATTTAGAAAATGGTAATAAAATATGACAAGATCTCAGAGTTAAACTGTGTCAGAACAAATTCATCGTGATAATGCCAGATAACTTTGATAGAAATGTATGGATTACAATCAACCAAAACGTATTAAGTGGTTAAATTTAAGTACAAAATTAGATAATACCAATTTATGTCAACCAATTACCAAGCAATGCTTCATATTGTTCAGTCTGTGGGATAAAAAGGTCGCATTAGCAATTAAAGAAAGAAAAAGAAACACTTAAGCAAAACGTGGTCAGGTCAAAGTATCTGAATAATTTTTAGTTCCTAAGTTTTACTGGTAGTGAAGAATTTTTGAGTATAATATGTCACAGTTTACTATATTTTGCTATCACCACTTACATGAATGAACTATAGTGTCCCACTAGATAATAAAAATAAAAAAAATAAAAAATTATATCTGGTGTTTGAATAATTTGACTGTATATTTTATAGGTAACTTATTAATTATTTGAACAAAAATTATTATAATTATTATTTGAAATAATTATTTGAACTTGATACAGAGTATAGCAGGAGAAATTGATTTTAATTTAATCAAATTGGAAGGTGTGTATTCTTGTATATTAAATAGTTCATTCCAAATATAAAACTGTATTTATGTAACGTTTATATTTAAGATGTTATAAATATTTCTTTTTTTTATTTTTTATTGATTTTACTAGCAGGCATTTTCGGTCCTGTTCCTGATTGTCCTCCGGAGAGCATCATGCCGTGTGAAAGGAAGCCCATGCGTTACGGTCACTCAGAAGGCCACACTGATGTCTGCTTTGATGATGAGGGAAAGTAAGTAACGTCTTTTGAGATCACACGCATACCTTTGATTTCAGACTTAACAACTGGGAAATAATAAGATGCCTGTAGTTGATGTATTGTTTCAAACACCTTATGATGTGTCCTAGGTGTATTGTGACCTGTGGGAGTGACGGCGACGTCCGCATATGGGAAAGTCTAGATGATGACGATCCCAAGTCCATAAATGTCGGGGAGAAGGTCTATTCTGTAGCACTGAAGGTAAGTTAACATTTGTTTTTGTGTGTGTGTGTTTTTTGTATGGTCTATTATAATAATCACATTAATAATGCTGCAGTGAGTTTTTCCTGTTAAACATCTGAAAATGGTCAGTTAAATCAGAATCCTGTTAATTTTACTGTTATTTCAATGTCAGTGTTTGTTTTTCCCTACAGAATGGAAAGTTAGTTACAGCAGTTTCCAACAACACAGTTCAGATTCACACTTTCCCAGAGGGAGATCCAGATGGCATTCTCACTCGATTCACCACCAACGCAAACCACGTCACCTTCAACAGCAGCGGGTCAAGAGTGGCTGCAGGCTCAAGGTATGACTTGCTTTCAGTCCTTGTCCTCCTATGTTTGTGTTGTAAAGCATATGTGTGTTTCAGGGTGACCATATATCCCGCTGTTTCTCAGACATATCCTGGCCAGGATTTCTATTTTCCTATTGTTTTTTTTATATGTGACCCTGGACCACAACACCAGTCATAAGAACAGATCCGTTCCTCCTCGAAATTGAGATGGAGCATTTCAAGGGGCTTTCCCTTAAAGAAAATTTTAATTGCACAGGTATATTCGTAGCAATAGCCAACAATACATTGTATAGGTCAAAATTATCTTTTATGCCAAAAATCATTAGGATATTAAGTAAAGATCATGTTCCATGAAGGTATTTTGTAAATTTCCTGCTGTAAATATATCAAAACTCAATTTTTGTTTAGTAATATGCATTGCTAAGAACTTCATTTGGATAACTTCGAAGGTGATTTTCTCAATATTTAAATTTTTTTTGCACCCTCAGATTCCAGAATTTCAAATAGTTGTATCTTGGCCAAATATTGTCCTATCCTAACAAACCATTAATCAATGGACAGCTTATTTATTTAGCTTTCTGATGATGTATAAATCTCAATTTGAAAAAATGTTCCCTTATGACTGGTTTTGTGGTTCAGGGTCACATGTTGGGTAGTAATAACTGTTTAATACTTCCATCTCTGTGCTTTTGACCGACGTCAGTGCGCAGACAAAGCCACTTCGATTGTTTTATGATTAGTTGCATTTGGCTAAATGGCCGTTTTCTGGATATATGGATTGTTTTAAGCGGGTGCATCATGGATGAAGGCAGCGAGCATGTCTCAGCATTGATTGAGCAGTTTTATCCTGCTGCCGATGCTTGAATATTGATGCAGGCGGCACTGGCAGCTGAGCTCCAAACAGGTTATTTGATTTTTTTTTTCTTCCTGTAGAGGTCGGAAATGAGTTTTCATTTATTTCCCCACTTCAGATCAGAAAGATCTGCAGCGCCAATATGAGTCTCTGCTGGGCTGAAACGGTGGAGAATGAAGACACTAATTTTGGTATTCTGTTTTCCAGTGACTTTATTGTGAAGATAGTGGAGGTGGTGGACAGCAGTCAGCAGAAGACCCTACGAGGACATGACGCTCCAATCCTCAGTGTGGCTCTTGACCCTTCTGATGAGTTCCTTGTGAGTGTCACGGTTCCTTTTAATGGTCAGCTGTTATTTCTGAATGTGGCCAAATGAAGCTCATGAATTATTTCACAGTTTCATATTTATTGCACACATTACTATTTATTGCATACATTACCATTTGCGTTTTTTTTTTTATTTTTTATGTTTAACATCTGATGAGTATTTATCTATTAAATATTATGTTTTGTCTTAGTCATTTATATTATGCTGATGTCACTTCCTGACAGGCTTCCTCCAGCTGTGATGGATCGGTTACTGTGTGGTCTATTGAGTCACAGGTACGAGGCCTCGTCAGTTGTTATACAATGGAAAAACATACACAATGATGTCCAAAAGTCAGCGAGCACTAGAGAAAACATCTTTATTACATTCTTTATTTTTTATCACAAGTTGTACTTTCAGCATAATTTAAGTTACGTATTTAAATCAACTGAATTCCCACATTTTCAGTGTGATCTCAGACTTTTTCAACCCCTCTGTATTTTAGATCTGATGTTAAGCTCATGAATCCCGTTGTGTGTTTTAGACTCAAGTAGCTCAATGGAAAATTCTCCAGAAGTCAAGTGATGTGAGCAATGCCAAGTCTCTCTGTAGGCTCGCATGGCAGCCGCATTCTGGAAAGGTATTGACAATTTCACGTTTTATATAAGGCCCATTCAGATTTCAAAATTCAATTTACATTTTTATTTGATGTATGTGCTTGTAGCTTCTTGCTGTACCAGTGGACTTGACCGTTCAATTGTATGACAAAAACACATGGACACATGTCAGCACGCTCTCTGATGACCTCATCACACAGGTCAGTAGAAAACAACACTGGAACAGTTAAGAGCAATATAATTCGAATAAGGTCATTATAGATTGTGGAAACCTTTATTAGCATTACAACTGTGTCTTAACCTTTTGCTTACTCTATCAGGTGAGATAATGTGCTGAGTGGTAAAAGTTGTGCATTATTTTCAGTGCATGATGTTATGAGTAATTCTTTCTGAATCGTTCTCTTCCCAGGTTGTTAATGTTGTGGTCTGGTCGCCGTGTGGGAAGTTTCTGGCTGCAGGAACAGTTGGTGGAAACCTGTTGATTTGGGATGTAGAAGCCAAACTGTGTATCGAGAGGTTAAATTCACATCTTAAAATTATTTTGATATTGGTGTTGACAGATTGTGAATATTGTATTGTCATTAATGCTTTATACATGTATAATATTACTGTACACAATATTTTGTGTCTTTACGGATGTTTCTAGAAAGGAGGTCACGCTACTAGTGATTTCAGACTATACAGTATGTGCAGTGACGATGATGTTGATCTTGTACATTACAGACAGAAACACGAGAAAGGGTTCACTGTGTGTGGGATGGCGTGGCATCCCTCAGGGGTCCGGATCGCTTACACTGACACCGAGGGCTGCCTCGGGCTCCTGGAAGGCGTGTCGTCCTCATCGCCATCCTCTTCCTCTACTATCCAAAGCACCAAGGTCAGTCTTCCCTTCAGGCTCTCTTCTTTTTCTTCCCGATCATACTGTGCCAGAAATAGCATCACCAATGTAAAGTCATGATGGATGTATATGTATCTCTATGTGACCTTTATGTGCCTGTATCTGCTGCTTGATTATTTTTGAAAATGCTAACATCAATCTTTGCCTGTATATTTGTTAATAATATTGTTAAATATGAAAACGCTAAATACTAGGGCTGGGCAATATGGCAAAAAAATTAAATCTCTTTAAAAAAATTTTTTTTTTTTTTCCTCCAAAAATGACCATGATAACAAATGTACGTGAGTGTGTGTGTGTATATGTATATGTGTATATATATATGTATATGTATATATATATATATATATAAAATATTATTAAAATTTTAAACAGCAGTTTAATAAACTAGAAGTTAATTAAGAGACTTGAGTTTTAGACACCATATTGCCTGTTTTTGTTCTATTTCGACTACAAAAATAATTTCAAACAAAGCCACAGCGCTGTTGTCTCTGAGCAACATGATGGTGTTTCTTTCCTGAATGAATAAAACATTTAAATTCAGTTCAATCGCAATGACTCACTTATTAACAGTGACATGCTGCCACCTGCTGGCGGTTTTAATTTCACATTTAAAGTACCTTTTTATTATTTAAATAATTTCAAATGTCAGTATTCAACGTTTTGTTTAATATATCAGAACATTATTTATGCATCTTTAAAAATAGGCATTTGTAAAGGTAAATAAAAATAAGCAGATTTAAGTATGATAGAACACTGAAAATATTGCTTCACAATAAATTGTCTCCACCACCAAAAATCTTGACGATGTGGTGCTTTTGTGGGATATTTTGCATGGAATATTGTCTTCTGATATGAAAAGTTCACTGTATATCTTAGTAATAAATATAATTTATTACACCGATATTTTGTTTTCTTTTTACGTTAAACACATGAAATATTACATATGTATGTATTATATATGTATATATGTAGTATATATGTATGTGTATTTCCATTACATGTTTAGGTCTTAAATTTCGTATAAGGTGGTATTAAAAAGGTCTTAAAAAGTCTTACATTTAACTTGTTCATGTCTGTAGAAACCCTGTGCTTGTGATATGAAACAAAGACTCAGCTTTGAAATTTTCTAAGTTTTAATACAAAATTCATATAGATATAAATACATATAGGCCTAATAATAATATATAATAATATTTAATTTTTACATCAGTTCATGTTCATTCAAATGGTTAGAAGTATTATAACATCACATTTACATATTCATACTAAAACATGCATGAAGTTCTGTTAGTTAAGCGTTTATATAATGTCTGTTCATGGCAAATATTACTAGGGCTGCATGGTTTTGGGAAAACTTTTAAATGTGATTTTTTTTTTTTTTTTTTTTTTTTCTCTCTGATGACTTTTAGGCCACTGCAGCTAAAGAAAAAAATGACTATGATGACCTGTTTGATGAGGATGATGACCGGATGCTGGACGAGGGCATGAGTGACTCGCGGTCTCCGGTGAAGAAACCCGTCATGGAAGAGGATGACGACGACGATGACCTCATGCCTGCCACGGGCAGACCACGGAACAGAGGGTCCTTCCTGGATGACGATGACAATTCTCAAGGTATGAGCGTCTCCGGAAAGCAAGTAGTGCAGGCAGTTACTTCAAGTCAAGGATATTATTAGTAGTGAAAGAGTGATTCAAGCGCTTTAATTAATGGTCAGATGTTTGTGTCTCTAGATGCAGGCTCTGTAAAACTGGATGGAGTTCCAGAGGAGGATGGCAGCAGTGCTATTCTTCCTGCTGTGGGTCCTGCAGTGTCCCGTCCCGTATACGAGGGTCCCATGCCCACACAACCCCAAAGGGCTTTCCAGCCGGGATCCACCCCAGTGCACCTCATGCATCGCTTTATGGTGAGGAAGAACCATAGCAGTTGTCAATTCAAGTAACAGTAGCAGTAAATATTTGGAAATCTGTATGTAAAATTTTTATAATTATTATAATAAATTTCAAAATTCCCTATCTCATTTCTCAAACTCTGAACTCATCGTCCATCGCTATAACCAATAACAATAAAAAGCAAAAGATGTATAGAAGATCAGTTTCACGACACTGCTGTCCATCATGCCATGCACCTCACAAACACCCTGGGCCACACCATGGCTGATCTATCCCAGGAGGCCGTGCTGCTGGCCTGTGAGGGAACTGATGAGCTTGCCAGGTACAGGATCTTAGTTTTAATAATTGACGTCATTTCTTTAGTTGGGACATTTTTAGTGAATTTAGAGTTCATTTGTATTCAACAGGGCTGCTTTCATAGTAATCAGATTACCGTCAGCAGCAGCTGATGTGAACCTTGCTCTGTAGTTTCCTCTTTGTCCTCAACCACTTGCTCTTGTTTACGAAGCAAATTTGCACTTTGCCTCCATTTTTATTTGCAGAACTACTAATCCAGTAGAAATCCGGTAGTAAATGATCTGCCTGTGAATAAAATGAATAAATTACAGTAGGTGACATAAAAGTGGTATACAGATCGTGAGGTTTTTTGGACACTTGGTAAATTCGAATATTAAGAAAGTATGGTACTTTTTTTTGTTTCTGGGAACTGGTTTTCTGTGGAAATGTAATAACGATAGCTTTGTTGTTACATAATCATACTCTGAAACTTGTTGATTTGTATTCATATCATTTTCCAATGAGCCAATTCCTTAAACATAATCAAAAAGATATTAACATGTAGAAAGAATATGAAAACTGACCTATCAAAGATATAAATGAAAGAGCTCTTTAATCAACAACCAGAACTGAATAGGAGAATGTTCAATTATCTACACCTTTCCTTTCCTTTTGTAAATGTCTCTCTTTCACTATTTTCTTTCTCTCTCTCTCTTTCTCAACAGTAAGATCCAGTGTTTGCATTTCTCATGCTGGGACACACATAAGGACTGGATAGTGGATCTTCCTAAAGGAGAGGATGTCCGTGCGTTGTGTTTGGGTCAGGGCTGGGCTGCAGTGGCCACCAGTGCTCTGATGGTCAGGCTGTTCTCTATTGGTGGAGTGCAGAAGGAGATCTTCAGCCTGCCTGGAGCTGCTGTCTGCATGGCAGGACACGGAGAGCAGCTCCTCATCGTGTATCACAGAGGTACTAATGCGTACCACTCTACTTTCAATACAGACACTGGTTTCAAAACTCCACAAAACCCAAAAAAATTTTAATTCAGTTTTTTTTTAGTTTTTTTTTATTTATTTTATTTTTATTTACATGCTAATGCTTATAATTTGTTTGCAGTTCAGGCATATGCAACATTTTAGTTTTGAGCTGGTTCCTTTTAATCATTAATAAGAATCAATTGTAAAGCAGAAAACTGATGGCAGTTTAACTTATTCAAAAACATAGTAATAGCAATAAAAAGGCCACATCTGCAAACACTTTTGAGCAATGACTCACAGAATTAATATTTTTTTTTCAACTAGTAAAATGAGCAATCAAAAGTTTCTTCCCAACACTTGTGCTTTGTGTTTATAAATGGGTTGAACTTGTTTGTTGTGTGTCATCAGGTACTGGGTTTGATGGAGATCAGGCCCTTGGCGTACAGCTGCTCCAGCTCGGGAGCAAGAGAAGACAGGTCATACATGGAGAACCATTGCCTCTCTCACAGAAGTCCTACCTGGCGTGGTTGGGCTTCACTGCAGAGGGTGAGTCACAGTATTCTCTTCCTGTTGTTTGATAGTGAAGGAAATGGAAAAATGAACAAAACAGCCTGCAAAATTGTTTGTAATATTAACTTCAATTTCCTGATAGTTATACCATGCTATGTACACTACTGTTAAAAAAAATTAGGTTTTATTTATTTATTTATTTTTAAAGCAGAGATGTATACATTGATCAGAAGTTCCAGAAAAGCTATTTATAATGTTACAAAAGATTTTTATTTCAAATACATGCCGTTCTTTTCATTCATTCAGAGAATCATAAAAAATGTTAAGCAGCACAGTTGTTTTCATCATTGATAATAATAAGTACCAAATAAGCATATAAGAATGATTTTTTTTTTTTGAAGAATCATGTGACACTGAAGACTGGATTAATGGCTGCTGAAAATTCAGCTTTGCCCTCACAGGGATCAGTAACAGGAATTAGTGCTCAGTTTTTTTTAAACATGAAATTAATCTTACTGACCACAAACTTTTGAACTGTTAATTATGCATACATATGTAACCCTGGACCACAAATCCAGTCATAAGGGTCAATTTTAAGATTTTTTTTGATGTTTGGTTTGTTAGGATAGGACAGTATTTGGCCGAGATACAACTATTTGAATATCTGGAATCTGAGGGTGCAAAAAAAAAATATTGAGAAAACCACCTTTAAATTTGTCCAAATGAAGTTCTTAGCAATGCATTTTACTAATCAAAAATTTGATTTTGATATATTTACAGTAGGAAATTTACTAAATATCTTTATGGAACATGATCTTTACTGAATATCCTAATGATTTTTGGCTTAAAAGAAAAATCAATAATTTTGACCCATGCAATGTATTGTTGGCTATTGCTACAAATATATCCGTGCTATTTAAGACTGGTTTTGTGGTCCAAGGTCTCATATGGCCTCAAAGCTAATAGACATGAAAGTAAAAAAAAAAAGAAGAATCATGTGACACGGACTAAAAGCCACAATCCTGTGATTTTTGTTTTCTTTTCTTCCTTTTTTTTTTTAGCTGATTAGTAAATGACAGATTTATAATAATTTATAATAATTGTACTTTTTTCCCAGGAACCCCATGCTGTATTGACTCGGAGGGTGTTGTACGTATGCTGAACCGGACCCTGGGGAACACGTGGACTCCTGTCTGTAACACCAGAGACAGCTGCAAGAGCAGATCAGACCATTACTGGGTTGTCGGTGTTCATGAGAATCCACAGCAGCTCAGGTGCGTCTTTCTCCTTGCATTCATTTTCCTTGATTCACAAATGTCAAATCAATCCAAATCGAATTTTCCAAGCAGCCAATGAAACTCCTCATCCTCTCTCTCAGGTGTATCCCATGTAAAGGCTCACGTTTCCCACCCACCCTACCTCGCCCTGCTGTGGCCGTCCTGCCCTTTAACCTGCCTTATTGCCAGACCACCACAGAGAAAGGCCAAATGGAGGTATGAGATAAATCTAAAGAAATACGTTCTCTTTTATTCCCTATGTTTTATTAATTTATTTTATTTTATTTATTCGTGTAGTGTTATTGTTGCTGACCTACACTGAAAGTCAGTTGTGTCCATCCTTATCTTGGCAGTCCATCGCTTTTCTGATTTTTTTTATTTTAATTTTTTTGTAACTGTGCAGCTGAATAAGACATTAACGCTCCATTTATGTTTTGTAGGAGCAATACTGGCGGTCCATGCTCTTTCATAACCACTTTGGCTTTCTGTCATCCAGTGGTTATGAAATTGACAGCGAGGGTCAGTCTCAGGCTGAGAAAGAGCAGCAGGAACTGCTAATGAAGATGTTCGCTGTAAGTCATTCACATGGCCAGAACAGGAAGTTAAAGACTGGTTAAATTCAGTTGCATATGCCTGGATTGAATTACACTGTCTGATTTCTGTAAAACGATTCTGGAATGTCATAAATCAAAACTCCGCTTTGATGCATGTGCGTCATTTTCTGGCATAGCTGGCACATTTGATCAGATTAGTTTTTATTTGAACTGTCCTTCTCATCTCATAATTTTCTATGCTGTCTGTTTTCTGTTTGTGTGGCGGCAGCTGTCGTGTAAACTGGAGCGAGAGTTCCGGTGCGTGGAGCTGGCTGAGATGATGACTCACAGCGTTGTGACGCTCGCCATCCGTTACGCGTCTCGTTCCAGACGCATGGCACTGGCACAGAGACTCAGTGAACTCGCCCTGGAAAAGGCCAATCAGTTTCAAGAGGAGGAGCTGGAAGAAGAAGAGCCAACCTATCAGAGGTTAGCATGGAATTCTGGGTAATATTAATATGTATTATTTTAAGTAAAGCTTTTTTAGTGCCTCTGCAGCTTCTTAAAGACTATTATTTCTTTCTACTATAGCCTCAGGCCTAGAAAAATCATAAAAACTCTTGAAGTTACTTTTTGTGAAAATACTGCATTGTGAGTGCAATGTATTGGTTTTAAAAGTCCTTTTCAGTAATCACAATGGAAATTGATTGACCAGAAGTTGTGGGAATCTTTAATAAAAGAAAAATAGTTGAAAATGTTGATGCCAGCATAGAGTATCATATTTTGATTCTGTATGTTTATAGAGGATCCCGTCAGATGAGCAGCAGACAAGCACAAGTAGAGAATGGCTGTGAGGAGGAGGAGGAGGAAGATTATCCACAAGAGGAGCAAATGGATGCAGAAGAATCAACAGAGACCAGGAAGCCAAGTAAATATGCTAGTTTATTAAAATGTATTAAAATTACAGTGTTCAAGTTTATTAAGCTACATACTCTTTGCATATCAGTTATATATTGTTTGATCTTTAAAATAAAGTCTTTATTGACACTCCTATCTGTGCACGTTTTCAGCACAAGTCTCAATTTCTGCAATAGACATAAAGAAATGCACTTTTTAATTGAATTTGATTGTTCAATTTTTGTATTTGGTTTTTGATATGAACATATTTTGACTATCCAGGCTTGAATCCAATCAAAAAAGGAGGAAAATCACCTGAAAGGCCTTCTCCTAAACCAAGTGAGTAGAATATAAAAATAGAATATAAAGAAAATTTTAATAAATAGAAATCGAATAAAAAAAAAAATGTTAAAGAAAAAAAAAAACATTTTTATGATCAAATTGCAACTTTGTTTTTTCTACATTATTATTTCTTTAACCTCTTGTTCAAATCTATACAATTTTTCACAAATGGACTGCCATTATATATGAGTGTCTGCTGACTGTATAAATTGTGCTTGTGTGTCACAGTGAACAGAGAAGGACGCGTGAACCCTTTTAAGGTTAGAGTTGCACAATTTTTAATTACATTAAGCTCCTTTTTAAGTTTTGTTTTTCAAAAATATTGGTAAGAATTTTTACATTTACAGTTTATAACAATATATATTTAAATGTGCAGGTGTCCGGTGCAGGAAAGTCGTCAAGTTCACCAGCTGGTCAGCCCAGAACAACTAATGTTTTGGACAGCATGACAGTGTCCAGCAGAAAACCCACACCTCTCGGCGGCACATCAAAACAGGGCAAAGCCCCGGTCCTGAAGCCCCTGGCACCCAAACCTAAGTCCAAGGTACTGTGTGTTGCTCAAATACAAATGTTCTCCATCCCTCACTCTGAGCTCTTTCTGCCAGGGATGACCTGGTCATCTAGGATCCTTTCCTCCAGAATGTTTAGTTCTGATGGTAAAACGTTTGTTCAAGTGAAATGTCTATTGGAATAAAAAAAATTATGTTCTTTGCCAATAATTTGCGAGGCCCTGTTTTTCAGACCCAGGCCACTCTGCTGCAGATGAGTGCCTCTAAAGGAAACAGTAAGAAACTGGAGAACAGTCAAACAGAAGCAGAAAAAGTGAAACCAGCCCCTGCAGCTACACCTCCAGCATCAGTGGAGAATGTTGAAAACAGAAAGTAAGAGAGAGAACTATCTTTAATTGTAATGATGTAAGAACATCAAATCATTTAACTTTCAAAATGAAAGTATTTCATGTCAGCAGACATCATACTAATTATATAAAATTAAGGGATGCACCATATATGTATGATTACCTTTTTATTGTCATCTTTATATATTAATATATGATAGCAATACTGTAAAACTATTTGTGTTTCAAGAACAAAGGCTTTTAGTTAAGCTTTAGTTAGTGCCAGTCAAACATTTTATATGAAGTGAAATACAGGCATATACTATAAAATATAGGAACATTTGCAGTCAGGGATAGATAAAGAGTGTTATATGAATAAAAGACATTGGCCATGATACAGTGTTCCAATGTTAGTCACATTGATGCTGATAATATAATTTTTTTTGTGATTGATTGGGGTTTAATTTCAGTAGTTGTGCACATTTTATTTGTTTTTATAACACAGTATATATATTTTCTTTTATTGTACCAGCAATATAATTTAGTATTTTTAATGAATTATTTTTAAGAACCTGTGATAATGCTGAAAGGTCAATTAAATTAAATTTATAGTCATTATTTTATATAGTCATTGGCAGGTGATTGATTGAGGAACTGTCATTCTTTTTTTAGTGTTTTGTTTACAGTCTTGACTGTAACTACAATTTACTTCCTTTAGGCCGAAAACTGGCTTTCAGCTGTGGCTTGAGGAGAATAGGAAGAGCATTCTCGCTGACAATCCTGACTTTGAGGAAATGGATGTTATCAAGGAAGGCATGGGGCGTTTCCGCACTCTTTCAGCAGAGGAAAGACTGGTAAGACTATTCTTATTGGAGCATGTGACGCATTTTTTAGTAACCAAATCTACAGTTGTTTACTAATTACTCAAGTGAAGTCTTCAGACTATTATTAAATCCAGGAAGGTTACCTAGGAGTTTCTGTTTTCTTGCACGTGTGTTGGTTATGTAACAGATTTCATTCAAGCACTTGTTTTTTTCCCCCTTAGTTTAACTTCCTCTATTCAGTACCTCCAGGATTTTGTGATCGCTGAATTTATCGCAAAATCAAACAAACTCCACAATTTTTGCAAAAGTTTGGAAATTTTCGTATTTGCGGCAAATTTCCTGCAGAATTTGGGCTTAGATGCGTCCCGTGACAGAAATGGTCTAATGTTTTTCAGTGTTTTTAAATGCTTCACAAAACTTTCCCAGCACTTCTGAGCTTTAAGTATTACCGAATTTGAAAGTTATTTTTAATGTGAAGATATTTGTTCATCCTTCATAGGTTTCCCCCATGTATAAAACTAAAAGTTTCATAATGTAGGAAAGCAAACAATTATTTAAAAATAAAAAAGATTTTAAATGACCACTAGTAGATGGCTGTAGAGAAGTACTTATAGGCCATTTCCACTCCCTAATATAAATATATATATATTTGTATTCATTAAATTATATTATATTTAGACATTATGAAAATGACCGTAAAAGTATTGTAATATTTAGACATCTGTATCTGCTTAAGATCTGGGAAACATCTGCTGTGTACTCTGATAAACGTCTCAGAAAAAGAGAAAGTGAAAAGAGAAAGAAAGTGAGAAAGTGACGTGACATTCACCAGCCAGTATGGTGTAATACTCAGAATTGCTCTGCATTAACCCATCCGAAGTGCACACACACAGAGCAGTGAACACACACACACACTGTGAACACACACCCGGAGCAGTGGGCAGATTTTATGCTGCGGCGCCCGGGGACAGTTGGGGGTTCGATGCCTTGCTCAAGTAAGTCATGGTATTGAAGGTGGATAGAAACTGTACATGCACTCCCCCCACCCACAATTCCTGCCGGCCCGAGACTCGCACTACCCTTCGTTTCCGACTCTCTAACCATTAGGCCACGATTCCCCCAAAGCAGTTTTACTGCAATCTAATAAATGTCTATTTGACATCTGACAGGAAACATCTTAGAGATTTATTGCAGATGAGCAAACACTCTAAAAAAAACATCTTGCATCTGTAAATGCAGACATCAGATAAGACATCTCCGAGATGTACATGTGATTAGGGAGAATGCTTCCCTGTCAGGTGCTGGTGCCACCTTCTGTAGAACTCAGTCTGTCAAAAATCACTCATTTTAGGCCGCAAAAATCAGAAAAAAGTTCCATGAAATCCTGGAGTGACTGTCTGTTTTTTTTTTAATATGCTCCTAAAGCTCGAAGCCAATTTATCCATGACAACACTGTTCATTAGCAAATATCCTCTTGTTTTCTGATCTCCACTTACCTGTGTATGTGTGTGGGCTTTCCAAACACTCATGCTCTCCTGTATGAACAATCTGTTCGTGGCCCCGCACCCACAGAGCCACTCAGTGCAGGGCAGAATGACTCTTCACACACTCCAGCCTGGAGGGGGAATGGTTAGGACGCCTGTTGCTCTGGAAACCCGGGCCGGGGGTGTGTGCCGCACTCATTGATCTTATGTTAATGACATGGGGGTGGCTTCAGGCACTGAAAGAGTGCGTTACAATGATCAATGGTGTGCAGTGTGGCGGGGTGTGTGCAGAAAGGGCCCCGGTGCTCACATGTGAAATGGGTCCGATGACTCATCATGGTTGTCTGTATATGTTCGCTGCTTTTGTTTATTTGAACCGGGAACAAATGTATCTGGGTTGACGGTGGTGGTCGGTCAATTTTAATTGCACTAACAGGCTTATTTGAATGATAGCGTTTATTGCTTGTGTAATTTTGCATGAATGTACATACATCCATCTCATCTTTTATTCAGAACTGGACGGAGAAAGCAAAGGGCGACTCTGACCCCAAGAAACGAAAGCGTGAAGATGAAGAACAAGTAAATGAACAAATGGAGTCGGATGAGGGCAGCGCCAAAAAGAAAAAGCCCCTGGATGCTTCGGCTAAACTCTCTGCGTTTGCATTTAACAAAGAATAGTACTTGACATAAATTTGTTTATTGCTTATGTAATTTTTGACATTTTATTTTAATACTGATTGGGGTGAAAACATTTTATTTTTTCCCATTATTTACTGTAATTCTCTGACCTCTCATTCTGGCTGCTCATTTGTGATCTACTCATTCTCCATAAATTTTCTCAAGTTTGAGCTCTTTTGAAAGCAGTGCGTCTCTTCATTAGCATTTGAAATGAATGCAAGTCTCTTTGTTAAGCAATTTGCAATGTGGCAAGATGGTTAATAAAAAGGTCTCTTAGTTTGCTTCGGATGGTTTGTACATATTTTTTGTGTGGTTTTGTATTGTATGTAAAACAAAAAAAAAATTATAATAAAATATAAAATATTACATTTTGTGTGCTGTTTTCTTTGTTTTAAATGTTATTTTGGCTAATTGGCCAGTTGAAAGTACACAATGTTGCTTGCACACCAGTGATGAAACAAATGTGAAGTGATGTTCATCCGAGGTCACTGAACTTTGATTTTGCAACCACAGAGACATAAAATGAAACTAATCTGTGCTGACAAGTTACCAGCTCTACAGCCTCTTGGTTGCATGGTGCATTTCACTTAAGAAATACTGCTTTTATTTTTAATCATAAGACCATCATCACCCAAAGGTCTAGTCAATCCCCTTAGGTGGTTTGATCTTCCCCAACACATCCCTTTAATGTGAATAAGATCTCATCCTCTTGCTTACTAGACACAGGTGGCCTGACGCAAGCACGTCTCTCGACCAATAGCAATCTGGCTCAGTGACGCGGGTGCGCCCGGCGACCAATAGAAACGCGCACGGATTAGCCAATGTTTATAAAACCCTCGGCTGTCGGTGCGAGAGCGCTGGGTTTGACAAAAGTATAACAGCCGTTGAACTTCACTCAAGTTTGTCCGTTACACCTTAAACTGTGTTCAGAAACCCACAGTAGCACTAAAACCGACTTTGAGGAACCCAAGCTGTCACTTTTAGGCAACCATGGAGCGCTCCAAACAGAAACAAATGAATGAAAGTGAAAATGAAGCAGACTCCGCGATCAATGGACACTTTGACGGACGGGTGAAGATTCCCGGATGGAGCGCCGGTGGTGCCGCCGGGACCCCGAGCACCGCGCCGTCCTCCAGCGTGATGGAGAGCTGGCGGGAAGAACGCACTCGCAGTCTGGAAGACAATGAATTGAGCCTGCCGAGCATCGCCGCGGCTTACACCACTATCCTCAGGGGGCTCAAGAAACACACCCACAGGCACTCCCCAAAAAAAACTCCGTGGAGAGCCGCCACTGCCATGCAGTTCTTCACCAAGGGTTATCAGGAAAAAATCATCGGTGAGTTCGTTGAATAAATGTATGACAGCTGACAAGGCGTGTTTATTTAAACGTTATATATGTATTAAACTGATTTAAAATTATTTTTAATGTTATAACTTAAGCTTTCCCCCCCTCAAGAGATCTGAAATGTCATGCTGTCTCTGAAAAACATTCAAAGCGAAATTTTGACTTTCGAAACAAAATAAGCGTGCTATAAATAAAAAACGTTTTTTAAAGTTAACTTTGTGTTTTACAGGATTTTACAGTTTTATGACACTAAGGGAGCGTTCACAGAGATGTTTCTGGGTTAATAAACAACTAGACAGAGCGAGAGTCAATGGGACAGAATGTAGGGCTGTAAAAGTTGAAAAGTTTTCATCCATAAGTGGAAATTTTGTCATCATTTACTCATACAAAATAGTATGACTTTCTTCAGTGAAACACAAGAGAGAGACATTTTGAAGAATGTCTTAGTGTGTCTTTTAATGACAACGAATGGTCACTGAAGATGTCAAGCAAAATCACCAAAAAATGGCCCCCCAAAAAACTCGCAAAGCTGATCCACTGTATTCGTGAGAGAAGACTGAGGAATGAAGAATTACTTTTAGATTCTGGAATCTGGATTTAGTCATGGTTAACATGTTTGGTGAATAAGTTAAATGTAGCTAGTAGACTAAACTTGGGTCTATAACCAATGGCTTCAGAAGACTTGGAATAATGCACAAGTAATGTACACTTTTGTGGTGAGATTAGGTACTTTTTGAAGTTTACATTTATTTCATTATTGAAAGATCAGCCAGGACATTCTTTAAATTCATGTAATATTTTCACAATCGAATATTTATTTTCAACACACTCTCATGGCACTTAATAAATGTTTAGATTTTGGCAAATTGGTGGCTTATTTGTATTAGTATGATCACATTCATAAGTTTTCAGATCTTTCCTGATGGTCGTTTTTTTTTCTTTCTAAAAATGGTATGTTTCTATTTAAATCACTTTATATGATTTTATACAAAATCGGCACCTCCTAAAAGTTGCATTTTCTCATGAGATTGAGTTATTTTGGAGTTGTTTTGTTTTGTAATGCAGAGAATTATTAATCTTTTACTTATGCAATGTCAAGCATTTCAGGTTAAACGTATTTCCTGTTGCACTTCCATGTGTCATCAATTTGATTAACTGGCTCAACAGGTACTCCGCCTCAAAGCGAAGGTTTATCTTGCATAATTGTTCACTGGTCACTCTCAGGCTGTTGTCTAAGTGGTTGAGCCAGGGTGCTGCCCACCATCACATTACCAACAACATTCCCACATAAACAGCACATCTGGACTTGGTTTGTGTAGCATTTTTAGGGCCCATGCATATGGAATGTATTAATGTTGCTTTTCCTTGTTAAAGCAGACTGCCCTCAGTGACCTCACAGCACGTACGGTACATATGCATTGCTTGAATATGGTCCATGGTTCACAGATGGTATAACATGCAGTGTCATGGTGAAGGGTGCATTTGATAAGAAATTTCTCTTTGTCTTTCTGTAATGGGATTGGCTGAAGTTTGCACCACCCCTGCCGTTTCTTAAATTATTCTGAAGTAGCAAAGTTTTGTGTCTCCCACAGAAAGACATTTTAAGTGTTGGAGGCAGAAAACAGTTTGGGTTTGTGAAAGGCTGTGATGCATTTTCCCATTTTTATGTGTGGTGGTTGACTCATTGGTTAATGCTCCAAGAAAAGAAAGCTTTTGGTACACCGTACAGTAACTGCTTGAATGACGAAGGCCCATCTAGATCTTGCTTAATTGGTGATGTCAGAGTATATTCATCTCTGGGTTATATTTGTGTTTATAACCCAGAGATCTAGATTTTTTTAAAAGCCTTTTGGCATGCAATGTTTTTTCTCATCATCAATGTTTTTCAGTAATTTTGACCAAACAGCAGTTGTAGACCAATAGATTGAACATATATACAAGATTGAGCTTGTGTACTTTATGATTTTGTTTTGGTCTCATGTCACATAAAACCATTCAAGATAATAGAGACAAGTGATATTGCTCAATTTACAGCATTTATGCAGCTCAATATGGTCTCTTTTCTATATTACCCATCACTACGCTCTGTTGTCCCCTGCCCCCACGGTCTGGATGGATGCCTGTCTCTTATTTAAGCGATGGAGAACAAGCCAAACCCTCAGCAGCAGTAACATTACCCCCTTAACCAGAGCTCTGCTGGTTGACATCTTCGCAATTTCAGTGGGTTTCTATGGTTACTTATTGTATTCCAAGTGTATATTTGCTTAGTGTGTAAGTAAGCAAGTTTGTGTTTAATTGAGTGTGTGTGATGGTAGCAGCGAGGCTGAAAGATGACTTCATGGAGACGCTGATTTGATTTCTTGTTCTTTTCTGTCGGTGCCACTGTCATCTGTGAGACCTTTCCGTGTGTTATTCCTGTGCATTTGAAAGCGGCTCTTTGTTTAGGACGAGCCTGATGACAGTTCTCTCGTAACAGCTGCTGCCCTCAGGTTAAATTCAACAGAAGCTCAGATCAGCTGTAGCATTAACACAACACTGCATGCATACATTGTTTGATCGGTTTCTGAAAAGCATGCGGGTTACCAGACTGAATGGTAAAATTACCAGAATCTGTTTAAATATTAACAAAAGTCTGTTAATATTTAATATCTGTTAAAGTGAGTTTGTCAGGGGTGTTTGCATAACTGTTATTACTATTGCTCATAATCATTTTTTAACAAACCCTTAACCTTTAGTCAAACTTCAGAAATGAACTTTACCTCAAATAATGACGATTTCTAAGTGATCTTATTACCGTGATAATTGTGTAGTATAGATTTCGATCACATTTTGCCATCCAAATTAGGAGGAATTAGAAAATGTAAAAAAAAAAAAAGAATTTTGTGATACCTGTTGGATGCACCTGTTGTTGAAGTGATAATAGACATAAAAAACAGCCTGAAAATGGATTGCTTTCTGCCCTCTGGATCGCACAGTGACTACACAGAAGTGGCAACAACACATATGAGAGTCACAACTCAACAAGCCCCTGAAGCCCTACTATCAGTTCGCCATGTTTCCACGGAAACCTTCCCCGAGATAGACGGCCAGGAAATTAAAAAGCCCCACATGAAAAGACAGTGCATTTCCACGAGATAAAACAGGATATGTTTGAGCAATGATATGAGCTAAGAGAAATGACACAGGGCCACAACAGGAAGTGCGTACGGGGGAAATATAATGATTTCATGATGTCATCAGGTGTCATATATCTCACCTGACGGTGATCAGTCTGATCTTCTTGATTTTTTTGTTGTTCCTCCTTGCAGATGTCCTGAATGACGCAATATTTGATGAAGACCATGATGAGATGGTGATCGTGAAGGATATTGACATGTTTTCCATGTGTGAACACCATTTAGTTCCCATTTTTGGGCGGGTAAGAATAATCGTTTTACCCTCATTAACAACAACATTCACACGTCACCTTTGCAGTACAGTTTTAATGACCATATCTGAGAGACAAAACTTCTTTGGTGTTAATGTAGTTTAAAAAAGTAATTAGTCACCACCTTATTGTATAAGGTTTTAAAAAAGTCTTTATTTTTTCTTAATTAAAGTTGATTCATTTTTATTCATTTAAAATTGAATGGTATTATTAATTTATTAAAATAAAATGTTACATTTAAAAAAATCTTTTTTAATTAATACTTTTTTTTTATTTAAATTGTTTTTATTTTTTTAAATGCATGTATTATTTCTTTTTATTTTATTACTGGTATATTTTTTTCATTTATTTATTATTTATTTACTATCCAAGTCATACCCCAAAATCAAAAGTACAATATATTGTAATATAATTTATACAATATTTAAAATATAATAATTAATTAAATTAAAATTATTATTAATAGAAAATTATTATTAAGATGAAAGTAAGCCTATATTTGGGACTGTACATTTTTCACGTTGTTACATAATTTTTATGAAATGTAATGCAAAAATCTGCAAAACATCCCATTCTCATTACTATAATGTGGTATATTATTGAAATTAATATTAAAAAATCACCGCTCAAAAAATAATAATAAATAATTAATAAAAAAAAAAAAAATACGTTTTGTTTTTGTTTTTTTAAATGGCTTTCTTTCTTTCTTAAATATGTCTTGTAATTGTGGGGTGAAATATTCCTTGTACATTTCTTTTTGAGATTCACTCACGTAATGGCAGGTTCCTGTTTTCT
Source organism: Cyprinus carpio (assembly GCF_018340385.1). Taxonomy (NCBI): domain Eukaryota; kingdom Metazoa; phylum Chordata; class Actinopteri; order Cypriniformes; family Cyprinidae; genus Cyprinus; species Cyprinus carpio. The sequence continues at coordinate 7,091,488 of NC_056613.1, read as the reverse complement.
GATGCACCTGGAAAAAAAGAAAGTTGATATGTAATCTGTCAATAACCAAGTTAATTAGCTATAATTAAATCTAGAAGGTAACAGGGAAGGACAAGTTGGAATATCAGGTCTGAGATCCACTCAAAAACAATGGCCACTCTTAATCCTCCAGGTTTGACATTTAGTACCTCCCTTCAGCTCACAGCACTGCAGGTGTCTGCCATTTAAGACAAAAGAGACCCCGTCGATACTGTCACGCCACAAATGGCTGCTGATGATAGACTGAGCCGTTGATCAAGCGCACTGAATGTTTTTTCTGCCATTGCAATTTAGTTTGTCAGATGTTGTTGATAGCTCCCTGTCGTCATCGGCGCGGCCCCTTATCCCTTCTCATCTATTTTCCTCACCATTCGCCGCATCTGGAACAAGATAATGACTCACCAATTTCTTTCAGAGAGGCGTGCGCCCATTCTCTTTCATTTTTGGTCCTCTTGCACTTCAGCGTCCACCGTCTCCATGATTGTCCACACAACACTCTTAGTGTCCATCACGAACACCGAGCTGGACAGGTGTGCTTTCTTTTACACTTGAAACATATCTTCCCTACAGCCACCGCATGTCTTACCGGTCTAAAATGGATTCAGTTGCAAAAAGCACTTTGCTCATTTCCCAGGTGCTCTGTAGTTTTCGGTTAAAGGATGTTGATTGGAGTTTGGCGGTCCTGAAAGAAGGCCAAGAGGGTTCAGTGACGTGCAGGATTATCACATCAGAACAGAGAGCAGAAGAGGGAAAAAAGAAAATCCTCGCATATCTGTTGATGCTGCCCTTTCTCTGGGCTGTTTCATCAAATTGTTGGTGACATTTGAGTCGGACGGTGGAGAGGAGGTTAGGTTGGGGGGCTGTCACTTCCGAGCATACGCACAGATACAGATCTCTGCATCTTTAACTTCCCATCTAGTGCTTCAGTTATAGCAAAAATCATAATTTGATTATTTTGGGTAATATAGTAATCATGGTTATTTATTGTAATATTTTTAGGAGTGGGTAATATGGCGAAAATCTTATATGAGTTATTTCGCAATAGTGATGTTTATTTTGTGTGTGTGTGTGTGTGTGTGTGTGTGTGTGTTGTGTGTGTGTGTGTGTGTGTGTGTGTGTGTGTGTGTGTGTATATGTGTATATATATATATATATATCATAAAAAAGTATTTTCTTTGGTAACTTGTTTCAAAAAGTGAAACACATTATGTTTTCTAGATTCATTATATGTAAAGTAAAACATTTCAAAAGTCTTTTTGTTAAAATTTTGATGATTAGAGCTTACAGCTCATGAAACTCAAAAATCCAGTATCTCTAAGTATTAGAATATTTCCTAAGATCACTCCAAAAAAAAAAACATTAGTCCTAAATTCTAATAGTATTGTCAAATACTATTAGAATTTAAAATAACAGCTTTGTATTAGAATAAAAAATTATTAATTTCTTCCTTTCAAAAAAAAAGAAAAAAAAAGAATACTGACCCCATATACAATTTTTAATTGGAAATAAAATGAAAAATATGACTGAAAAATGTATTTACGCATGCATAGAATGCAGACAGAAAGCCTCTTTTTTGCAGTTTTGTATTTCTTTTAATATCAAGCATGTTATGCAGTAGACTGCATATTATGATGGTCATGTTACATGATTTGACTGATTTAGACATTTAATGAGGCATGAAAGTTGCCTTGTACCTTACATGTGCAATGACAATAAAGTTGAATCTAATCTAAAGTGCACTACTTTAAAGGATGGAATGTGGCTCAATAACCATTTTATTTTAATTATCATGCTTTCATAATTATTGGAAGCCAAAATCTAAACAAAAACTATAATTTTCACAGTCCTTATGCCATGTAGCTTGCTAGTGCTGGTGTCCAGTTTGTTGAGAACTAGTTGTGAAATATTTGTGCATGTTTTGTTGTTCTATCCTTCTGTTGTCAGTTAATGTGTTGTGTTTTTCACAGGTGCATATAGGTTACCTTCCAAACAAGAGGGTTCTTGGTCTGAGTAAATTAGCAAGGTAGGCAAGATGCACCCAGGTTTCTCATATACATATGACAGTACAACCTAGTTCAATAATCTTCCATCTTTTCCCAGTCCATCTGAATGTCATTGTATTAGATAACAAAATACAGTCCTACATCACATTAACTTCTACTAACTATATTCTACTAACGTTTGAGCACCAGAAATTGTCCAAATAATTTTTGCCTTTATTTTTTTTTAACGGTACATTTTATAAACATTTTTAAATCATATTTTTCCAAAAAAAAAAAAAAATGGTATATGGGGTCAGTATTCTTTTTTTGAAAGGAAGGAATTAATACTTTATTAAAAAAAAAAATATATCGTTTTTTTTTTCAAGGCCGTTATTTTAAATTATAATAGTATTTGACAATTTTACTGTATTTGTGATCAAACAAATACAGTTTTGTTTTCTTTTTTAGAATACTTTAAAATAATATTTTGATTTTGTTAGGCTTTGATGAGAAAAATGAGGTGAATTTATGTTTTTATAATGCAGTATTGAATCTTAGTGGATTCCTTCATGAGCGTGCAAATTTATTCTGCAACAAAGCAGTGTGTTTTATTTATTTATTTATTTATTTTTTGTAAAATCCGCAGCATTTGCTCAAGTAAAGTGGATTAATGGCTCTCTTCCCCTCAGGGGTGTTGTTTGTGTGTGTGTGTGTGTGTGTGTTTGAAGCAGTGAGAGTGTAAGTGTCTGTAAGAGGATTAGACACAATGTGTGAGTAACAAAGAGAAGCTTGATCCAGTCTGACCCCAATACCTGTGGCTTAGCCATTTCACTATGTACCAACCGTAACACGGCACTCCACTGATGAAGACATGACAACAGCAGTTCCACACACACAGGCACATTTCTGATTTCTAACATTTGTTAGCGTTTTGTTTTTTTACGGCTGTAGTCATGACAAGGGACTGACTCTTCTAGTTGTTGCCGTGTAGTGTAGCAGATCAAATAATCATTCATGAAACACAGAGTGTGATATTAGGTTACATTTGATATTATGTCCCAGTGGTGGAAATGATTTATTGTCTTTGTTCTGTTCTCATGAATATTGAATAGATGAATAAATATACTGCGAAAAAATGGAATGTGAATGATAATCTAAGGAGATTCTTATGCAATGTAGTTTGCCATATCCCCACTCTGGAGTTTTAAATTCACATGCAATTTAATAGATATGATTAACAAAAAATGACTTTAAATACAAATTATATATTATATAATATTATATATACAACCATGTAAAAGTTTGGAGTCTGTAAGATTTTCTGTTTTTGAAAAAAATCTCTTACGCTCAATAAGGCTGTATTTATTTGATTAAAAAACAGTAATATTATTACAATCTAAAATAACATTTTTATTTATTTTAAAATTTACTTTTTTCTATGATGGAAGAACTGAATTTCTTACTACATATTTCTTATCGATGTTTTTTAGCATTCTTTGATAAATAGAAAGTTCAACAGAACAGCATGTTTAAATAAGAATCTTTTGCATCATGAAAGTCTTTACTGTAAGCTTGAATTGATTGAATTAATTGGCTGAATAAAATAATTTCTTACTGACCCCAAACGTCAGAATGGTAGGGTATTTGAATTATTATATTACATAATATTGATATGTTTTCTATAAATACACATATTATTAATTAAGTACTTAAATTAAATATTTTCAGTTAGCAAGTCTCTTACGTTGTTAGTTTACATTTAGTGTTTTTGAATAAAATAAATGAATTTTTAGTAAATATACCAACGACTAAAATCCCAGAGCAATAAAGTCTTATCAAACCACCATCACATATCATGAAGGTATATTGTGTAGAAATCTAGCTTGATTATTAACTGTGTTTTTTGTTTTGCACCAGGATTGTTGAGATATACAGCAGGAGATTGCAAGGTAATGGTTTTTTTTTTTTTTTCTCAAACAAAGTAACGTTTAATAATATTTATTATATTCCTTCCAAATCCTTATTTGTTTCATTGATAACTTGAAATGTTCTCAGTAGTTCTGGTCTGCTTGTCTTGATCAGTTCAGGAGCGTCTAACCAAACAGATTGCTGTGGCCATCACTGAAGCGTTACAGCCGGCTGGGGTCGGGGTGGTCGTTGAAGCTACGTATGTACAAACTCTGGTTCAGCGCTTTATTTACATTGTGATGACAAGAATTGGAAGGGGAATTTGATACATATTTTATTTTATTTTATTTTATTTTATTTTACACTGTAATGTGAAGAAAGACCAAATATCAAGTTTTATTTCTTTTCTTTACTGAAAAAGTCACAAGTGAAATTTTCTTAATATTTTATGTTATATTACAATGTAAAAGGTATGAACAATCCTCAAGTTATTTTGTTTAATTTTATTTTGCAATATAAGTATGAGCAATCCTCAAGATTTTATATTTACATTTTTATTTTATATATTTTTTTCTTTTACAATGTAATAAGTATGAACAATCCTCATGAGTTCTTTTATTTACTTTTATTTCGCAATGTAAAAAGTATGATCATAAAAATATCCTCACAATATATTATTTTACAATTTATTTTAAAACTTAAAAACATATAATCAGTCCTTAAATAACAAATTAAAAGGTATTTTGTATTTTATTTTATTTTATTTTACAATGTAATGGTAAGAAAGACCAAATATCAAGATTTATTTATTTTCTCTACTGAAAAAATAAAAATTAAAATGTAATATTATATTTTATTTTACAATGTAAAAGGTATGAACAATCCTCAAGTTATTTTATTTTGCAATGTAATAAGTATGAACAGACCTCACAATTTATTTTATTTTTTTACAGTGTAATAAGTATGAGCAATCCTCAAGATTTTATATTTATTTTTTGATTTTATAATGTAAAATTTATGAACAATCCTAAAAATTTTTATTTTCTTTGTATGTTTTATTTTAGTGTAATAAGTATGAACAATCCTCAAGTTATTTAATTTTATTTTGCAATGTAAAAAGTATGATCAATCCTCACAATTTATTTTATTTAACAATTTAATATGTATGAGCAATACAATGTAATGCTAAAAAAGACCAAACATCAATATTAAATTTTCTTTAGTATTGTCCAGTCACAAGTAAAATGTTATTTTATAATGTAACAAGTATGGACAATGCATTTCTTATTTTTTTTAATTTTTTTTTTGTAATAAGAATGTCCAATCCTCAAGATGTATTTAGTCTCTTTGCTGTTCTCCAGTCACATGTGTATGGTTATGCGAGGCGTCCAGAAGATGAACAGCAAGACTGTGACCAGCACCATGCTGGGTGTTTTCCGTGAGGACCCCAAGACACGAGACGAGTTCCTGACCCTGATCCGGAGCTGAGAGAGTCTGTTCACTCTCCACTGCCAAAACAATCTGACCAGCCCTCTTCTCAAACACCTCCCTGGATCGAAGGAGTCTTCTCTGGTTCTGCCTCTGGACGAGGCACTGCTGTTGTCTAACATAGTGTCCCACCTGCCTCTGGGATGGTCACATCAGTAACACTGTCTCTTCTGTATCACCTGTGTGTGTGTGTGTTTTGTGCATGTTTAGTCAGTAGAGCTGTGGGAGCCTCTATTGATGGGACTGTGGCTATTACTGTTACATGGAAGCATTGTGTTTTAAAGGACGTCCTAGATTAGCACAATTTGACCTCACTAAACTGACAAGCACCAAACCCACCGCAATTTGTTTACATCTCTTTCCGGTTGGGTCACATTTGCGCTCTATTAAACGCTATTGAGCTGCTTTGAGATACGCAACCAAGCAGTTGTATTTTGACGCTTCTGAACAGGGAGGTACGTGTCATTCTGAGTATTCAATTTTAGTACTGAATAGTACTAAATGATTACTGAATGATCACTAAATGATTTCCAATATTTATACACCTTGATATTTACAAGGTACTTTAAAGGTGATCATGGTATTATAATGGTACATGTCCAAAAAGAGCATAGTATTACAAAGCACCACTTTTTATAAGTGAATAAATCCAGACCAGTTTTATTGTTGTTTTACTGTGTGCTGAAAATGTATTATGGCTGTGCTGTCTTAAAATGTAATATTTAATGTAATGTGTCCTGTGCATCAGTTAGTAATTGTGCCCAGACCCAAAATACCATCTGCTTAATGGATAGTTCACCCAAAAATTTAATGTGCCCATATCTATTCACCCTCATGCTGTCCAAACATGTTTGCCTTAACCCTGACATATGAAATAATAGTCTGAAAAAAAAAAACTATATTTAATTTAAACATAAACATTAACTTTATCTTAGAAAAAAAAAAAAAAAAAAAAAAAAAAAAGTTTGCATGACAGGCTTTTATGGATCATATAGTAAGATATAGGTAAAAAAAAAAAAAAAATAATAATAATAAAATAAATAAAAAAAGCCTGATGATGATTCCTCAAAAGCCTGATGTTTCATAATTAATAATCATACTTTAATATTATTTTCCCAATTTTTTTTTAAGTATGGATAATAAAGTAAGCCTTTGTTGGTTCGGTCCAGTATGTGTTTATCTTGAAATATTTCTAACAACATAAAATTGATTCTTACATTTACAGTACTTTAAAAAGAAATATGTAAAGATTTCACAGTAAAAAAAAAAAAAAAAAAATATCTATATATATATATATATAATATATATACACACACACACACACACACACAATTTATTTCAAGGACAAAAACAACCATTCTTCAAATAAAAAACAAAACAAAAAAACAATGTAGGTTTAAAACAACATCAGGGTGAGTAAATGATGACTGAATTTGCATTTTGGGTGAACTGTCCCTTTAAGTGTTCATTTGTGCTCGTTATTGACTGTGTTTACGTGTTTTGTGCAACACTATGATTTTGTTTAAAATCAGCTGTTGAGTGTGATGTGTTGGATGTTCTGTGATGAAGTGATAACCAGCTCCAGCCTCCTGAATGTCCTGTCTGTATGGCCATTGATGTTGTTTACACTCTTTTATTTGTTAGAAAAATAGACCAAAGGTGAAAGGTGCAGTCGAGGTCAACTTAGTTTCTGATTTTGCACATTGTGGGATTCACTTACAGTATGAAGAATACAGAACATAGCTGTACTGATAAATGTGATCTTTGTAATTAAAATAGGATTAAAAAAGATGGAAACCAACTAAAAGATATTTTAAGATTCTACATTTGTAGATCATATTTTGTACATTTCCTCTGACGCATGTTTACCTGTGCTTGGGTATGTGCTTTTGAGTTACAATTTAAACCATATACATATATAAGCATAGAAAAAAATATAAACCAACAAAATCAAAATTGCCTATTTACTGACTTTTAAAAAAAAAAAAAAAAACAATATTATGAAAGAAACATTGTTTGAGTGATGTTCTGTATTCATGAGTTCAGATGAAACTCTGAGCCAGACAGTATCTGAGCTGTTCAGTGTCACAATCATATCATATCAGTGGATTCATTCAGAAAATGAGCCTTGATATTGAGAACTGAGTGTTATTCATGTGGCCTTCTTTAAACAAAAGACTCAAAGAGCCTTTCAAATACTTTACTGTTGATGTTCATCATCATTTTCAGCTTAAAATAAAAAAGCTTGTGTAAAATATATAGACTGTTCTTTTTAGTTATTTTGAAAGTTTTTTAAATGTTTTTTGTTGAGGGGAGTTGGTAAGCAAAAGACAAGAAACATTGAAGGGTGGATCACACAAATGTCATATTTTACCCTAAATTCACAAGAAAAACAAGACAGTTGAAGGACATTACCATCACAAACTCACATTATTGTAATGTTAAAGAAATCTCATTCTCTTTATTATAAGGCACTAGTTAAAATGTTTGTTTAACAATTTAAAAATGTACATATTGTGAAATTACTGCATAATAAATAAATGTGGAAAATGGCTTCTTTCCTTTAGAGTTCAGTATTCTACCTCAATCTTTTCTTTTAAGCGTGATGTTTTCTTCAACCATGAAAGTAGTTTAGTCAGGCAGCACAATCCTGATTAGTTTTTTGTACCAACATATTTTCATGGTTAAATCCTACTTTTTAATGATCACATAAAATCACTTCCTAATTCTTTCCCAGATTTTCCATGAACAACACTGCCCATCTGTGTGACACTGTGATTGGCTCATCATAAATGAGTTCATAAAACAGTGAGTCCAGAGTGACTCTGCATTTTTTCTTTACAGAAAGCCCCGCCTCTTGGCAGTAAAAATCTGTCTCGAGCTCTCTGATTGGTTGAAACCGAGAGGAGGCAGTAAATTCCTCACAGACTCATGTGGTTAGTTACTCTAAATAAAATAGAGAAAAGCTTCCTCAATACCATTCAACAGCTGCTTTGAAAAGAGAGAAACACATAGCATCCTTTTCAAAAGTTACTCTTTAATACTTTTTGTCTGTGGTTATTACAAAGATGTCAAGCATTTAACACAGACCCAATGAAACAGACAAAAACACATTCAGTTGGTGGACAGAACATCACAAACACACAAACAGTACTATAATCTCCCATTAACGTACAAAAACACACTCACAAGGCCACGAAACAGAGGGAAAGAGATTACAGAATCCCTCTCTTTACTGACTAAAGTTGTGTTTATTTCATTAAAGATGTTTGAAACCTGTGCTAAGATGAGCAGAGACGTAACACGAGTTGTGACGCCTCACAGGTAACAGGGAGTGGAAAAACAGCCTCCGACGAAACCATTCATGTTATGATGCAACTAAGAAAGTATATGTACAAAAATTACAAGACGATACGGTTTCTTGCTCACACACAAACAAAAAATATATCCACATCTCTGTGTTGTACAGACAGATATAATCATAACTTCATAACAGCACTGAAGTACCTAAAGCATACAGATTCCCATGAACTACCAGCACGCTCCTTCCGAGCAAATGCATCAGAATCAGCTCGTATGGACTTTGTATGATTTGAAGTTTCGACCATCAATGCGTCTTACTTTTCTCTATATTTTAGAGCCATATAAAATCATTTACATTTAGGGTAAATGTCTGAATAAAAAAAAAAAAAAAAAAAAAGGCACTGCCATTTGTTATTCAAGATATGACTTCCCAGCCTCTTGCATGCATCTCTAAAATATAAATTACCTTTTTTTTTTTCTGTTTTGTTTTATTTTTTCGCAGTTTTTATTTGGTTTTATCGTTTCATAAACATAAGATTCTTTTAAAATATATATTTTATATATGTATATGTACGTCAGCCTGCAGTCAATACAGGACATCGGCTCTTGAAAATAAAATAAAAAACAAAACAAAAATCAAAGAGCGTAGTAAAGCAAGACCCTTCAGAATAGAGGGGTAAAAACAAATCAAATAAAAATAAAATAAAATCGATCAGCATCAGAGTTCTGATATGCTAACGCGCAAAACCTTTTACAAAACAATGCAACAAAAAAAGGTATCCTCAACACTAAAACGCTAGTTTTATTTTTCTTTTTCGGAATACTAAGGCAGCATTTAAATGTTAACACTGTTACAGCATTGTAATTTTGCTGCATGTTTGCAGTCAAGCGCATTTGAAAAAAAAAAAAAAAAAACTAAAGCTTGTTCGCCATGAGGGAACGAATCTGAAAAACATTAACAAACCAGAGCTGAATACACATCATTCTTCGTTATCCATTCACAAGCGAGCAGCATTCTTCGTAAAGAACTACGCTATTTTTTAACAGTCCACTATTTTGAAAATAGGCTCATTTTCCAACTCCTGTAGAGTTTTACCGTTTTCGAATCCATATAGCCGATCTCCAGGTCTGGCGGTAACACTTTTAGCTAACGGTCTAATCTGATTCAATGGTTTATGCTAAGCTAAGCTAAAAGTGCTACCGCCAGACCTGGAGATCGCTGAATGGATTCGAAAACGGTAAAATTCAAGTGTTTAACTCTAGGGGAGTTGGAAAATTAGTCTATTTTCAAAAATAGTGGAGTGTTCCTTTAAGTATTTGGCATTAAACACCATAACAGCTGAGGTGAAAAACAGAATAACAGCGAAATCTAAAAAAAAAAAAACAAAAAAAAAAAAAAAGAGAGAGAGAGAGAGAAACTGGCTCTGTGTTTACATTGTGTGACAATAAAAAAAAAAAACAAAAAAAAAAACTTTTCCTTAAAATTTAAAATACACATTCCGGGCAGAGTTAGCAAAATATAAGCATTTATAGATACAAGAAAGAAAGGAAACAGCAATATTAAAACAACAAAAAACTGATGTCTTTTGACTATCAGGTATGTTTTTTTTTTCATAACAAAGAATGCAAATTGGAAAAACAAAACGTCAAAAAAACAAACAAAAAAAAACAAGTTGTTATTTGAGATGTACTTATGGTTACCAGCCATAGCAAAAAGTTAATACACAAGGTATCTTAAATAATACATCTAATGAATACAATTACCTCTGCATCAATAATAGAAAAGAATAAATAATCATTTGAATCTGCTAATTGTTTTCAAATGGCAGTGATGAGTGGCTTAATACACACAAATAAATGCACCTCTAAGATGCGCAAGATGCCACATGATGGTTTGCTAACATGCTTGTAAAACACCAGCTACCATTCCGTTTAAGGCATTTCATGCACTTTAAAAGCACTAGTTTGGAGGCACCAAGTCGCTTATGAATCCGACACACTGCATAGTCAACATTTTTTCTTTTAGGCAGCTTGCACCGCGTCGGTCGCCACTCAACAGATGCGAAAGTGCCTCTTTACTGTCCGTTTAATCATGACTGGTTTCTTTGGATGAGCCAAAAAGCATAAAACACTTGAGGTGTGGGTAGGTGCGTCAAGTTGTAGGCCGGCGAATACGGGAATTACTGGAGATTTGGAGGAGAGGGCAGAGTTTGTTAGTCCAGTTCCTCTTTCCAGGACCCCCAGTTCCCCCTCAGCCATATGATTCACACCGTGTTGCTTATGAAGAGTCTATTGCACGTTATTGCAAATTCACTTTTGATGGTTTCAGCAAGGATTCCAGCACCAAGGGCAGGAAAAGCAAAGTTATTATAGGAAAAACTCTAAATAAGATACATTAACAATCACTGAACACCCTCATTAAGGGACACTAATGTCCCGGATTAAAATAAAGCAAAAAAAAAAAAAAAAAAAAAAAAAACTTTCAGACCCTTCCCATACAGAAAATCAGATCTTCACTTGTTAAGAGTCCAAAACTAAAAGCTCATTTCTTATTGTAAACGTTCTACTTTTTATACCTGGCATGATTAACTAATGGCTGATATTAAGACAATACTGTAAAAAAAAAAAAAAAAAGACCCTAGCCTCACTTATTGGTAACTATTGCACAGTTTCACCACATGATGGCGCTCTGTACTAGAAACGGGTGCATGAGTGTTTTTTCCTCGTGACAAACTATCTATGTCTACCTGTTGCTCCAACAGTCTGCTGACACAGTGTACCACGCATGTGATATCCCAAATACACAGAAACCAGCTGAAAACATCCATACGACACCTGTAATCATCCCAAAATCGCTAAACCATCAATCTGCGGCTGTGCATTTACAGATTAAAAAAAAATTAAATGCATAAAAAAAATATTTGTGTATCTGAACGAACATCATTCATGAAGTTGTTCATGTCTCCCAAGCACAAATAAAAGGTCTGTTTAACACATTTTACCATGTTTACCACATTTTCCACTAAAAATAGTTAATATTTATATATATACATAAAATTTAAATAAAGTGAAATAAAAATTATATTTAAATATATTTTTAACATTTTATTTATATTTTAATTAAATTTATTAAAATATAAATCAAAGATAAAAAATTACATTCAAATAAAAAAAAAAAAATATTACTATATATATCTGCATATTCTGTCTGGATCTGCGCACCTCACCTCTGACCTCCATGTTCACCTGCTCCTCTTCAACCTTTCCATCTACATGCATTCGCTGGCATTTCTCCTGTATTCCACTTCTCTGACCTCCTGATCTCCCTCCACTGTTCCTTACGTCGGAATCCATGTACGACATTCCTTCCACTGACATCACTTCCTGTTTCCTTTCCCATCGCTGCTCTCACGTTCCCTCTCTTTCTTCTGAGTACCATCCATAGCTCTGAATTTAGCATCATTGTAGTGTTGTAAATCAGCTTTCCTACTGGCACAAGTGAAAACTAGAACAACAAACCAGTAAATACAAACACAATTGTAAACTACGAAGCCATTCAGGAACCTAAAGCTCTACACCGTCCACGGAACCCTCGCACCTGAAAAAAATGACTTCGGATTTTGTTGACAGTATTACGTGTAAACATGCTATAACGTAATATTTTTTGCATCTGCACAGAGGCACAGAAATCGAATCTGCAACTACGTCTTGATCTGGTTTCGTCTGCAGGCTGGTTTGGATTTCGTGACGTCCCAGACAACCACCTGAACACTTTGAGTTGTCTCCGTGCATTACGGACACCCTCTAATGGCCTGTCGACACGTGGAAGTGGAAGTGTTGAAGATATGATTTTCTCCCAAACTCGAATGTAAACACGCTGAAGTAGTCATGGTGACAGAACTTGCTTGTGTTAAGCCTTTCAGAAAATGGTGAATGGCACTGTGTAGACCACGCCCCATCTCTCCTATTGGCTATTTGGCATTGGTAGGTGAGAAGGTGGAGGGGGGAGGGTCTCGTGACCTCGTGATGACCTTTCACCCTGCTGCCAGGCATGCCGTCTTCCCTGTGCTCCCTCTTTTCTTCTCTCAGATGGTTGAAGTTCGATCAACGCCATCTATGGAAACAAGTGACATCGTGACATTGACACAATCAAGTGCAACTCTGGAACACTTCGGGATCCTTTCACCCAAAAATGAACATTTTGTCATCTTCTATCCTTTCACATGTACACCACTGTCAAAAGTTTATGTTTTTTAAAGCCCCTTATGCTGACCAAGGCTGGATTTATTTGTTAAAAAAATAGAACAGTAAAACTGTGAAACTATTTTTGGGTGTACTATTTAAGAAAACCTTTCTACTTGAATATATTTTAAAATGTCATTTATTCCTGTGATATCAAAGCTGAATTTTCAGCATCATTACGCCAGTCTTCAGTGTCACAAGATCCTTGAGAAATCATTCTAATATGCTGATTTGGTAATAAGCATTTCTTATTATTATCAATGTTGAGAACTATGGAAGCCTGTTTCCGCCACTGAACAAAAAAAAAAAAAGGGAAAAAAAAAAAGGGTAATTGCGACTTCTCACAATTCCCACTTTTTTTCTTGCAATTGCGAGATTATATCATGCCATTCTGAAGTCAGAATTGTGTGATACAAATTGTCAATTATATCTGTTTTCTTTTTCTTTATTATATTATTTAGAAAACCCTTGCTACGTGTAATATGTTAAGCTAACTGAGACTTGTTATAGCACTTGCATATCATTGCTCTTTCGTTGATTTTGATTGCTTCCATTGTCCTCATTTGTAAGTCGCTTTGGATAAAAGCCTCTGCTTAATGACTAAATGTAAATGTAAAAAGTCACAATTACCTTTTTAATTCAGTGCTGGAAACGGGCTTCCATAGAGAACAGTTATGTCTCTTTTTATTAATTTAATGCACCCTGGCTGAACAAATGTATTCATTTCTTTAAATAATACGTACTGAGCTGAAACCTTTGAACGGTATTGTAACTTTACAATATTTAAAATATTAAAATGAAAATATCAAGCAATTATCCCAGTTGAATAAAAGTTTTAATAAAAAAAAAAACAATGTAATTAATGTGTCAAATAATAAAAAAAAAAAAATAGTGAAACAAAAAACTTACCATAAAATAAAATAATTTCTTTCAAAACAAAAAGCAAACCAACATTTTCTGACCCTAAACTTTTGAATGGTAGTGTAACATATAACTTACTAGAAAATATCGCACAGGACTTCTGGGAAGCCTCTGAGAGACTCAAAAAAACTCAATGAATCGTTTTTTTTTTTCTTCTTCTGGTTCATTTAAAATGAATTTGACTTCCCGGCCGTACAGTTTCACAGAGCAAGCTGTCTCATTTTGCGTAATGAGGGCACACAAAACTCCCAGGCAGGCTGCTGACCAGAAGAGGTGGAGGTCCTGGGTGGGGGGGGTCTAGGGGTACGCTGCCACAAGAACACTACGGGACTTGTTGGCAGCTGTGGAGCGAGCAGGGCATTCCTGAGCTCACCGCAGAGCTGCCCACTGCTTCTGCCCGTCTCCCTGATTCAGCCTGTCTGCCTCTCTCCTGTCTGTCTCCCTGCACTCCCACAACACAAAGCTGTGCTTGTCCAGCGCCGAGCCCACTGCACTGAAAGCCTCTGTGTCAGCCCTGAGAGAAAAAACACTCTTTATGCAAAGAAAACCTCCACTTCACATGGGAATGCTCACTGCATTGATCCTCCGACGTGTGGATACAAAGTAACGCTCCTTTCTGTCTGAAACTGATAGTCACAATATTTTCTCTTTTGAAGATTGTTGTGTCTGAAGCATCGTCTAAATCTCCCACCAAAGAAACACCCCAAAAAGTTCAATTAAAATGTTTAAAAAAAGAAAAAAGAAAAAAATGTATTCCCTTGAACATTTTCAAAGGAAAACAAAGGACTTCAAAAGGTTTTTTGACCTTTTAAATGAGAGTTCTAACAGAAACTGTCCTGTGGGGGGTTTCATGATCCTGCCACGGTCAGCATAGTTCCAAACCATTTCCTCAAATTCCATTCTCATGGATTGGGGATAAAATCAGAGGATTTTGCCGCACAGATTGATAAACAAATTATGCAATCCTAAAAACATCCTTATTCATCAGTTCATACCAGCTTTCAGCATCATTACTCCATTCTTCACTGTCACATGATCCTTCTAAAATCATTCTGAAATGCTATTTGGTGCTCAAGAAACATTTCTTATTATTATTATCAATGTTTAAGACAGTGGGGCTGTTTAGTATTTTTGTGGAAAATGGGATGTAATTCTTTGATGAATTGAAAGTTCAAAACACTTCAAATAGAAAGTGCAATAAATGTTTTTACTGTTACTTTTGACCAATTTAATGCATCCTTCTGGAACAGAAGTATTAATTTCCTTCAAAAAAAAAAAAAAAAAAAAAAAAAAAAAAAAAAAAAAATGAACTAATCTATCTATTAATCTATTAATTTCCTTCTCAAAAAAACCAAAATAAGTTGATGTCATTTTCATTTTTGGGTGAACTAATCCTTTAAGTGCAGTATTTATAACTTGAGGAAGAAGTGGACACGTACCTCCCAGAGCGTGTTCAGTCATGCTGAGACACAGAGACTCCAAACGGTTATTGATGTCAGGCTCAGTCACAGGCACCTGTAAATCTGTAAAAGTACAAACAAACTGAGTCAACACATAACAAGCCAAGTGAGGGCTACATGACACTGACTGATGTCTTGATATACCAAACATAGAAACAAAGTGGTTATTTGTGGTTGCCTCACAGAAACAGTAGATAACAACAGCAAATCTGTAAATGGGAACAGCACAAAATGCAGGCCAGATTTGAACCTGATCTTTTTATCAGATAGTTCACCAAAAAAATGTAATCGGCTAAAACGTTACTCCCGCTCAGATCATCCAAGCTGTAGATGAGTTTGTTTCTTCATGGGAAGAGATTTGGAGAAATGCAGCATAACATCACTTGGTCACCAGTGGATACTCTGCAGTGAATGGGTGCCGTCAGAATGAGAGTCCAAATAGCTGATAAAAACATCATAATAATCCACAAGTAATCCACACCACTCCAGCACATCAATTAATGTCTAGTGAAGCTAAAGCTGTGTGTCTGTGTGTGTGTGTGTGTGTGTGTGTGTGTAAAAAACAAATCCACCATTAAGACCTTTTTTTGATGGCACCCATTCACTGCAGAGGATCCATTGGGGATGTAATGCTAAATGTCTCTGTTCAGAAGAACAAACAAACACATCTTCATCTTGGATGGCTTAAAATAAATTAAAAGTCAATTTTCATTTTTTGGTGACTATTTCTTTAAATTAAGCATTCCCTTGGAGCAATCGGGGCAAGTGTTTTGCTCAGAAGCAAAATGGATGATACAGATCACCCTTGCTTGGTTTAAACCACTAACCTTAACAGTTACTATCCCAGACCTTACACATTTCATTTCATTCTCTTTTGACCAATAACACACTCAGAAGTTGACCAGCGAGAGAAGGCGGCAAACAAAGATGCATTTCAAAACCCTTCAGAGGTCTCATTCCCATCTTAGTCACCATACCGCAATTGATCAATAGTTCAAAACTGCGACATCAATTTTCTAAATTCACAGCCATTATGCTTGCAAATTGCACTGAACTGATTGTGAATCAATCGTGTTCATAGCTCCCTCAGTAGTACACTGGCCTACAGTGTGAGCTCTGTTCTAAAGAGAAGCTTCAGTCTCAGTGGGGCAGAGTCTGACTGCTCAAGGCTCCTGCAGCGCTGCTTGGGCTGGGCCGGCCCTTACTGTGCTTGTCTTTAGCTGAGTCAACAGCAAACAGGCCTTTGAAAATCCCTTGTGGGAAGGAAGAGCTGAGTTAGGCAACCACTGGCTGGACGGAAAAGACAACCTGCTATTTTTAAGCAGCAGATCCTGTAAGGCCCGTCAAGTCTCTCTCTCACAGTGCTCCCTCTTTATTGCCTTTCGCACATTCGGATGGGCAGCAATGAGAACACAAGGGGGAACGAGTTGGAGAGAGAAAGTGGCAGGCATGCTGCACCAAGAAAGTCATTGTAACATGCAACCTAGCACACAAA
Source organism: Cyprinus carpio (assembly GCF_018340385.1). Taxonomy (NCBI): domain Eukaryota; kingdom Metazoa; phylum Chordata; class Actinopteri; order Cypriniformes; family Cyprinidae; genus Cyprinus; species Cyprinus carpio. The sequence continues at coordinate 7,074,671 of NC_056613.1, read as the reverse complement.
AACACTGTACACTCTCTTGTGCACAGCATCTCTTTCTTCTCCGAAAGGGGTTGAGTATTTCTGTAAATCCATGAGAAAGCAGCAAACTAAAGGAAGTGAGTTTCAGCTGCAGTCAGAGTGGAGCCACAGACAGAGAGGAACATCTGTCTGCTCTGAATGTGTGTCAGTGGAGCACGCAGCACAGAGATTTATTACTGATGTTTATGCACAGCAATAAATAAATATATAAATGAATAAATAAACACTGTCCAATTGAAAAGACAAAGTTTAAGGTTTAAGTTTAAGCTCCTTAATTTAAGATATTTTTTCAAAATTTTGCGTCTTTTAAGTAATCTGGGGGGGGGGTCAGAGATGATGGTACTTCTGCTTTGCCTGAGCAGACTGTGAGTTAAACATGATCAGTGTGTTTGAGTTCTGGTCTCTTACCTGTTTGCTGGAACATGGCCATGGTGTGTGGGTTGGTGTGGACGGGTAGCGATCGAGTCCTCTGAACTGAGCTGTGTGTGCGGCTGGGCATGCTGTTACTGCCCCGTTACTGCCGGCCCTGGGATTGGGCAAACCACAAACCTACCACGTCATTTCACCTCACATGCCAGCCAAATTACAATCACATCATTCTACAATCTGTGCTCATGTTCATTAAACTACTGGATAATACAGGAAAAACAGTTTCACCTGATTATGAAGTCTTTTATTGTTCTAAACATCAAATGACTAGTAATGAAAACAAATCCTTTCTCATGACTTTTCTTCTATATGCAAATGAATCTAACAAAAACATATCCATGTCATTTCACCATAATAAAATTATATGTATATATATATGTATGTATATATATATATATACATATATATATACACACACACACACACACACACACACACACACACATAATATTTTTATATTTTATTTAATTTAAATATAGGTGTGTACCATGAAATTGCAATCTGCTTTTTTGCATTACTGGTTTGTAATTTCCATTATTCTCATTATTGTAATATAACCATTTCTTCTTTATATGCATAAATTACTTACAACAATTGTGTAACTGTGTAAGTGATTCTCATTACTGTTATACATTTTTTTTTTTAAATGTACATCAGACACACTTTTTTGTATTATGGTAATGAGCAATTTGGGACGGGGGTAAAATTTTCAATTGATTTAAAAAAAAAATAATTTAGGGTGATGTATCACTCGGACAACTGATCATTTATTACGATTCATCCATAAATGTAGTGATCTGATGTGAATATGTTCTTCTAACCTGCGTATCCGACTTTCATTCACTCTCTCACTCCCTTCATTTGACTCCCTCTCCCCCTTTCCTGGCCCTCCCGTACAGACGAGCAGGGAAAAACAGGAAATGCCTGTGCACTGTTCTCACTGCCTCTGACTAGCTCCCTCTCTCTCACTCTCTCTTTCTTTCTCTCCTCTTCTTCTCTCCCCTCCCCTCTCTCTCCTCCCTCCAGTCGCACTTCTCCCCACATATGACTCATCGGCTGTTTCGCGCACCTAACCCCAGCGTCCACAGACTCTGAACCAGGGAGGCAGTTGGAACTTCCTCTCATTGTAAGCGTGCCTAGAAAAATGTTTGAGCAGACACGCAAGAATGCCAGGTTATCACTGCGCTTCCAAAACCCGATCCTCAGTTGTTCCATTCAGCAGTGATGGAGGATTTCTGGAATGCTGTAAATTGCCTCCAGCTCGATCCACTTCAAAAACTAGAGCTGGTAAGTGGTAATAGAGTCATTTATGCTTCGGGTTGGGTGTTGTTCAAAGCAACTGTGAGGGCACTAGGGCACGTTTGTGAAATGACAGACCTGTCTTCCCTGCTTCAGGCCGGTAGGGGTGCTGCTGCCGCTTCGGGGGGTTGGTCCAAACAGGCCGGTGGTACCCAAAAGGATGGGTCTGACACCAGGCAAACTCCGCATCTGATACTGGCGCAAGGTCCTCCGGGTGGGAACGCCGCTGCCTACACATCCCGTGGTTGGGAGAGAGTTGGACTGACCGTAACGGCTGCTGAAATTAAAAAACAAAAAACAGACAGTGTCATAAAATACCACTCAGATGCTCTGATGCTATTACAGAAAGAGAAAGCAACTTCAAAACTTGTAAAAATTTGAATCAAATGTAGTATTATTTACATATATATTAAACAAATAAATATTATTTATATATTGAAATATAATACAGTATAATATACTGTATATGCAGAATAAACTATTACATAGTTTTTATACATATTATTATATAGTGTGATTAATTATATACAGCGGGTAACATAAGTATTATTCATCATTTTTCTCAGTAAATATATTTCTAAAGGTGCTGTTGACTTGAAATTTTCACCAGATGTCGGTAACCACCCAAGTAATCCATACATGCAAAGAAAATAAAACAAAAAAATTCAGAAATTAAGTTATGTGTAATAAAAGGGAATGACACAGGGCAGTCTGAAACAGACACATGAAGAAAGGGAGGTGCAAAAAGGCATGGAAAGCCAAGACACCAGCTGAAATCTATCAGTAATTAGAAAGCAATCCTGCCCCTTGTCAGTGGAAATTAATATTAGCTGGTTCAGTCCCAACACCTACAGTACCAGGATGATGAAGATGAAACAAGGGTGGACATTACAGCAAGACAATGATCCTCAATTGGTTTTAGAGAAAAAAAAATAAAGCTGCTAGAATGGCCCAGCCAATCACCTGACTTGAATCCAAAAGAAAATAGGAACTAAAGATCAGAGTTCATAGAAGAGGCCCACGACACCTTCAAGACTCTGTGGAAGAATGGGCCAAAATCACACCTGAGCAATGCATATGACTAGTTTCTCCATACAGGAGGCATCGTGAAGCTGTCATTACCAACATTTTGTACAAAGTATTAAATAAATTTCAGTAAGCGTGTTCAATACTTTTTCCCTGGGTCATTCCATTTTATTACACAGAACTTAATTTCTGAACTTATTTGTTTTGGTTTCTTTGTATGTATGGATTACTTGGGTTGTTGCCGACAACTGGTGAAAATTTCATGTCATCAGCACTTTTAAAAATATATTTACTAAGAAAAATGGTGACGTGTTCAGAATTTATTTTACCCACTATATATATATATATATATATATATATATATATATATATACATATACATACATACATACAAAAAAAAAAAAAACATATACATACATACATACATATATACATATACATATACATACATATATATATATATATAATTTATTTTTAAAAAAAAAAAAAAAACATATACATATATATATATATATATATATATTATATATATATATATATATATATATATATATATATATATATATATATATATATATATATATATAATTTATTTTTATATACACACACACACTATATTCCTTTCAAAGAAATGTACTCATATTATGTTTCCTTAAAAACAAGAAAAAAAAAAACAAGAGTTGACAGCCCTAGTATCTATTAAATAACTGAGAACAAACTCCTGATTTTGGCAGCAGTAAAGAACAAGAGTCTGTGTAGGAGGGCCTTTTTGTATTGACTTTGAAAATGGTGGAATTTAAAGTTAAAAAGTTTGTGAAGAACCACTACTGATGTAGAAGTCCATAATGCCTCATACTGTAACATAAAACAGGAGATTCTTGTTGAGTATCATATGCTCTATTTTCGGGCCCTGATGTAATCCAGTAGGGAGTGACGGCAAACCGTGACTCATGGTCCTAAACACATCTGTGTGGTCTGTGGTTTTTGATCATCATTAAAGTATTAGTCCAATAAATAAAAACACAGATGGCAATAATTCTGCCCTGAATCAATCAACGTATCTGACAGAATAAACCTCAAAATGACTGTTCTTGGCTAATGTCTGTTCTCAGTTCACTGCATGATGTAATTCAGTAAAACTTAAGAAACAAACCTGGTTTTGTCGGGAAACACTGCTCTGCTAATCAGATGACAGCTGTCATAGTGAATAACTTCCACTGAATTTTACTTAATCATTTAGAAATATATGAAGAATAAAGCAAAGTCAAATGTCAATTTTACAATAGCAATTTATTTTGAAATAATGTTTATCTGACTGCATATTATACCACTTAATGAACATCTAACTACCAAATTAAATTGATGAAATCATTTTTTAGGTGAAAAGACTATAAAGTTATAGATTTCTGGTCTTCACACAAAGTACCAATATTGACCAATCAAAATCAAGTACTCCAGAATGTCATATAATAATTTTAAGAATATGTTTGTGAGTTTTCCTAATTTTATAAAAATTTATAATTTCCACTTCATGTTTTAAAATTCCTCAATATCTCAGGTAGGTATTTAAACATCAATAAATGCACTAGATTTTCACAAGCTAAAATAATTTGATGGATGCAGAAGCACCATTTTTGTATTGTATTTTTAATGCATGTTTTCAAAATGTTTTGGTTGATGTCAAACTAACCACAAATAGAATCTAATGGATAACAATGGATTTTTTGAAAGGTGAATGAGTATTTTTAGATAAAACAGAGGGTTAACGCTTCAATGATATCGACCCAAGGGTTTAAATGCAGAGTTAAAAAATACTGTTAAAATATTGTTTAAAAGAACATTTTAAAAAATATGTAAATTTGTAATTACATTTTTAGCATCATAGCCTCATCATGGGAACCTCGACAGAATCTAAACAGAATAAGAAGGTTAAATTGTGCTTTGGTTCTAACAATGACCTCCAAAATCGACTTTACCTTCTTCTCTGTCCTGTTAGGTCCAGGAGAGTTCTCCGTGAAATTGACCGGAACTGCACCTGCACCTGCTGCTTCCAAGACAACAACCTCTTCTTCTGCGTCTCTGTGAAGGCCTGTGAGATGTGGGAGACATCACAGCAGTGAGAGACTCAGGATTTCCATTCCAGCCCAACATACTTCACACCTCATGACTGATCACTCCAGAACTGTGCCTAATGGGACTATGTCTGCTTATTCTTAAATGTATTGTGTAATTTCTTCAGAAGTTTCAATAATAAGGATAATACAAACCAGAAAAGGGGACTTTATGCTCGCCATCTGCTGACCTCAACAGTCTCACATGAGAAACTAAAACATTTTTGCACTTTGATTTGGATAAAAGCACCTAACAAATGCCTTCAACGGCATGAAATCAAACGAATGTTTAGTGAATTTAAGTCTAATTTCTCAGAGAAACTCTTAAAAATCTGGAGTCTTCCTGATAAGAAGATGGTATATATATATATATATATATATATATATATATATATATATATATATATATATATATATATATCTATATATATATATATATATATATATATATAGTTTATTTATAATAATAGTATCTATTAATATTTTGAATGATCAGTTTTTATTTTTTTCTTGAGCTTTCATTTTTAATACTTCCATTTAGCTTTATTTTACTTCTATTTATGCTTTAGTTTTAGTAAATTTAATGTTTCAACTAGGCCAAGGCAACATTTCAATTTTTTTAGAGTTTAAAGTTATTTCAGCTTTACTTTAATTACGGAAAAATTATTTAAAATATTTTAGTTTTTGTTAACAATAACAACACTGGTTCACTAACCATTTTACTTCCATCATTTGACCCTTTTCTGAGTGGAACAGGATATTCAACAAGTAAGGACATGATTGAATTATAAAAAGCGGATTAATTTTTCACAATAAGACAAAGAACCAAAGAAATTAATTAAAAGTTGATGAACACTCACCTCCTGGATTAGGCACTTATCAATAAGCTGTAAGTAGGAACTAATGTTCTCCTCATCCGACCCTGAGACGAGGAGCTGTGTGCAAACTGTCACAAAAAAAGAAAAAAAGAAAGAGTTAAATTCACATATAAAAAAAAAAAAAAAAAAAAAAAAAAAACCTTCTTACACAATGCCAAACTATATTAGTTCAGTATGACTTTCAATCTCGTATAGTTATGGACAACTCAACGTGAGCTAAGGGAAGTAAATTACATAATCTCTGTCTAACATCTTCTGACCCATTTTTCTGTCCGTAAGTTGTTTGGAAATGGAAAGTGGTGACCTAAACATTCCTAAAAGCCTCAGATATTTCTTAGATGACGAGAAGAACTACGTGTGAACCTTTGCCCATGACGCGAGTGAACTGAGCGGGGATGTCTCCCTCGGCTATGAACGTGGAGCTGCCCTCAGTCTCCCCTCCACCCAGGTGGGAAGCGGCGATGCTGCTCTTCCCCTCAGCACTCAGCAGGTGGCGCTGTGAAGACTCCTCTGTGCTGCAGGCTTTAATGGGCGTCTGGATGATCTGGTGGAGCTCCTGCAAAGGAGCACGTAGATTCCCTCCCTCCAAAATGTCCTGAAAGTGAGAGAGATGACAAATGAATGGATGCGAGTGTAGCTGTTATATTCAAGGTTGCGGTGCGGCATTATTTTGGATGCTTCCATAAATTCAATACGGGCAACTGTCAGGTGTCGGGATATTTCAGACATGTAATGAGGCGGAAAATGACATGTGAGGACATAATAAAGGTCTACCAAAAATACGAGCATGTTTGTTTCCCCGTCGCACGGTGCGACTCTTAACAGGGCCGACAGATGCGGGACATTAAAACTTTAAATGGATCCAGCTATCAGGAGGAGGTGTCTGATTTCTGATGCTACAAATGCATCAAGATGAAAAGGTTGCTCTGAAATTAGACATCTGGCTCCTTCCTGTCTCTTGTAGTTTCAAATATTGTGTCCTTGAATTAAATAGATGCCATTTAATAATTAATACAAACTGCATGTGAAAATGATAAAGGCAGAGGTTTGGGCTTCAGAGTTAGTGTGGCACTGCAGTTAAAGATTAAGGCTGGAAACTGAAAGGTTGAAGGTTCAAACCCAAATCTGAAACAGTGAAAAAAGTATCCACAGTATGAATGGCTGCAAATGTTATGTTGAATAGGACTGTTCACAAAAACAAAGACTATGGGTTAAAATAAACGGAGATGGGGAAAGAGAGTCTCTGACCTTCTCCAAACAGCGTAGCATGTTTTGTCTGTCTTTCAGCTTCTGAATACTGATGATGATCTTGTGTCGTGCCCCTTTGGTGACTTGCTATATCAGAGAAAAACTAGATTTAAAACAAAATCTGAAATAACAACAGATCTCATACTATGCAAAGCTGCTACTATATATATATATATATATATATATATATATATATATATATATATATATATATATATATATATATATATATATATATATATATATATATATATATATATACACACACATACACATACATACATGATGGAGACAATATATGCGATTCCCCTATAATAATAACCACATTTCACACATAAAAATTTACTTTTCCAATGAGGCCCTGTATGTATTATTCCACAAGTAATGGCCACCAAAATTACATGTTATTTGTGAAATGACCTGTAGCAGTGTCAAAAATACAGCAGGCTGCACCTAGTTGTATGCACAAATTATTTGGAGCTAAATGTTGTTAGCAAACTAGCTAAATCAAGACACTGTAATTAATTTTCAACCCCTGCATCACATAAATAGCTAGAAGAGCCATTGAGTAACTTAGTCTTTTGATTGGCTCAAACTCTCACAAGCATGTCTGTATCTTGCACATACTCGAACCTCCCTGGCAATATTACTTGTTTTAATCATTTTTACACTGGAGAACTGATTTTCTTCATCAGTATTTTTGACTGAGCTTTGCCAAGACATGATTTAACTAAAACGAGTGAGCAAATGAACAATTATTCATTATTATTTATTGGTTGTATTTATACTCTAAATACAAGACTTATTCTCTTACATCAGCTTGTAAAAACATCTTGAAAAATATCTTATAGAAATGCAAAATCTTATTTTGCATGCGTTTCTTTATTTATACGGGAATACAAGACAAAACTATTGCGTAAGAAAGTCATTTTTGCAGCCTAGCAATGAAACATATCAAAACACCAACCTGAGCTTCCAGCTGCTGCTCCGTCAGTGACATCATCTCATCATAGGTCATGGTGGAGAAGAGTCCAGCATACTTATGGAGACGCAGACTCTTCAGCCATGCCGGCACATCTGAGAATGACATCACATTGTTTCAGATGAAAAGCAATGCAGGATCATTTTTCTCGTGAGTGACCTAGTTTTTAAAGCCCTGGGCTCGTCATGACTAATTTGACCAATTAATTATTTTCAAGATCTGTTTAGTTGTCATAGAAAATCATCTACATGAACACTTCTGTGGCTCACCTCTCATCCCGCTGCCCTCCTCATGGAATGTACTTCGGATAGCAGCGTGTTCCTCCAGGTGCTCGCTGCCTCCACTGCCTGAGGACGCCACGCTGCTCTGAGGAGAGATTGGGGCGTGATCGGGGGCCGGTCCGCGGGGACGCAGGTCCTCCTGGGAGAGCCATCCGTGCCCCAGAGGCTGGTTAGATCCACCGCTCATCGGAGGGGTCAGAGACACCGAGCGCCGCAGAGGACTGTGCTGTCCACCTGACAGAACTGCGAGAAAGGAGACATGCGCCATGAAATCAGGCCACAGGGATCCCCATAAACACAAACAAGTCAGGACAGTTATATTTCTGGAAACTTCTGTCAAACGCTTTAAATTTACAAGCTACGATTTGTAGCTCTGTTGTCACTAAGCAGACATAAGGGTGAACTTTTTAAAACATACTATTTTCTGTCTAGTAAGTGTGGACAATCAGGGGGTCGAGTAGTAGAGGTGTGGTCACGCTAGACTTTAAGCATGTGAAATTATTTTGGACTGCAGTGAATATGAGCAACAGGATATGATTTCATATTCCAGGGCTATTTTGAATAATAAATGATAACATATTCAAAATGTTATACCATCTACTCCATATCTGAGTGTCACTGCACAGCATGCAGTTCTTATTTTAAATGTAAGAAATGTATTACATTAATCAATTAGTGATTACAATACACTAGCTCTGTTAACGATTTTAGAACTCTGAGAAAGAAATAATTGAAAAATAATTGCCAAATGATGAGATCACTTTAATATTGAATACATTTAAAATATTTTTATTTTATATATATATATATATATAAGATATATATATATATATATATATATATATATATATATATATATATATATATATTATATTATATATATTATATTATTTATATGTTTATATTAATGTTTTTTAGTATTATTTAAAAAATATTATACTATTTAATGTTTCGAATTGACTTAATTTTATCAGGTTCATTTGTTTTATCAATGTTTATATATATATATATATATATATATATATATATATATATATATATATATATATATATATATATATATATATATATTTGTATTTAGCTTTCATTTAAATTTCTTTCAATTAGTTTTATTAATTTTAGAACTTCAGATTGAGTTTATTTTAGTTATCAGATTTTCATAAGAGTTTTAGATTTAGTTACACTGATTTACACAAACCTTTTAATAACAATCTTTTTATAGACACATAAAACTATATTTTATATCAATATACTAAATAAAAAAGTATTTATTTTATTCATTCAGCCATTTTTTATAACACAATTGACAAACCGAATGTGTGTAACTTTAACATGTTGTCATATGAAAATGCAGTCAGTAACTGCATGTTTTTGGCTCACTGACTAGAACAGACTCATTTGTTTGGGATCTGACTACGCTTTTTAATTCATTAAAAAGAACCGACCCATTAAAGTCATTTGTTCGTGAATCAGACTACACTACTAAAGCTGCACAGTAAGTTTTTGATTCACTACAAGGAACACTAAAAAGAACCACTCAAGAGTCTGAATGATTTAGAACCAGTTCTGGTTCCAATCCCAAATGACAAGCACATTATACATGATCAATACCAGTTCATCTTCTCAAATTAGGGTATATTAGGGTATATTATATATATATATATATATATATATATATATATATATATATATATATATATATATGAACTGTACCCCGGACCCTCATTTTCAAGCAGAATCGTGTGGTTGGAATTTTTTAAAAACTTTCATGGCAAACATCTGAGACTAGTCTGACTAACAGCTTGTGTAGCTCTAAACTGCTTTAGCCAGCACAACCAACACAAGTTTATTTGTTTCCACTAAGGAGGGAAAACCTGGCAAACCAAACAAGCTGCAAGTTTTTTCCATTGCACCTACTAAACAGGTGAGCCTGACTTCCTCTTCTGGAACATTCGACCCCGTCACGGATGAGGGGAAAGAGGAAACAAACAGAGAATGAGATGAAGAAGATACGTTATGGGCCGTGTGGAGAGCGTTCTCTCCTCCTATATGCGGCTGTAAATGTGTGGACTATGTATAGGTCTTCAGACAAGTTTAAAATAGGTGCCCAGCTAACATTACAAGTTCCAGTCCCTAAATATTAGCCATTTTCCCTAAATACAAACCCCCACAAAGGATACCTTACAAGGGAAGAGCTGGGATGGTATGTGGTGCTTAGTTGGGGAGGTGAGAGGGTGTTTGTGTGAGTAAAGAAAGAAGGACACAGGATGCTGTTCTAATTCAATTTACAAGTGTTCATGGGTGAGTGTGTGGAAAAAAATGTCAAAGATGGTCTTACATATTATTAGATTTTATTCTCCTCTGTCAAGGAGACAAATATGTTTTTTATTTTCTTAGCAATCATGATTAAAGGTTTGTTGTAAAGAACTAAATTTACACCTGTTTTACAATCAACAACTAGACCAAAATTACAATCAACTGAATCCTTCATTATAAAGTATTATTAATATATTTAAATGATTAATTAATGAATTAAACAAAAACATTTATGAATAAAGAAGCTATAGCCAATTTCATCATCCAGCACCTGATTCCCTACATGAACCAAAAATAACTGACTGAAGCCATCATTATAAAATGTAATGTATGCATATTACAATTTATAGTATTTAATTTGGATAAATTAATTCATTATTTAAAAATGATATATACAATCTACTCTTATTTTAAATAGAAGAAATGTAATACATTAATTCATCAGTGATTGCAATCCACTATATCCATGCTTTTCTCACAGGCTTTGAGAAAGAAATAGCTGGAAAATTATTGTTATTGATGAGATCATTTTACTACAAAACAATGTAATTTTAATTGTTAAAATAATGTACCTTTTTTATCGTTTACACCAGTGATGTTTTAGTATTACTTGTATATTATTAAAGTATTATTAAGTTTAATAAGTTTACTTTTTAGTAATTTTGTCATGTGCTTTAGTCATTTTTTATTAGTTTCATTTGTATTGTGTTTTAATTAGTAGTTTTAATTAAATAACAGTTAAATTACATCACAGTTTTACAAAGGAAATGCAATGTCAGTGGAGTATTTATTTAGTTGCACTGATTATTCTGTTAAATATAAATAGCAATAGTGTAGGCGATGTTGTTAATTTTTAGCATGTTGGAAGGTAAGAGAGGTTTTTTTTTTTTGGTTAATGCCCAAATGAGTCAGAGTTGAATTAAATCCAAATTACAAATAAATACAAAAGAAAGCTTGTGAATCTGAATCAAACTGAATTCAGGAAATCTGTATCCATATGCAGCCTTAGTTTACATGAAACAGAGGGTTACCCTAAACCATTTAACACAACAAGTAAAAACAGAACAGCAGTATTTGTCCAGTGGACAGATAAGATAATATTTTTAAAGCCTACATCCTGAGGCTGCTGGAGGTGAGCTGTGAACCAGTCCTTTGTGCTGTTAAGTACTCTCAGTAGTCCAACATAAAGAGGATCTGGTGGAGCAGTGCTTTAAATGTGCCCTTATTTATATCCTCAGCTGTCTCCTTCATCAGAAAAAAAAGACCCTTGCATTCTTAGCTGGAAATATCGTGCTCTGACCACAGTTATGTTCAATCTGAATATCTTTGTTACACCCACAGCACAGCAGTGCTGCATATACACGGCTTTTCCCCTCGTTTCATAGGCTATCATACTTCTGAATACTGCTACATGTGAGAGATAAACTTCAAGTCATTAGTACAACATCTGAACAGTCCAGGAGGAAATGAGTGGGGATTTGAGAGGGTCACAATAATATCAATGTTGAAAGACTTGACATCTTGCTAATCTGGATCTGCAGCTGTTTTAATCGCACTTGCCAAAAACGAAATAGACAAAATAGCAGCTAGCTTATATGAAACACCTGTGGTTATGGACAGACTAAGCAATGGGAGACAGACGGCGTCCCACGTTAAGCCGAAAGTGAAGAATAGCCCACTCACTTGTGTTGGTCCCACTGCCTGTACCTACAGCGTTGATAGTGGAGGGCATGGAGGATGATGGGTACAGTGAGAGGTGCCCGTTTTCGCAGCCCTGTTGCTGTTGCTGCCAACTTCCCAGCCCAGAGTCCCTCGAGCCCTGCCAGCCGTTGAGACGGTCGTCGGACCCGTATCGCTGGTGGTGGGGGTAGAGGTGCGGAGGCTGCCCATGGTGAGATGAAGGCGCACGCTCAAGGGAATCTCCGGCTCCTCGGGCAGCCGCCCGCTCCTCCAGGTGGTTGAGCCAGAGGGCGAGGTTCCCCCGGTCCTCGAGGGAGGTTGCAGGGTGGATGAGGGCGTAGGACAAAAGCTGCCTGCTTTCCTCTAAGTGCCGGCCATGTTCGATGGTGTGGCACAAGATCTTCGGCAGGAGACTCATGTACTCCACCTTGGCCTCAACGTTGCCCGGTTTGAGGAGAGGCAGGTGGGTCAGAACTAGAGAGATGACCCGTTCTTTCGGCTCACTCTGCCACTGACTGATCACCACTGCAAAATAAGAAAAAGAACAACAAACACTTTAACATGGGAGTTTACGGAAAAGAGAATCCAAATTAAAATAAAATAATAAAATAAAATAAAATAAAAAATATATAATTAAAAATAACTTCAAAGTTTTGCATACGTTTGCAGAAAGAACATCTTAAAATAATTTTAGCACAAATTTTCAAAAGAAAAGGTCAGCTTAAAATAAAAAAATATAATAAAATAAATGGAATTCAAAGTTTAGCATAAGTTTACAGAAAGAACACCTTAATAAAATAAAATAAATAGAACTATAATTTTGGCATAAGTTCTCAGAAAAGGGCACATTAAAATTAAATAAAATATGAGTTAGATATGGTTTATTGCATTGCATGGAAGGTACACAGTGACACATGCCTGGATGAAATAACATGGACAGGTCATCCCTGTTTTTACTCTTCCTTTAAAATAACTGCTGCATTTTAAGCATTTGGTGAGGACACTATTCATAACCAGGGTCATGAACCTATTGTAACATGCCTCAGAAATGAACTATAAGAACTATAGATACTTTGAGGTCACGGCAGAGGCTTTGTCCACCACCAATAATAGAGAACGCTGGCCACAGAGTGAACTTCTAGATCACGTCTATGACTCATTTATTCTCTGGGTCTGTCTTTACTTTGGACATAGAGGCACAAGTGGGATCCAAAAACATCTTTTAGTAGGTTTAATGATACATGATCATAATCTCATGAAAGCTGTCAGCAACATGTCCAGTTATATTTCACCCCAAAATCAAAAGAAAGATATTGTTTTCCTAAAGAAATTGCTTATTTTTATGATTTTTTTTTTTCATATTAACCTACAATGAAAAGAAAATGTAATTCTCAATAGCATAAGCAAAAATAACAATATATTATTTTAAATGATAAAATATGTATACATCGTTGTAGTATGCTATGTCCTGCCTTTAATGTTGACAGTATTAAATTAAATAACTAAAATGTAAAAAAAATGTATAAAGTGTCATTTTCTTTTGATTTTGGAATAAAATGTGACCTTGACATGTTCACCAGTATACAAATATAGAAAATAAACATTACCATTAGATCATGAGACATTTAAAATGACAATGATTGTAGCATTAATAAAACAGGATCATAAATGTTTCATCAGTGTATGTACGAGTAGAGATATTTCAGCGGTCTTCTGTCATGTTTAGCATGAAGCTATGCTTGTTTAGACCTCATACCAGTGTCATGCTAAAGACAGACGCACAGACTTGAGGACGACTGTGGACTGATGATTAAGTGTCTCTCTGGGAGTCTTTTTCAGGCACTTCCATTTTTACTGATGGGCCTTCGGGATTCTAGAGGGCAAGCAGACAAACCCAGTTCACACCCCCTGGTGGTCCTTTATCTATGAGGCTATTCAAACCCACAACTTTTCAGTTACTTACCCAGACTTTAAAATCAACATCCATTTATTACAAAGTGCAATAAAATAGTGTGACCATGTGTGTGCAACCACAATCACAAACAACTTAAAAACGTTGTGTTAAAAGGAATAGTTTACCAAAAAATGTAAATTTGCAGAAAATTGTCTCACTCTCCAGCCATCCAAGATGTAGAGGAGTTAGTTTTTTCATCAGAACAGATTTGGAGAAACATGGCATTACATCACTTGCTCACTAATGGATCCTTCTGCAGTGAATGGGTGCCGTCAGAACAAGAGTCCAAACAGCTGATAAAAACATCACAGTAATCCACAAAATAATAAACATGACTCCAGCCCACTAATTAACATCCTGTGAAGTGAAAAGTTCTGTTTTGCAATAAACAAATTAATCAAAGCGTTTTTAACTTCAAACCATTGCTTCTGCTCAAAATGTAAGTCCTCTATCCAGTCCTCTAAAAGTCATCTCATCTGAATCAGGAGAAAAATAATATGCTTCGATATAGCACCGTTTAAAAGTGAAAACAGTTCAAACCAAATATGTGGTTGGATTTTTGATGTAAGAAGACAACAGGGGACGGACTTTTTCACTGGAGAAAGTGTTATTATAGATTATGGAGTGGTATTTTTGCCAGAAGTGACAGTTTAAAGTTAAAATGCAATAATGATGGATTTGTTTATTTAAAAACATGCAGCTTTTCACTTCACAAGAAATTAATTGATGAACTAGGAGTGTGAATTACTTTGTGATGTTTTTATCAGCTGTTTGGACTCTTATTCTGATGGCACCCATCCACTGCAGAGGATCCACTGGTGAGGAAATGATGTAATGCTAAATTTCTCCAAATCTGTTCTGATACAGAATCAAACTTATCTACATCTTGGACTGAGGGTGAGTAAATTTTCATTTTTGGGTGAACTATTCCTTTACAGGGAGGTGCAACGTTTACAAGATGTGAAGAAATATGTAAGGGAAAGTTTCAAAAAAACAAATTAGATTAAAGTGCTTAGTCAGAAACACAAGAGAGTTCTTCATAAATTACATCCAGTGATTGATGAGAGAAGGTTACACGTCCACCACTATGTGTCACCACTCAGCACGGTTCAGTTTGTGCTCTGCCAAAGGTTGTGATGAGTTTATCTGGTAATAAAGTCCTCATGACCCTCAGTAACACTCCTTTACTAAAATTAGAGCCCAGCATTCAACTTGGCCAGCGTCCTGCTCTACCTCAGCGGTTGCCAGCTCCTCTATGGCTCCCACACTTCTCCATCATTACACAGTTCTTCTTCCTTCGCTCCACCCATCCAGCTGGATATAGAGGGAGTGCTGCTGCTAAAACAATGCAGCTTACTCATCTCAAGGATTCTGACTTCCTCTGCCACCATCCCCCCATTCACTTCCTTCAGAAACCGATCGCAGAGCTTCCAGAGAGACGTCGGACCTTTCTCACACTATCCCTTTCCTATATAGCTCATCGCTGAATCCAACATCTGATATTTTGCAAGCAGCAAAACAGCAGAGAAAAGTTGAACCACTGATGGCAGATGTCCTATTCTGATGACGTCTTTTATACTTCAATAAATCTCCATCACGTGCCTTCAGATGAAGCAGCATTTAATACACAGGGCTGTAGATCACCGACAAGCTACGCCATATCGCATTCATCAGATGAATCAAATTCGATTATGAATGTGATATTGCGTAGCTTGTCAGTGTTAGTGTTTTTATTAATGCCATTTATGTTTTTGTTAATACAGCACATAGCACCAGTCAACTAAATGAATGTAACAAGGCAAAGATGAATGCACTTTTGGAAGTTGAATGTAAGGGAAATGTCATTTTGGAATTTCTGTGGTCTAATGTGATGTTGTTCATGTTCTTGTTCATGATGAAATTTTCATTTATTGTTGTAATTAATTCACAGCAAACAAGATGACCCGTTAAATTCATTTTGGGAGCGATGAATGATGAATTAGTATTGACCAAGTTCAGAGGCTGTTATATGTGAATCAACTTACTATGTTGTGTATTTTCAACCGTTTCAATATGAAAAATAACTTTCATATTGATTTAATTGATTTATTGCATTTTGGGGAAAAAAAA
Organism: Cyprinus carpio; assembly: GCF_018340385.1. NCBI lineage: Eukaryota > Metazoa > Chordata > Actinopteri > Cypriniformes > Cyprinidae > Cyprinus > Cyprinus carpio. Next base: position 7,058,340 of record NC_056613.1, on the reverse strand, counting down.
TATAAAATTTTATAATAAATCTTTGAAAATCAATATCTGGATTTGAATTTTATTATATTATTATAACCTAAAGATGCTACGTGAAAGTATGAAACAGAAAATAGTGGTTTTCATCTTGCCACTTTCTAGGTAAAGAAAACATTTTTACCCAAATTAATCAAAATGAATTTATAGCGTTTTGAAACCAAACTCTTCATATATTTTATATATTAGGCTGCCAAATGATTAACGAAACAGATTAGAATGATTAATGATTAGAAATGCAGTGAAGGCAACATTCTGCAGGGAGTCTGTGAATCACAGTTGATTCACAGCGGTCAGTCTGAGGAAAGCCCTTCTTTAAGGCTCCACTGAGTCATTTTTAGACAGTAAAACACTGCGTTCTAGTGAACTCCACGTGGCGCATGCTCTCAGCAAACAGAGCTTTCAAACATCCCTGCGTTCAGTCATAATTTGTATTTCCTCCACCCCTTCCACTTAACCTTCCGATTGGCTTAAAATAGAAGCGGCTCTTCAACAGTATTTGGTTTGAGTACACAAACTATTACAGAGGAGCGAGGCCTGAGCAAAAACACTGAGAAACTATTCCTCCTGAGCCTCACTAAACCAATGACTGTCTTTATGAGGAAGTCAATGAACTGATTCATGCAAAAAACTGATTCATTCAGGGACAAAATAATGACTGGATAATTTCAGAATATCATACAATACAATATTTATTTGTAAAATAACCGAAGTTGAGCAAAGTGCTGTACAGAATAGAATAAAAACTTGAAAAAATAAAATGAATAAAACAAGACTATTAAATTTAAAACCCAACAATAACAAAACAACAATTAAACCAATGATCAAGACGCATTGAAAGCTAGAGAGAATAGATATGTCTTTGGAGCAGACTTAAAAGCAGAAATAGAGGGGGCCAATCTAACAGGTCTTATCTACTATCATACAATCATTATATTCCTACAATTTAGTATGCTAGCATGCTATTTTTAATTTAACCACTGTCTTTATGAATCACAAATTCATTAAACCGATTCATTCAGAAATTGTTGACGACTTCCCACAAGGCTATCAGCGCTGACAATTCATTCAGAAATGAAACATTTTTTTGTAAGCTTGACACTGAATCATTAATGATTTTTATGTACTGTTTTGGAAACAGACTAAGAAAACAATGGCATGATGTAATTAAAACACATTGAGAAAACTGATAATTGATAATGCAAATAGTTGTACATAATATAATTCCTTACTGATTCATTACTCAATGTAAATTCTTGCTTACGGATTATATATTATATATAATTGTGTTATGAATGGAACACAATTATCCTTTTACATCAACAGACATTGAACAAACAGAAATACAGACAGACGCGCTGTTCACCAGACAGAGATGGGTGGTTAAACCCAAGCAGTGCACATTACAGACCATTCAGCCGTCCATATGCAGACAGATGTCTTCCCCTTTTAATTAGATGAACTTTGAGTCACTTTTAATGAGAGACCGAACATAAACCCCCTGCAGGCCGCTGTAACAGCATCAGTGCCCCTCTTGACCTGGATACACGCCTCAATAACACTCAACCCCCATCGTATGCCACCAGATGCTCCATTAACACTAGGAACACAATTGGCGGCTGATAAAAACACACGCACAGTCATACAAACAGTCACGCACACGCCCATGTCTGCATGGGAGGAGATGTGTTTGTCAGACACATGATTCTCTCGTGCTAAAAATAGGACGGCCACAACACTCCAAACACCAGTGGACTGGCGATAACACCCTATTTATATGAGACCACCAGAGACTGCATCAGCTGAACCACACACCCTGTGCTGACACACTGCACACAGTAAGGTCAGCGAAAGACAAGGGATCAGAGGCTGCTTTTGCGACCACGTTTTCACCTTTGCTCCTTTACAAGAAAATACTGATATATCAGATAGTAGTTCCATGTTACAGTTGCATTTATATGCTACTTTTTAAATATTTCATATACAAGCATTAAATTATACTGATTAAATTATACTTTAAATTACATTAAATTATATATATATATATATATATATATATATATATATAATATATATATATATATATATATATATATATATATATATATATATATATCAATCAACTTTTTACCTTTTTGTTTATTTTTAATAGTCCTGCTGTGTGATAAATGAAAATAAAAATTTTACTGATTAAATTATACTTTAAATTACACACACACACAGTATTATATAATATTATTTATTTATTTTTCGCAACTTTTCAATCAGTTTTTTGCCTCTCTGTTTATTTTAAATAGTTCTGCAGTGTGATAAATGAAACAAAAATATTCCATTTAGCTTCCAAATTAATATAAGGTCATAAAAACTACATGCACAATTGAAATATGAAAATGTGGTTTAAAGTACTTTAAGATGGAGTAAATCATGTCACCTATAATTTAAAACCAGCTTTAAAATACCCTTCAAATCTCTTAGAAGATAAAGCTCAAAACAAAATAAGAGCGTCACACAAAAATACAGTAAAAAAGTAATATTTAAAATATTACTACAATTTAAAATAACATTTTAATATATAACTTATTCCAGTGGTTGCAAAGCTGAATTTTCAACAGCCATTACTTTACGATTTTTTAATTCAGCCATTCTAATATGCTGATTTGGTGCTCAAGAAATATTACTTATTATCAATGCTGAAAATAGTTTTGACGCTCAATATTTTTGAGGAATCATAATTCTTCATATTTTTAAGAAATCTTTTAAGAAAACATTACAGGTATAATTTTTTATATTTTTTTACTTTAGATCAATTTAATATATAAAAAAAATCGTATTGACCCCAAACATGTGAACGGTAGATTATATACTAAAAGTACTTGAACAGCACTAACAAAGCAGTGTTTTTTACAGTTGTAAAAACAACATGGTTTACTCTTGTAAAAGTTCATAATGTGGCTGCATCCATGGTGATCCTGGGCTCAACCACTGTCCAACATTTGTCTTGTTAGCACAACAAACACCGCAAAGAGTTGGTTTAGAATGGGATCATTCCTTTTTTATAGTTGTTGAGTCAACACAGTAAGGACACAATGTGCTCCTAGGATGATGATGCACCACTTTTAAATCGTTGTGAGGGAGACACACAACCTCAGCTCAGATTCACAAATGATGCCAATACGCACCAGACAAACCAAACAAACCTTATAAAAAACAAAAAAGAATAAAAAAAAAGTCAGTCCTTACTTTACTTCCACCCACTTATGAGGGGAAAAAACAACTCTGGAATTGGTCTGTGGACACAGTACAAACTTGCATCAAGAATATTTTTCCAGGAGGGAAAGTGGGGAAAGGAAAAATGGCCTATTTGGAAAAAGTGGCTAGAGAGTGAGAGAGAGTGTGCGCGAGCGAGTGAGCGAGGATGCCCCACCCATCCCTCTGGCTGCTTGCTCCAGCTCAGCAGTGCGGAATGTGCTGGCATACCACAGGTCCAACAGAAGAATGCACAGTTTCCGACTGGGGTGCGTTGCATCCGAAACGACGCTGGTTAGACACATACCTTCTTTTTGAGATCATCCCCCTCAATGCTACTTTAGCAAAGACTTCCTTAAACGGGCTCCCCAAGATCTAATGCATTCAGCAGAGTAGTGGGTGGAGAGAAATACGGAGCATCAATGATATGGAGAAAGGACAGGGAGGGGAAGAGAATGAAAGAGGGGAGTATTACCGTATGGTTAAACCAAACAGCATTCCACCTAATGACCAGTGGAAACGCTTCCATGTGAAGGACAGAGCCCCATTGAAAAGATTCCCAGGAGTCTGGAATAAGACACTCCTGCGAGTGGGAAGCTGAGAGAAAAGCCTCAGATGACACTCCAAAAAGTAACTGAGGAAAGAATGAAAAAATGACCCAATCGACGTGTGGTATCCTGAAATGACACCCACGGGGAGTGTGCGTGAAGCTCTGGAGAGGTTGACGCTTTAGTTGGCAGAGAAAGAGAGAGAAGGAAAGAACGTAAGAAGCCCCTGTTGAACTTTAGTGCTCCCACCTTTCCTCAGCAGCAGCTTTAACAGGCAATGGCTCTGTCTCTACAGGTCTACGCAGGCCCAGACCCCACCGGCACCCTGTCTGGGCCTTACAGTGCACTAAAACTCAGCATGTACAGTAGCCAGGCAAGGCCATACAGATGAGAAATCCACTGATAACCCTTTCCATTCCCAAGATGAAGGTGCCCATACAGCATCATAGTCTCGGTTTACTAGTGTTATTTCTAGTTGAGAGCAAACCAACTAGCCCTATGTTTCCATCAAAGAAATTACATTTTGTGTAGTTTGAAAAAAAAATATATTATATATATATATATATATATAAGATATATATATATATATATATATATATATATATATATATATACACATTTGCCAAAAAAAAAAAAAAAAAAAAACATATATAATAGATATGCATGTATAATTTTTAGTTATTATAATATATATTAAATGCCATCATACATTAAGCATATGAAATGTAAAAACAAATATATATTAATAGTTTTTTTTTGTATTCAATATGTAGTTATATACACACACAATGATATTTTTATATGTAATGTAAAATATGAAAAATGCATTAGAATACATGTAAATATATGAATATACAAAATTATAATAAAACAATGTATGTATGTAGGTGTGTCCCAAATCGAGTACTTAAGCATTTTTCTATGACGTTTTGTAGTATAAATAGTGTGAGTAGTGCGTTCACAATGAAAACTCCAAAAAGTGCACTTTAAATACCCGGATGATGCACTTAAAAAAAAAAAACAAATTAAGTGTGTATTGTTGGACACTTCATGGACTCAACTGTTGCAGCTTTAATTATGTACCGAAGAGGGAGGGGCTGTGAGACTCTGATTAGGAATGACAAAACCTTATATAATTCATACACTACATGTTTAAATACATAGTGCATAAGTACATAGTGTATGAGTGCATAGTGCGTCATTTGGGATGCAGCTTGTGTGTTTATGTATATAAAATAAATATTAATAATTATGAAGCATACTTTTTATTAAATTATTATAAAATATTACAAAATTATGTGCATATACATACATACATACTGAGCACACATACAGTGTATAATACATTTTATATATAAAAATAACACATAAATATATATATATATATATATATATATAAAAAAATATATATATATATATATATATATATATATATATATATATATAAAAATGAAATTCATTATGAAATATAATATTTAGTTCAATTATTATTAAATATAAAAGTGTGTATATGTACAGTATACACATACACTGAATAATTTTTATATACAAATATATACAAAATATATATATTTATATACAAAAAACATATACACATACAGTACATATGATTTTACTTGTTAATTAATTGATTCATAATAATTGTTTTAAATAATTTAAAGATATTCATGAAATTAATTAAAAAAAGGTGGCTCAAGATGGGACATTTCCAAAACTGGAAATAAACACAGACAAAGACCATGCATGTTTGTTTGTGGGCATGTTATGTTGTAACAGGCAATTACGTCATCGGCTCTCAGGCCAGTTCAATTTGTGGAGGTTTGCCACAGTACCAACTCTGGCACAAGCACCGTTTTGGTGGAAACTGGGATTGATCGTCTGCCTCTGTCTGTCTGTCCCGAAGGCCCTGACCTTCTGACTCCTACACAGACAGAGTTGCCCTCGGTCAGCTGAATTAATTACCCAGAGGCTGTACGCATGCAGCCTCAGCTCATCCGCCTCCTCAGTTCCTTTTCACACACAATCACCAAATGTTACTTCTGCTGTAGAAATTAGAGAATGAGGCCGACGGTTCTAATTCTGGCTTGGCAAGCGCTTTGTGCTGAGAGTTCGTCTGTGCTCGATCGTACACTTTCTTCCTCTCTTCCTTCGAGCCAGTGATATTTATGGCCGCTAATCCTGTTCGATGTTGGAAATAGCACCGCAGGCTAACTATCCATTGAGTTCAGCTGGACAGACAACAAAGTGGGAAACACCTGCCTCTGTCAGTAGACACAGCAGTCACTGTGGCTCCGAGTCATCTGTGCGTGTGTCTATTGTTCGGTACGGATGATGAGCTCTCGCTCTCAAACGCAGGAAGCTCGTCACGGCCAACATGTGAACCCATTAAACACTGACCCCAAAGTGTTTTCTCTATTTGATCTTTACCGTGTTAGATGAAAGCCCAGATGAGCTTTCAACCTGTGCAAATGAGCTCTGCCGCTTCCATCCTGACCCAAATGCACCTTAGTGCAAAAACAGGTTTGGCCTGATCCTGAAAAAATAAACATTCCAGTATTTTGATTTAGCTGTGATAATCTCTGAAACAACAACTGCAAAAATATGTCGACTATGTTGAACGATTCCTCCGTAATTACATTAATGAGTAGCCTAGTTATTGTATTTTTCTTTTGATATGATGGATTGTGACTGTTTTGCTAAAGAGTGCTAATATTTCACCTCATCAGCAGTCAGTGAGGAAACTCTGAGGCCTCAGACACTGGCCCCAAAAACCTGCTCCATTCATGCCCTCCAGACAAGACAACATTGGGCAGGAAGTGCCATTGTAACCTGACGACCGTAACAGCTGTAAAAGATGTGCTGGAATGGAGTGGAAATTTAGTCTACCTGTGGACGTTCCAGTGGTTGTGTGTGTGTGTTCAAATGGCGCAGAATGTCACAGCCGGAGCTATTCCTGGAATGTGAGCCTCAAGTCTGCGGATTTGAGCGCAGAGAGCTCTATTTAAGGAAATGTCTGGGCCCCTGTGCTACTTGAACCCCCTCCTCATTCACTGATCATTATTTTCCTATTCGAAGGAAATCTTTATTTCCGTACCTGGAGGAGAGAGAGCAGAGATTCCTTTGTGGAGGTTATATAATTGCACAAAAATAAGGGCCGATCCGTGAAAAAAGGTCCCATTTAGTGCAAGTGAAAGAAACATCCTCATACTTAAATACAAACCCACTCCTGCTCCATGACTGTCTGGAGAGGGATCTGAGCGAACTGGTGGGAGGGGGAAAATCTCAGCCTGACCTCTTAAAAGCACAATCAGCACTTTTGAACAAAGTCCTACATTGTGGCACCATGATGCAGCTGCCTGCACTATGCATTTACCAGCTGCAGAATAACGCATACTAAACAGTAGCTGCAAAGAGACATGACACTAGCCTCACCAGAGAAACACACTCAAGACAGTAAAGCAAACTGAATTGTTGGGTATGTGAAGAGTGTGTGTGTCTTCTGACGCATTGTTCTGAGCTGCAGTCAAGCGTGCACTGACAGCTCACCCCTCGTATGGCGTCAGCTATAGAACCGGTCTGACGCCGAGGGAGACCATGAAACCATGAGCATGAGGCTGTGGAGAGGAGAAATTAATACTTTTGTTCTGCAAATATGCATTAAATTAATCAAAAGTGACAGTAAGGACGTTAATAAAGTTACAAAAGAATTTAAGTTTGAACTTTCTGTTCATCAAAGTATCCTGAAAAAGTCATGGTTTCCACAAAACTATTAAGAAGCACAACTGTTTTCAACATTGATAATGGTAAGAAATGTTTCTTGAGCACCACATCAACATATTAGAATGACACTGACAATTTAGCTTTGCCATCACAGGTATAAATTACATTTAAAAACGTATTAAAATAGAAAACCGATATTTTAAACTGTAAAAAAAAAATATTTTACTGTATTGTGATCAGAGTCTTGGCAAGCAAACATACAAAAATCATACCATCCCTGAACTTTTGAACAGTAGTATATACATCACAATATACATTTTTTATAGAAATTATTTTAGTAATAGAAGTAATTATAGTTAGGACAATTTACAAAATACTTTGACAAATTATATATATATATATATATATATATATATATATATATATATATATATATATATATAGATATATATATATATATATATATATATATATATATATATATTTTTTTTTTTTTTTTAACTGAATAGCCATGTTCATTGCACTAAAAATCTATTCTTGAATAAATAAAATTATCTTTATTTGCTAGATATTTTTTCATAAAAATAATGAGTCTTTTCTTTTTAACTGACAAATTTCTGGGAATAATGATAATAATTCAGATGTTTTACAATCATTTTTATCGGGAAGTTTTATCATAGTTCACAGGAAAGTCTTATTCAGCGACGTTACTCAGTAAAGAGAAAGGGTGATATATCTTATGCCTTTCAAGTACCTGCATGTCATCCGTTCCTTTTCGCTGACATGAGCATATTTTGCCATTCATTAAGATGAGAAAGAGGGGATGAGTAAGTTATCACCCAGACTGACTCAAATGTTGATGTCATCCAAGCTCAGCATTTTTCTAAGACACCTTAACAAAGTGATCATCGGCGCCAGGGTTTCAAAAACTTTACTTGAGTCGAAAACAAATAGCAGTAAAAATGTAAAGTGTGTCTGAGAGGGCAATGCTAATGCTGATTACACTACACTTTCCTTCTCTTGAAACTCTTTCAGATGAATTTTGACATAGCATAATATTCAAGGGCTTCTGTATACAGCAAAACATTAATATATGATGTTTTTAAATATTTAATTAAAAAAAAGCTAATAAAAATGTGTGTATTTTTGCCATTTAATTGACAAAGTGAAAAGATGGAGACCATCAGTTGATGGATGGTCAAGGTTGGGTCAAAAGTATTTATGAATAAAAAAAAAAGTGTATATTTCAGTATACTGATTATAAATGAAACTTATGTTTTATTACGAACAGCTACAGCAATGTTTCAATATTTATTTAGGTTATAAGACGACAAATGGTTTAAACTGTGTATCATTATCAACTGACACCACTAGGAATTCATAAAGCCTAAAATCATTTTATTACTTAAAACAACTGAAAAAATCTATTACTGCCATAATTTGTAAACTAAGCATCACTTCACCTACAAATGAAAATTCATCAATTACTTTTTGGAATTAACTTAAATTAAAGAAACATCATGAGGGTAGAAATAAATAATTTTTTCATTTCTGAATTTTCATTTTTGGGTGAACTATAGCTTTAAGCACACTGTGTATCACTAACAACAAGCCATGAAATCACTACAGCCAAAAAAAGACTTGCTGAACAAGAAGAAGAGGGTCTTCAGGTCTGGAGACTGGGAGAGATAAAGCAAGTGCAGGTATTTCTAAGAAGACAACTCTGTAAAACACTCCATAAGAACAATGTAAGACAGATGATATTGTTGATTTTGTCCACTTATCACAGGAAACTTCCTCCTAGCACAACCTGTGGTTACATCTCACTCAAGGGTTCAGTGGGACAACTAGTGAATGATTTTTCAATTTTACCTGCTGGGCTTGAACAACAATTCACAGCTGAGACCTTAAAACCACCGATATTCATCGTACTGGGAGTATTATTGACTCCTAACAGGCTAGTAGCCTTGCAGTGCAAGGGAACTTTAATGGAAACTGCCCTTGTACCCTTTATGTTCTACATATCACATGATGGACTGAACATCAGCTCACACAAAGTTCTCCAAATGTTCTGCAAGTCCTACCTATTAATGTCACCACTGGCCAGTCGTTGTACTCAAGTGCTGTCACTGTAAAATGGCCAAGCCAACAGAGAAGACAAGGAAAGGCCTTTCAGACTGACTCCACTCATCTGATGCTTTCAGAAAGGGCTGACACAGTAAAACAGTAGAGTGTTTATTAAGAGCAAAAAGGAATATATTTGGCAGGTTCTTCATGGCTGTCCCTGGGGTTGTGCATGAGTTCACGGAACACAGCGAGGGCCAGAAATAAACTGTTTGCTCATGCGTGGGTGCGATGTAACAGTTCGACACCCAAACCAGAAACAAGCACTCTTTCTGTTCCAAACAGCTCAGTGACGTTTCTATGAAAGGCAGAAGAGGGAAAAAACAAACTGGTTGGAGAGGACAAGGGTCTGGACACTGGTCACTTGGGGAGGTGTGTCTCAAGGCCAGTGGATGAAAGCAGTGAACTCTACACTGCCGTGAAGCACACAAACCTCATAATCAAACTTACATCATTCAAAATGGAAATTGGCTTCTTAATGTAGCCTAATTACCGGCCCAGTTCTACAGGGTTGCTAAGCACCATCAAACAAAAGCAAGAGCACCCTCAGATGCAGGTAAAATAGGGTACTGGCAAAACAGATTTGGCAAACGCTCTGGTGCATATTTGTGTTTGCACTCGGGAGAGCATCAAAGGTTTCTATTTACAATGTGTTTTTGCAGTGTTGAGCATTGCAGCCAATCCCAGATACAGGCCTATCTGTTGATTTCTTGAATATAATGGCTAATTAGAGGTGTTTAAGAATCTACTTATAGCCCAAAACACAAGTTTTTTGTTCAGTGCTAAGTTATGCAAGCTTGCGAATCCTTTTTCTTGTACTTTCTGAGACTGCGATAAACTGAAATAATTGACAGCAGTTTGACAGCAATATAAATGTGGGATTCACTCTCGAAATTGCAATGAATGACATAGTGATAAAAGACCAAAATAGATGTGCATTAAAGCTATAGCACCCTCACTAACTTAAGAAGCACCCTCAGTGATTTAACTCTGGCACCAGGCCTGCCTAATTATCTTCCTTTCAAAATGTGATGCCCAGTTTTACTGCATTCCTTTCTTCTCTTAATGAAGCGGGAAAAAAAAAATTATGTTAAATTAAAAAAAGTGGAAATCTCACACACAACAGAAAAACAAATATATATTAAATCTTTCAAATAAATCTTTTAAGTTATCATTTGCAGTCCAAAAAATTGGCATAAATGGTTTTACAACTTTCAAAATTTGTATTTCAATTCTAAGCTGTAGATTCACTATATACTATAGTTGTTCAGTTTGACAAACTTACTGTATGATTGGGGGAGAAGGATTAAAAAAAACTATTTAGAAATATCAATATATCAACACCAATATGCTACTGTCACAACAAGGAGCATCAGTTCAGCACAGCTGGTTCGGTTTAGATATATATGGGTGTTTGACATTTCTGAAGGTACATTTCAGTGCATCTTACACAGAGGTCTCCATGTTGGAAAAACAAGTCTGAGAGCCTTCATCTCAAACACACACACAGATGCACACACACCCATGCATACACAGGGGTATGAAGTCAGTCATTCATAACAACAGTGCCCCTCCTGTCCGGACTCTGCTGCCTCTGGGCTGTGAGGTGGAGGGGCGGAAAAAGGGCCAAGGGTTAAACACCAGCTCAGACAGGAATAATATTCCGACAAACATATACCCTCTCCCATTTACGCACGTAGACACACATACACTATCTGTTTTTCGTGACCGTCCATGCTGGATGGAACGGTTGAAAAATTCAAACAACAACAAAACCTAAGCTGGGATTGTGTAACCTTGTGTGTTTTATAGATTCACAATAAATCACACAGATGCCAAATTAAACCACTGCACCAATGGTGGTTAAGACTAATATAACTAGATGAAGGCAGCCCTGAGGAAATGTGAACTCTACCAAAGCAAAAATAGCATCATTATTAGAGACAACGAAACTGAATATGATATACGCAATACCACCTGTGAGTCAAATGCAAAACACACACATGCATTTTGTTACAGTGCATGATGCTGAGATGAAAGGCAAATAAGTTGCATCATTTGGTTCAGGGGAACAAGGCAGCTCCTTCACAGAGGGAAATAAGTAGGTCATTGTAGATTCCTCTCATTGGCGCAGTTCTTTCCAAATAGTTGCATCTTTCCACTCAACTTCCAGCTGCGAATTAACTCCGTACACACCATTCTAATGAATGGGAATGTCTTCATCTGGTCATTTACTGGTTTGTAAAATAAAAGAAACTATTCATTTTAAAATATTTTTAACCTGACATGTTGAGTTAATGAAATAACTGAATAATAGTAATATAATTAAATAGGTAAGATCTAAATGAGCTGTAAAGTAGTTACTATAAATGTAGAGAGAGAGAAATTAGTTTATATATGCATAAATTAAGATAAGACAGTAATTACTATTAATATGGTAAGTTAAAACAGACAATTGGCAAATGACAAATAATTATACATGTACCAAATATTAAAAATATGTGATTTTAATATATATATGATTTGCATCATGAAAAGCGCTATACAAAAAAAACTTTAACTGAACTCAACTGAATTATTTTGGGACTGTCAATGGCGATAATTTACAAAATTAATTTTGAAATAAATGTTGAATTTTAAAAATGCTGCATTTTCTAACAAAGCTTCGAACAACATTTTCTGTCATGTTATTTCCACAACTTTGTCACATATAATTTTGCTTCTTAAAGTACCTAAATTACATAAAATTATAAAAATATTACGTAAAAATTAAATGTAAAAAATAAAATAAATAAATAATAATATATAGACAAGCATATGAATTATTTGATATACTTACTATATTATTTAGAAATACTATATTTCATATTTCTGCATAGTAAATAAAATAGATTAATAATTACTTGTTTAAATTTGTACAGAGGCAGTCATTCTGCTAACTTGTCAACTTAATTACAATATGTTACAGTATACTATTACATTACAGTATTTTTTTAGACTCCGTTTAAAAAAAAAAAAAAATCACCTATTAGGCTTAAACCTTCCTAGAAAGCCCTGAACTTGCTTCAATTAAAAAACCACACCCAAGCCAAAAAATTTTAAAACCGTAAAATATCATTGTAAGATCGGTTACAAGTTTGCTGAGCTAAACAAGTCGGAACACAACCTTCACATGGGAAAACAACAACTAAAATGCCTGAAGTGAGTTCAGTTTGAGATACTTAATTAGGGTCCAGGCTAAACCAGATGTCTGCATGAATAAAAGAAAATATGCCGATTAACCAAAGAATCCCTGCTGTCTGGTGAGTAATAGGAAGCTGACATTGCTCTGGCTGACATGCATAACTCCGTAATACAGCCAGAGGTGAATCGCACAGGTAGGCATGCACAGAAAGACACGCGCACACGCACACATTTCCACTGGATTGATTCAAAAGGTCACCACCACATACAAGCATGCAAATCCACCATCTGCAATAACAAACCAGTAACCAGAAACAACATACGAGTCCGACAACAGAAATACACCAACCAGAAGAGTTTCACTTGGGGTGCACCCCGTCAGCTGGTTTTAATGTCAGTGGACACACCAGGGTGAGGAGCACCTTAAAAACTCCACGAGTTCTTCTTTGATGTCTTCATCTTGATGTTTTAGAATAACAATGACAGAGCTGCACTAAAATCCCTCGTATAAAATACAACACGCACCACTGCAAGACACAAGGAGGCTCTTTATGAGTCCCAGCCCACTATAAACTCTGATGGGAATCCCATGTTCGGGTTTTAGACCGTGTATGTGTGCAAGAACGAAATATGCAATAGTTCTTTCTTAATGTACATTTATCTGCATGTATAAAATATCCACAGACCCTCAGCTCAGCATGTTGGTTGTTTATTCCCGTGCATAAATGAATGGGCTTCTTCTTTATTAGTTTCCATGGTCACACGCCCACATTGAAGCGCTCCCTCAAATTTAGACCAACACTTCAGATCCAATATTACATACAGACAGGGGTCAAAATACATCTCTATGCCACAGCAAATAAACATTGAAGCAACGTATGGATAAATTGAAGACACTCAGACAACTATTCATTAAACAAAAAAAGCTGTGTGCACTTGTTCTGGGTACACCTCAAATCCACCTGCTCGCATTTGGTTAGTACTGTCAGAAAAGGTGGTAGTCTCTGTACTGACCTGGATTATTGGCCTCCCTTTCCAGAACATGCAGCTCGGTGCAGTCAGCCAAGGAATGCTCCAGACAGAGCTGAAGGAAGCGTGCTTGGGTCCGACTGACCCGTTTGAGGAGCGACAGTAACGCCACCGTCTGTTCGCACTCGTTCCATCCCTTAAACCAGCCGGCGAGGACTCCCACCTGGTCACGAAACATCATGATCTGATGGGCAGGCTCACGGTACCAAGACTTAGGTTCGTTGAGAGGGAGAGAGAGCGATGGCCACGGGCCAGTGAGGATGCTTCGCAGCTCAAAAGAGACTCGCAACACACTTGCTTTCACCTTTACTTGAGGTTTGACAGAAAACAGCCCTTTGAGATGTTATTTGCTAGTGGGTACCAATGTATTGCATCTTTGTTCTTGGATTTTAGAGTTAGGCTTGGCGGTAGGGAATCCCTGTTTGAAGCTCTCCAACCCTCTGACCACCTGGGGCTTACAAAACTTTCCTCAGCTCTCCTCCAGCATACAGTGACTGTCCAGCTTTAGTCTTGATGGCATTTTCCACAGAGAACATCTCCTTTCTGTGAAAGTAAAGAGTAGTGATTATACAGTCCATATTTTAGAAGAAATACAAACACAAAATGTGAAGCACAGTTTATGGTCCAGGTAGGTCATATAGCTGTTCAACCAGTTCCAAAAAAAAACAGGCTGAGTATATTAGGCTGGTTTGGCCAGCTGGTAGTCCACTAGCTTTTAGACAACCAGCTAGTAGACTGTCAGCTGTATAATCTACATATTTGGAATCGCATCGCTGGTTTCGGAAGCTTTTGGAAAGGCGCCACAAGCCTGCCGCTCGAGTCTTCCAGATGAAAACGACAAGTATGTGATATTTCTTCAAAGAAACACGGACAGGTTCACCATTTACAATGAGTTGGCAAATATCACACGGTCTCAGTCCGTGAAACAACTCCACTTTCCTTTCACAAGTAGCATGAGACCAAAATAAACCTGCTTCATCCAGTGGCGTTTCATTCGTGAATGAATCAGTGTTTTGAACGAATCGTTTAAGTACTGGCACAACGATGACTCACGCGGAATGAATCAGTGAACTGATCCGGATCCTCGATTCTGAGATGAGACGAATTAAATCCTAAAGTTTGTCTAAGAGGCTAATTGGCACTAGCGAGTTCGTAAAAACGCCTAAACGTTATTGAGTGATCTTCTATTAAAAGCGCGCGCTGACATTATTCGCAAATGAAATGTTAACCGGGAACTCCGCAAGACTAATGCAATCCCAATATCTTTTCCGAGTCCGGTAGGGTGACCTAAATATACACTTACCTCCAAAAGCATCAGATATGAACAAATACAAATAAACACAGGCTTTCAGTCTCTATTCGCGTCCATACATGCGGCGCTCGAGCGATCGTCTCATATAATATCCGAGCGAGATCGCAGACGGTCCAGAACATTCCCAAAAATTGTTGCTCGACTGTCCCTACTGTAAGTCGGCACACACTATTCAGTCTTCATTTCCACAACCCTTTACACATGAAGCAATTCCCCTCTCTAAGTCAGCGGTTTGGTGGGTTACCCTGCCTAAATTAATCGAAATGCCCCGTTTATGAGTTATAATTAATAAACACAAAACTTTTAATAGAACAGACGCCTACTGATTTCCATTTTTCATACTCGGAGTTCCCACAGAAAGCTACTGGTGTGGAAAAAAAAAAAAAAAACTGGGACAAGAGATGTTGCAACCCAGGTTTGTACTGTAAAGTCTTAAAATGTTCAGAAGTCACTCACCTAAAGGCGCAGTTGCATTGGTGCTGGTCGCAGGACTGGACGGGACGGGGAGCGGTGCCCCTTCACTCTGGGTCAGTGTGTTTGGCCATCTTAACGAGGTCTTTCTCCTCGCAGTCAGTCGCTCTTGTTTAAGCAGCAGAGGAGAGTCTCGGCATCGCTTCCCACATGCTAATAATTAACACGGAGCATTACGTCAGGGGCTTGGCAGCACAAGGAAGCACAAAAATAGAGAATGGAG
Organism: Cyprinus carpio; assembly: GCF_018340385.1. NCBI lineage: Eukaryota > Metazoa > Chordata > Actinopteri > Cypriniformes > Cyprinidae > Cyprinus > Cyprinus carpio. The sequence continues at coordinate 7,042,460 of NC_056613.1, read as the reverse complement.
TTGGGGAGCAGATCGTTTAGAGTGGGGGAGCTGTGACGTCACTTTGTAGGCGGATCGGCTGTAAGCGTCGCACTGGTTCCCTCGACAAAAAGCCAATAGGATTTTCCCACAGGCTTTTGGATTATCGCAAAAAAAAAATAAACTCTGTGTTCAATCATAGTTCCTGAATTCCTGAAACTTACACGGTTTTTTCCATCAAGACAATCTTCACTAAATAATATAGCTTTTATGAATTTTGAAGCCTAAATAAAAGCACCAGAACTTACAAGCTAAACTTAGGCTATAAAAACTACAGCACAACGGTCGCTCGCCTTCAACGTCACCACCAGCGTGCTCCTCACAACTTAACAAACTTATTTATATTTTATTTTATCTTATCCTACAGGAAACCACTGACCGGGGATCAGGGGATTTTTTTTAGGGAGGAAAAGAGTCCAAGAGGTGTCCGTGTCAAACTGTACTATGGAGTGGAAGTTGAACTGTTTAGAAGGGAGGGGATAGTTAAAAAGTACTGTCCGTCGAAGTCTGAGGATGTTTGTGTAAGAAGGGAAGATCGTAATTTTGACCTACTGTGACGCGCTGAAAAAGTGGGTTACAAAGTGTGGAAAAAGGAAACTGGGATACATTCGATTCCGCCCTTGAATTCTTCATCTGCTGCGAGGCGGATTCCGTCCATGAGGTGGCGCTGCTCTGCCACAGATAGATAGATAGATAGATAGATAGATAGATAGATAGATAGATAGATAGATAGATAGATAGATAGATAGATAGATAGATAGATAGATAGATAGATAGACAGACAGACAGACAGACAGACAGACAGATAGATCTGTGTATTGCTATGTATTGCATCCTTAGGTTTAGACATAATTAGACATAAAACAGCCCCAAAGTACAAAATAATTATCATTTTAGATCTTTACCCATTTTTGCCATTTAAAACCAGGTTTTGCCAATTTGTCAAGGTGTTATTAATCAATATAAAAATATAAAAAAAATTGGTATGATCACTTATTCTTTTATGTATTTTAATAAGTACGGGTCAAAATAAGTGTTTCATTTTTACAGAAATATATTTGCACTGAATGAAGGTGGAACATAATTTCATACAAATCTAGAGATTTTCTTTTCACATAAGTTAATTTAAACAGAATTTATATTTTACTATTATGCTTTTTATGTATATAAAATCATTTTTGTAAATTTCATTTGATGCAAACACCAAAATGGGACTCCCATGTACTAAATTACATATATATATATATATATATATATATATATACACACACACACACACACACACACACACACACACACACACACACACACACACACATTTAGTCATTTTGCAGACGATTTTATCCAAAGTGACTTACAAATTTTGACAATAGAAGCAATCAAAACAAACAAAAGAGCAATAATATGCAAGTACTATGACAAGTCTCAGTCGAATGTAAATGAATATTAAATTATGAGAAAAGATACAGTTCTGAAATTATCAATTATATATAATTGATAATTACACACACACATTACTGCATTATGCTTAAAATTATAACTTTTAATTTTTAACAGTAGTGTGGTTCTTCCGATATAAGAGGAGAACAAAAGAGCAGGTGAATATGATCAGATATCACTAGGAACATAAAAGAAAGCTGGATTTCAGCATACATTTCACTATCAGAAAATAAGAGACTGATACAGTACAAATGAGAGACTGGACACCGCGTGATACAGAAACTAGTCTTTGGCGACATCTAGCGGCGAACTACATGTAGTGCAATTTTCATCAAAAAGAAGGCGTTCCCGATTCAGTCTGATGACATTAGAAAGACTAATTACATTTCAGCCTGACAGATTCACTGAGAATTTAATATGAGAGTAAAATAAAGCATATTTTGTGACACAATGCCTTGTGAATATGCGCTAGGCTCAGTTATTCATTGCTGCGTGAGTCATCTTAGCAGCAGCGGAGTCACGTCCCTCACGTAGCGGCTGATTGAATCGGAAGTGATCTGTGTGTGAACGTGTCTTACAGCGACGTGCAGTTCACTTGAATTACGTCCTAGTACCGTACAGGAACACCGTAACGGGCGAGCAGCTGCGTGAAGACAAGAGAAAGCTTTCACTGAACAGACCCGTTTGGTTTATGCCGAACTCGGTTCATTGACAATCGACTATGAAATCGTTCATTCTGTTGGCGCTTGTGCTCACCAGCGTCCACGTGACGACAGCAGGCTCCGCTGCGCACAGGTGCTTCTGCCAGGTGAGAACATCCTGTTAGAAACTCATTTTAATTCAATATTACACATGTGACACTAACATAAAAATGAGCACAGTACTATGGTGTTTTTCATATGTCAATACCATGGTTTTAGAAATGCAGTTTGTGCCACGTGAATGCCATGGTAAATATAAATATGGTAATCAGTCAGATGAAGGCATATGGTACATACCTAAAAATATCAAGGAAACTGTGTTATTTTAGTATCATTAAGAAACGATTGTATTTTTTTATTATTTTTTTTTAAATACCTTTATGCGTTTGAATTTTAATTTTAAAGTTTTAGTATTTGCATTGTGTTTTATTCATTAGTTTTTTGTTTTACAATTACACATGTAGTTTTTTTTTTTAATTATTATTCATTTTATAAAGACAAATGCTGCCTTGGCAAATAGCTGAAATACAGTAAGTTTTTGTGGTTTATTCCAGTTAATGTTCAGAAAACAGATTTTTATGGTTTTAGTCGTCATTTTACAATAACACTTTTAAAATTGTGTATTAGTGGACTGAAAAATCTTCAGAATTTTTATAGTAATTATAATTTGTTTCTAGATATCCTCAGCTCAAATATTTCATAAGCTATTAATTTCTCTTTGTGTGTGTAATGCCATTAAATACTTTTTTTTTTTTTTGAAAAATCATATTAAGTAATCCACAAATGATGAAAATGTATAGCATTGGCAACCCTATATATATGAAATCATTATAGTATTACAATCTGAAACCATCAATGTATCATAATATCATCACAGTATTTTTTTTCAAACTGTTAATTTGAAATAAACATTGATACTTTTGATTGATTAAACTTTTGGTTAAATGTTGGTCATAGGTCACTGGGACTCTTGATGATTGCGCTTGTGATGTTGAGACCATCGACAGCTTCAACAACAAAGAAATCTTTCCCAAACTACAAAAACTACTCTCATCTGATTATTTCCGGTTTTATAAGGTGAGTTCATTGTTGGTAATAGAGTGAAAATATCCATTTATTATTTGTTCTTTTGTCTCTAATATTCAATATTATGCTCAGGTCAATCTGAACAACCCCTGCCCGTTCTGGACAGACCACAGTCAGTGTGGACTCAAATACTGTGCTGTGAAACCGTGCACAGAGGTGAGCTTTTCAAAGTGCATTCGCTTGAGGAATTTTATATGTGACTTCATAGGCTCCTTGTGTGTTTCCATACAGGGTGAAGTACCAGAGGGCCTTAAATCCAGCAGTTATAAGGTATTAGAAAGTCATATAGTGTATATGGCACATATTAGTGTTGCTGGATGTTGATTATTTTCCCCCTCAGTATTCAGAAGCAGCCAGTCAGGATATAGAGGAGTGTGAGAAGGCAGAGAAACTCGGAGCTGTCGATGGTTCTCTAAGGTATAACAAATTTTATTTTTGTGTCAGGAATACCCATAATTCTTTAGTTTTTGACCTTGTTTGAGCAAGTTCTCTCTCTTGATGTTTGCTCATGTAGTGATGAGACACGTCAGGCTCTTCAGGAGTGGAAGAAACACGATGATGAATCGGACCGTTTCTGCATGTTAGACGGTAATCATAGTTTGATCAATTCTGCTTTTTATTTGAGGTGTCCTGGGCTGCAGACCAGTATGCTGTAGTCATCCTCCACAGGCTCTGCATCATTGAATATTTTTTCTTTTTCTTTTCTTAGATGAGGACTCGCCTAAATCACAGTATGTCGACCTCCTGCTCAACCCTGAGCGTTTCACCGGCTATAAAGGACCAGAGGCCTGGCGGATCTGGAACAGCATATATGAGGAGAACTGCTTCAAGTAAAGAGTCACCATCACATTTATTCTGACCAGTGTGGAAAAGTATTCCGTGACCTTCATGGGGTCGACTGTATAAAGAAATGTCTGTCAGTGAAATGATTTCATGTTAAGTTTCTCAGACTTTCAAATGAGTGTTATCAGAGTGCTAACCGTCAACGATGTCTTGTTTTTCTTCTGTTTGCGAGTATTTAGTGCAAATCAGACTTTCACATCCTGACATTTTCTTGAGCAGCAAATCAGCATATTAGAATGATTTCTGAAGGATCATATGTCACTGAAGACTGCTGAAAATTCAGCTTATTCATCGCAGGAATGAATTATATTTACAAATATACTAAAACAGAAAAAATCTAATAATATTTAAGTTTTTACTGAATTTTTGAACAAATAGCATCATAATCTTCACCCCCTAAAAACCCACCTATAATTTGCAACCTAACCTGTCTTTAATATTTTTATTAATTATCATTGAGTGCTCATAATGTTGTAACAACTATCATACTTTTTCAGACCGTATTCAGTTAAACGACCACTGAATCCTTTGGCGTCTAACAGCGGTGAGCATTAATGCTTTGTTTTATGTTTTCAATTCATCTGTTTTTAAGCACATTGATTTTATATTGTGATCTCTCTTTCTTTCTCTCCTCTTTAGGAGACGATGGTAAGGTTACGCTTTTCAAATCCATTTAAAAAGTGATTTGATCAGCTAGAAATTGACAAGTCTGTTTCTCATTAAAGGGCAAGGCTTCTACCGTTGGCTTGAAGGTATGTTTCTGTTTAAAGGTGCTGTGGTTTACATATGTTACCGTGTATTTAAATGTACATGTTCCTGTTGTTGTTCCTCGAGGCTTGTGTGTGGAGAAACGAGCGTTCTTCAGGCTGGTCTCAGGACTGCATGCCAGTATAAACACACACCTGAGCGCCAGGTACCTACTAGACGGTAAGTCACGACTTGTTTTGTGTTTTAAAAATGTAAAAAGTTCAACATTTCTGGGACTATTTAAACGTGAGTGTTTAATTGTCTGATTTGATTTGTTCGGTCAGAAAACTGGTTCGAAATGAAGTGGGGTCACAACGTCTCCGAGTTCCAGCAGAGGTTTGACGAGGAGCTGACAGAAGGGGAGGGGCCAAAGAGATTACGCAACCTCTACTTCCTGTACCTCATTGAGCTGCGTGCTCTGGCAAAAATCCTGCCTTATTTTGAACGTCCTGCCTTCCATCTGTACACTGGCCAACGCACTCAAGACAACGAGAACAAGAAACTGCTTCTAGAGCTCCTCCATGTGGCCAAGTAAGAGCATTGCAATGGTTGCTTAAAAAAAACAACCCATTTAGTTTTTTTTTTTTTATTGTAATAACATTTCACAATGTATTATTTTTTATAAACATGAATATATTCTAATATATCTTAAATTTGCAGATCCTTTCCATTGCATTTTGATGAGACTGCTCTGTTTGCTGGAAATAAGAAGGAAGCTATGAAACTGAAAGTTAGTGGCTCTTTTCCATGTCTGCTATAATAACAATGTTACAGAAATATATGTTTTTTTTAAAGAAGCATTAAATCCCTGACCTTAGGAAGACTTCAAGATGACTTTTAAGAACATCTCGCGCATCATGGACTGTGTTGAGTGTTTTAAATGCAGACTTTGGGGCAAATTGCAGGTAAGATGGTGTAGATCGTGACATGTACCCAGATGATGTTGTTTGTGTTGATATGTGACGTTCAGTGAATGTCTCTCAGACTCAGGGCTTGGGAACTGCACTGAAAATCCTGTTCTCAGAAAGGCAAATAGAGGCAATGCCCAACATGAGCAACACCAATCCATCATTTCAGCTCAGCCGGCAGGAAATTGTGTCTTTGTTCAATGCTTTTGGAAGGTACTGTATGTCGATTATCTATTTTTGTCAGGATATCTTTAGTTGAAACGTCTTGTTTTAATGTGTCTCATTTTGTTTCAGGATCTCCACAAGTGTCAGAGAGCTGGAGAACTTTCGGTCGCTGTTGTCAAATCTCAAACAGTGACGGTGAAAATCCCTCGCTCAGTCAAGAATCTGACATGCATAGCACAACAGGACAGATTTGTTTTGGGTTGTTAAATTACACTTTTTCAGAATGTTTTATCCCTTAAGAATTGAGCACCTTAATCACAAAGCTGTACGTTAGGGATATATTTTGCACTCTTACATAAATGTATTTCACATGTTAAACGTAAAAAACCCCACAAAAAACAGAATAAGTGACCAAAAAAATAACGCAGCTTCTCGGGAATTAAATGGAGATACATAAATATACTTCAAATTGTTTACAAGAGGGACATAAACTACTTGATTTGTGTATTTTGCATATATAAAGCCAAGTTTTCATTTCTTTATAGGTGTAATATATTTTTGAATTAAATATATTTTGAGTTAAATTAAGCATTGTAGTTTTTGAATATGTGCCTCAGCAACTAGATTTTTTGAGCATATTGACTATTACATAAAAAAGCGGAGGGGGATTTTTTATGTATAATTTAATATTGTGAATGTACTTTTTTCAGTAAGAGAAGTGTTGTTCTTTATTAGTAATATTATATTTTCAAAAAAGCGATCACTTATTTTTAATAATGTCCTGTATTTCATTCCATTTGTATTGAGTCGCACATATGCTTTGCATTTATTTTGCGATGAATGCTAAAGTGTGTTGGGGAGTTTTTTTTTTTTTTTTTTTTTACATTCCTTCATACATTCTTTTATGCATTTGTTCATTTAACATTCCAGTGCATTCGGTGTGTACATTTGATCAGTAAATGCATTCCTTAGGAATCAAAACACATGATCTTGTTAGTTCTACAATCTACCAACTGAGCCATAGGGTGTTAGGTTTGACGTAACCTAAATTCAGCAATTATATGAATGAACAGCAAGTATTATTAGCATTCAAAACATTGAATATACAGCTGACGATCTTAGAGATAGAAGCAAGATTCACAGACTAATTTAACCTGCTCCATGAGACTGTGAGATCCAACCACTACAGATTCAATTGTGGCCAGCAGTTCAGCCAAGAAACGGAAATACAGATGTGTTAGACAGTTATCAAGAGAAATGAACACTGGTATGTTGAAGGGAAAACCTGTAGATACAGAAACACTGTTAAAAAAAAAAAAGTTTCTATTTTTACTTTTGTTTCTATTTGCAATAAACATCATTAATTTACTGTAGAGTTCTTATAATAAATCACCCAGACTCTGGTCAAAACAAAACTTGTTTTTAAAACAGTGCAATAAAACTTTATTATTTTTATGGTAGTGCTTGTGTACATCTTTAATGAACTATGAACATGAGTAAACGAGTTACATTCATTGGCCTCAAACAAAAAACAAAGGCTTTGCTCTTTTGCAAGATTCAAGAGTTGATATGATACATTTCACAGTAACATTTTTCAGACCAGACTCACATTTATAAATTAATAAAGATAAAAAAATAAAACAAACCAACCGATGCATACACAGCCCCATCCTGTCTGCGGTTTGTCTAGAAATGAACCCAATCAAATGCATAACATTTCCATCAATTAACACTCAAGATCTCTCATAACTGAAAAGCTTTGCTACACATTAGCTGGCAGAAAGGAAGGATATAAGACACGAGGCTGACTTAAAACATCCAAATCAATTAAAATCATCCGCTTTTTTCATACAGCATACACAAAACCCTGCAAGATGCAATTTAAAACACATTTTTAAAAATAAATCCAATAACAGAGCAGGTGCATATTGAGTTTCAATCCCACAGCTGGCCAAATATAATATTTACACCACAACTAATGATTGCTTCAGCCAAATGATTGTGATACCTTGTACACAGCTCATAACATATGGAGCAGCAAATAAGGGGATTAAATAAAAAAAGGTTTTTTTTGTTGTTGTTGCTAAAACACAAAACGATTACTTTTTATAGGGAAATGAAAAGGGCTACTTCATTTAAGCTGGACATGGGACATCAATTGCTGACCAATCACACTCCTGAAATAAAAATATAGAGGAATGATGATATAAAGCTTATGAAACATGTACAATACAAACATTAATTCTGTGCAACATGTTTTCAGCTAGGAAATCATACGATGGCACCATTTCAGGCATCCCTGGAGAATGATATACTAGATTTTGACTACTGATATAAGCCCAAAATGTCCTTTAAAAGCCAAGTACCAAAATATTAGAGGATGTAAGTAGAGTTAGTCTTCCTCGTCACACTTATCACACTATATCTCAGTCGTCGGTTCTGGGATTGTAGGAACCAGGTGCCTTTCTGTCTTTGGGAAGCGTGGAAATGTACTATCTTGGATTTAAGCACGGGCTCTTTGGCAACGTAATAAAGGAATTCAAGAAAGAGTCACATGTTAACATCAGTGCACGTTGGATCCTAGTACTGACAGATCCAGAATGCTTTCATTTGATCGTCTCAGATGGACTAAGTGATTGTGCTCTTTCTCCGAAACGATGGAATATAAAAAGCGTACTCTCCAAAAATGGAAAAATCTCACCACCAACACCACATTCTGGCCTACAACTACTCCAACTGATCCTCAATAAGTGCAAAAAGCACATCCCAACTCACAGAGGGGAGTCCATGTGCTGAAGGCTCTGAGGAGTTCATTGCACTAATGTTGAGTGATGGGATGGATGGTTTTCAGAAATGAGAACATTGGAAAAAATCTGGTCCATTTGTTCCAAATAAACCCCCCCCCAATCACCTTATGGTCCCTTTAAATTCCTGCCGCATCAATGTGGACAGATAAATTGACTGAGGGGGAAGACAACCATAAAACATTGCTCGATGATGTCCTGGCTGAGCCAAACCTCAGACTAGATCATTCCACAGAAGGATCTGCTTTAGTTCTGAGGGGTGGCGTAGTGTGTTTGGGAGGTTGAGTAGTAGTTCTGGGGGGTGGAGTAGTAATTGTGGTGTTGGTTGGTCTGAATGTTGCCGTATGCAAAGAGAAGAGGGGCTGTTGATGTTTGAGGGCCATTCAGCAGGTGAGGGATCGCCGTTAGGCTGCTGTTCCTCTGGATCGAGCCGTACCAACTTGGGCCCGTCTGCGATGTGGATGACAGGACACTGCTGGAAAACAGAACCTTCAGGCTTAGAGATACAATTTAACTGATATATCAATAATGTAAATTAAAAGGATAGTTCACAAAAACAAATCTGTTTTTAGCTGAAGAAAAATATCATACAAGTTTTTAAAGACATCAAGGTGAGTCAGGGCAGAGATATTCTTAATAAAAGTTAAGACTGGTCCACGCCCTCCTAAAATGCCTCGTTTAAACTTTACTCCACGTCTGCGTCACGATGTGGGAATATTTGCATCACGACATCTAAATGTTCATGCAAAGAAAGAAGGTGTAACTTTTTTCCTCGCTGTAGTATTTTTGCTGCCGCCGCCATGTCGTGGATACACTGTGTGTTTCGTTGTGAAAGCAAAACTACTTTGTTTGGTCTTCCAAAAGAGGACACAACTAGAAATCAGTGGTTAAGTTGTATTTACAACACTGTTCCAGAACAGTTCAACCCAAATATTCAGATGTGTGCAGCGCATTTTATGGAGGACGAGGACTGTTTCCTGTGAGAGTAGCCTACAATGCCGGTGTTCTGACAAATAATGCTGACTCACAGCCTGTAAGTACGTTTTCATATTTAAAGTTTTTGCCACTGATGATTCGAACGTGAGTTTTGAGCAGTGTAGAGTAGTGCTTGTTGTTTCTCCGATCACAAATGCAGACATGGCTTTATGTTTACGCTGCATGATGCAACGCATAAAAAGGCAGTATAAGTCATTATAATCAGTAATTATGTCCCCACTGGGTGCTACAAATGCCTCGTTTGTAATGGGTTTTATTGTTTTTGTCTCGTCGCGCATTTTTCACAATGTTACTGTTTTTACTGTATTTTGATCAATTAAATGCAGCCTAGATTGGACATTCAAAAACATTCAGTAAAATATTAAAATCGTGATTTCCAATTTTGTTTCATATTTTTATTTAGTAACATTAATAATAACTCTGTAAAGCATCTAAAAACAAAAGTAATTTGGTTCCTACATCTTTCATTTCAGGGGCCAAGGGGTCTGGAATCCTGTGATTAAATCATTTTTAATTAAACTATTCCTTTTGAGAAGTTTGAGTAAACACTCCTGTTTTTACAAATGTGAGTACACACACCTGCATCTTTCTCCTCGAGAAGTTGTGTTTCTAGACAGATCATCATCACTATCATATCGGCGTGGGTTGTCAAAGAAATACGCCCTGGAACTAAAGCTGTGACTGTTGATCATGCCACTCGGTGTCTGTGGAAACAAGGTATACAACATATAAATAAAACAGTATGACTGGTCCAACACAGTCAGGCAAATACGTGACTAACACAGCAGCATGGGATGTTGTTTTCAGTGGGGCAGACGTCTGAGTAATTAATTCTATCTGACAGGAAAACAACTCTCCGCTGGGGCTTAAAAAGCCGATCGCCAGCTCTCATCATTGAGTAAGTGTCCAGCTGTGATATTGATGGATATATTTAGAGGAGTGAGACAGGATTAGACTTTCACCAGGTTCTGATTGGCCCGCTGCACTCTGAAGAACGCCACCACCAGACTGGTGGGCAGCAACTCCCAGAAGAACAGGATGATCCCAAAGACCACATAGGCTTCCCCATTGATCTTCTCTGCATCCGCCTGGAGACACAAACACAATGCAAGACAAATTTAACATTGAGAACTTTCCACTTCTGACTATATTGATGTATCGGTTCACTGTAAAGGCCAATAGACCTTAGCATAGACAGCAGAGCTGTTATTGTCATCTGAAGCCTAAAATAATCTAAATGTAATCTAAAAAACATTTATAATTGTTTTTGTAAAATAAAATAAAATATAAGATGAAAAACTTCATCTTTCTTGTGTGAAAAATGTTTGTTGAAGTACTAAAAAATAAAAACTAGAACTGAAATAAATATAAATGAAAGCAAAATAGAAGCACTTGAGGAAAAAAAAAGATAAAAATGCCAAAATCGCCTATACAATCATCTTTTACATATAACTTGTCACAGAGTCATCACGGTCACATTTGATTAGTAAATATCTAAATGGTGATATATTGATGAGAGGTGTGCTATTACACTTCTGTGCAATCTGACTTATATTATGCTTTTACACAAATTAAGATATTGCAATTTTACAGTTTTACTTTATTAAATATTCAATGTTTATTTTACAGTAGTAATATTTTCTATTTTGTTTAATCTTTTTGATTAGTAAATAATAAAAAAATTCATAATTATTTTATTTGTTAAAAATGTTTTGCAGCCGTACAAACAAGGCAACAAACCTAAATCTTTTAAAAATGCAATCAAATTGCAATCACAATTTTTATCATGAAAAATAAATAAATAAAAAGCAAATCAATTGTTCCTCAAATCATGCAGCCATAGAGGAGAGTGGCCCTAACAAGTAGACAAACTATACTACCATTGAAAAGCACAAGACACTGTGGCCTACAACAAACAAGGGCACAAACATCATGCATACGAATATCTGCAAAAATGCAGACAATGCAGGATGAGGAAAGAAGTAAACAATCCTAGAATCAGATGCATCATCAAAACAGCGAGAAACAAATCCTCACCACAGCTTCGCATGAGACAAAGTAGCTTTATGAAGAATAAGCAAGACAGCCACCCAAACATATGCAGCTGAGTCAGAGCAGGGGGCAGGCTGATCAGGGGAACCTCGGCTTCCTGTCGGCCCGTCTCAGAGGTGAACCCAAACTAGGTCACCACCAGGCAGCCAGCCAGCCAGCCAGCCAGCCAGCCACCAGCCAGCCATCCTTTCTGCACAGCAGCCTTGCCTGGGCTATTATATATAGCAAAACAAAGACCTTTCCCCCACAGAGCCCATATCCATCTAAATCCCCTCAAATGGATTGTTTCTGTGGACCCCTGAACAAAGCAATGTAATCCATGTTGAATTGCTTCATTTTGAATGAATGAAGCCGTCAACATCTCTTTTTATAAAACAACAAAGTACAGAAATACATTTTTATACATGCAGCAAAAGGCCTAATCTGTAATTTATTACACAGCCTCGATTATACTTTTTAATTGTACCACACTCATAACAGCTCTTGAAGGATGCAGTGCTAAATCAGGGCACACAAGAATGAGCTACTATGCAAATGAGAAGAATAAATACATAATGAGTTCATACATCTCACATAAAGGTGAAAACAGCATTGATTATTAACTCAAACAGCTGTGCCACACTAACAGCAGTGAGCTTTCTGAGACTTGTTTATCTGGGACAGTGAAAGTTCAGTGAGGGTTTACCAGTTTTATGTTTTCTACATACACTATCTCTCAAGTTTGGGCTGTGTACGTTTTTTTTTTTTTTATGTTTTTGAAGTCTCTTATGCTCACCAAGGCTGCATTTATTTGATTAAAATACTGTAAAATCAGTAATATTGTGAGATATTATTACAATTTAAAATAGCTCTTTATTGTTATAATATATTTTAAAATGTAATTTGTTCCTGTGATGCAAAGCTAAATTTTCAGTCTTTAATGTCACATTATCCTTCAGAAATCATTCTAATATGCTGTTCATCAGTTTTAAACTACTTTAAGGGTTAGTTCACCCAAAAATGGAAATTAGCCCATAAATTACTCACCCTCAAGTCATCCTAAGTGTATATGACTTTCTTCTTTCAGACTCCAGTCGGAGTTATATTAAAAATTGTCTTTGATCTTTCAAGCTGTTTCATGGCACTCAGTAGCTGTTCCAGTGCTTCAGCTACATTAAAGTGATTATTACATTTTGAATATTTTTCTTACAAAAATGCATCGATTCACTACAGGAGGCCTTTGTTCACCACCCGGAGTCGTGTGAGACATTTTTTTTTTATATAGATGGGCGCTTTTTATTTCACTTCTTTTGTACTGAAGCACTGCAACACTTGCTGAGTGCCATTAAACAGTTTGAAAGATCAAAGACCATTTTTAATATAACTCCAACTGGATTCGTCTGATAGAAGAAAGTCATATACACCTAGGATGACTTGAGGGTGAGTAATTTATGGGCTAATTTTTATTTTTGGTTGAATTAACCCTTTAATGTTTTTGTGAAAACCATTATATAGATAATTTTTTAGGATTCTTTGATAAAAAAGATAGTTCAAAAGAACAGAATTTATTTGTAATAAAAATAATTTGTAACTTTATAAATCTTTCAAAGTCTATACTGCCTTTTGATCAATTTAAAGTATCCTTGCTAAATTAAAGTATTATTTAAAAAAAAAAAAAAAAACATACTGAATCACACTTAAGGCCAGTTCACTTCACACCAAGGACTGTAACTATAAAGATAACTATAAAGATATAGTTCTAAAAATCGTTCTCAGTATTAAAGAATAACAGAGTTCACACCACAGCTATAACGATAAAGGCAAAGAGAAACAACATCGATGGAATCACTTACAGAACTATTTTTTTCAGCTGATGAATGATAAAATCATTGACACAATCAGAATCAATCCTACTATTATGAGCTCGAGAATTTAAAGCGGCAGACGGATGTGCGCTTAGAATAAACTGATGATACCGTCCGCTGGTGTGGACGCTAATATCGTTATATTTATAGTTATCTTTATAGTTATCATTCTTGGTGTGAATGGGGGTTTAGAATTAACATTAACAATATATACGTAAAGTTATATTGAACTACCTGGTCAGATACATTGTACCAGCCATAATTAAACGAGCTGGGCCGATCTTCAGGAGAAAGAGCCACCACAACCAGGTTATAACAGGCTCTGGAGGTGTAGAGGAGGATAACTGCTGCCCCAATGGCTGTGGCCTGGCATACTGATGTCCCCTGGATCACAATCACAAAGATCACCACAGTTAGACAGAATGGTAATTACTTTTCCAACACTATTCAATGCAGTTAGTTATTGCACTGTCAAACTGAAAATGCTGCACGGTCATGTTCTGAATCCCAATTCGTAAGCTCCAAGTCCAACCGCATCCCTGTTCACTCACCTTTGACTCCAGGTAGACATTGGCAGAAGACATTTTAGCGATCTTGAAGATGCAGATGGCGAGTGAGATCGCACAGAGCACAAAGAGGCTGTCGTTAACCAGGACTCGTGCCAGAACGGCATCCTTCACCTGACTCTCACCCACATCACCCTGAACCAGCATGGCACACGTCACGTTCACCACCAGGAAAAAAACACTAGCCAGCAGAAATCCTAGACGCAGGGGCACCCTATTTAGAGTTGAGAGAAAAAATAATTCTGAGAAAGAAAAAAAATTAAATGAATGATGCATGGGTGAATTATATGTGAACAAATTTAACATCTACATTTTATTATTAGATTTGAATTATTTCATTTTAGCTCAACTAAATATTCCTGACATGATTTTAGATATGATTCAGTGCATTTTTTTCTAAATAATATAATATCATTTTTTACTGTGTTCTGTTAAATAAAATCAAGCTCTGTCACATAATACGTCATGCTCAATATTTTGCTTCACTCAGAAATATATCATATTGAATAATAGGTGTAAGCTTGAAGACATTGAACTGATGAGCACAGTTAAGCTATTGCTTTGTGCTGTCTGGGCCATGAGTCAATCCTCTCCTCTGCCCCTTCCCCCTCCATTCCACCACATGCCCTCCTCCCACTCATCCTGACTCAGACAGAACTGGGTGGGATTTGATCTCCAAGCTTTTCACTCTGCATCAGACTCTAATAACCTGATCAAAGCCTATATTTGTACAGATTGATGCTTCAAAAAAAAAAAAAAAAAAACTAACGAGTCTGTATTAAGTTGGCTCAAACTTCTTTAAAGTCTTTTGATATTTCAGACAAAGAAAAACAAATCTTAATCCTCCTAAATTAACCCAAAAATAAAAACTCTCTCTCTAATGTTGTTCCAAAGCTGTATGATTTCTGTTATTGTGTGGAACACAAAGCAAATGAGCAAATGAGTACTGGGGCAGTCAAACATTTAAAAAAAAGAAAAATAAGAAACACACACTCTTGATGCTTTGACTTAAATTTCGGCCTTTTCTTATATTGAGATATTCTTATATATTCTTGACAAGATCAGCATGAACAGGTTTTGAACATGTAACAAATTGTACATGTAAATTAAATCATTTTCATTTTTAGGTGAACCATCTCCTTGGTTACCACTGTAAACAAAGCTTTTGAACACAACTTCATATGGAAGCAAGATGAATCATCACATATTTGTATCGATTTTCAACCGGCTCTAAGTGTATCGTTACATCCATAGTAGAGAGCAATGCAACTGACACATTTAAGGCCCAGAAAGGTAGTAAGGACATTGGTAAAATAGTCCATGTGATGTGAGTTTTTGTGCTTAAAGAGAACAATAATAACGACAGGGTTCTGATGTAGGGCGCACGTGTTGATAATGGCAGAAGATCTGATTAGGAAGAGAAGAACTGTTGAATAAAGTCATTATTTTTGTTTTGTTTGCACACCAAAAGTATTCTCGCATTCTTTTTGTAAAACTGCAGTTGAACCACTGATGTCACATGGACAATTTTAACAATTTCCTTACTACACTTCTGGGTCTGGGAACTTTTCAGTTGCATTGCTCTCTTTTTAGGGTGAGAAAGCTCTTGGATTTCATCAAAAACATCTTAATTTGTGTTCTGAATATGAACGAAGGTCTTGTAGGTTTGGAACAACATGAGGGTGAGTAATTAATGACAGAATTTTCATTTTTGCACTAACTATCCCTTTAATTCATTCACAGCCCTCACAGCTAGGAAATAAAATCTCTTACTTGTACTTGTTGAGTTCCGGGGAATATTTCGCTTTGGCTTTGAAAATCACCTGTGGAAAAGGATATAGAAAGATTTTTATTACTTACAAACGTGACTAAGACAAACTCTATCTCATTGGTTATTTGAGCAGAGGTATTATCAGTACAGAAAAAAGTTTTCACCAAGAAACTTCTGCTATCTGTACTTCAAGCCTGCTCACAGGCCAAGTGATGACTTGCTTGTGCTAATGCAAAGATAAGGATGACCAGGGACCAGGCTATCTGCGTTTGTTTAAACAGAAACATCTCCTGGTTAAGCAAACAGCCCAAGAGCTCAATAACCAATGGAAGTTATTGGTTATACCCAAGGCCTTTGCAACTCTAGCTCTAAAGTCAACTCAAGGTAAGCACAACCACAGAAGCTTGCACAACCATCACTGATAAGCATTCATGGACTGTTTCACTCAGACATGGACTTCATGTAGTTCACACAAAGTCCATAACATCCATTAGCAGGTAATGTACATTTCAACATACGCAATACCATTCAAAAATAGAGGTCAGTAAGGTTTTGTAATACTTTTATTCAGAAAAGACACATTAAATTGATCAAAACATCCATTAGCAGATTATACACTCTAGCATATAAACTACCATTCAAAAGACAGATCAGTAAGATTCTGGGATTATTTTATTTTTTTATTTTTTATCAATTAAATTGATTGAAAGTGACAATTCAGTTTTGCCATAACAGGAATAAATGACATTTTTAAATGTATTAAACTAACTAGAAAACAGTTATTTTGAATTGTAATATTTTTTTTTCTGTATTTGTTTTTGTTCTGTATTTGATAAGTGACTTCTTTCAAAAACATTCAAAAAATCTTACCAACACAAACTTTTAATTGGTAGTATATTATGAACACATGCATGACCACAAACTTCAAAGTAATGATAATAGGCCATTAAGGGCTTTCTTTAAGCTCCGTCATGTTACATGTGTACATCCTCTGTACAATATGAACCACAGCAGTACTGAAACAGGAACAGACCTCACCTGTAGCTTTCTGCACCTACTTATTGAAAAGTTTATAGGGTCTGAGTTTCACATGAAACTTGGAAAATGAAATTAGATGAAAATGGATACAGTGATTAATATATACAACTATTTAAAACATTTAGAGAGTCAAAATGTTATATGCACATCATTCATTCATTCAAGTCTAGCCCTACTGTTTTTTTCCATCATGACAAATCATGACAATCAAAAACAAACCATGGTAACAAGTACCCTGTGCAAAACTAGTCAAATAGGCCTAGCTGACTAAACCATACTGCTGCTGCTTGTCAGCATCTGAAATATTTAAATATAGTTTCTCATTAAACTCTTTAACATCTTATTTACAATTAGTTTTAAATCATTACAAACACTATGCTGAAGTTGGTGTCCTGTGCACTTCTGTAACTGAAAATCTTAAGAAAAATCTGATTTTGTCAAAGATTAATGGAATTTATTTACCATGATGAAACTGGACAGAACTCAGTGAAATGTGTTATGAACCTGAGGTGTTATGAACTTGGAAAGAGTACAGTGAAAACAAATTTCCAATAAGGCAAGGGGATTTACTAGGTACTTCATTTAAGAAACAACAGTGAAACTCACACGTCATGTCTACATTCCTGATCGCACACATGCAGGATCCTAGTCCTGTTCTTCTCTAGTTACATGGCTGATGACATTCAGTGAAACACTCAAAGACTGTAGACCACAATGAGAAGGTCAGAAAAATCACTGAATCGAGTGATCTCTGTAAACAGAATTATGACAAACCTGCAAAAGTTACAGGAAAAGCTGTTGGTTTTTAAAGGATGTCTGTGTAACTGAACCAGCATTGCTCATAAGCAACAAGAGGACTCATATGGGAAACAGCTAAACACACCAGGAGAGTGTGGACATTCACTAACTGGAGTACACCTGTCTGACAGGCTGAGCTTGACCGCCATCAGTGGCACATGTGCACATTAAGAACAGATGCCATGTTGTTAGGGAAGAGCATATGCGGTGACTTACAACTGAATTTGAAGGTTTCGTGAAGAATTAATTAACTTCCTTGATGAATTCATGGTGACCTTACAATGAATTCAATCATTACGTGAATAAAAATTCACGAATATAATTTTGCATCTGTTTAGTAGTAAAATTAACAGTACACAGCATTTCATTACTCTTTCAAAATAAAGGTATTATGCAGACATACGCTAATGCTCACATTGCAAAGCTCTCTCTCCCTTCCAGCCATATAATTACTGAAAACATAGCTTTAAAAAGGTCATATAAAAATCATCAGGGTTATGACGATCAACACACGGACCTCCATATTTACATTCAATATAGATTTCTATTCACAGTTTTCGGCAACTTGCTAATTCATTGCTAATGGGAAGTTTAGCCAAAATACAGTAAAAAAAAAAAAAATTTGATAGTGAAATATTATAATTTTAATAAATGTTTTAATATTTCAAAATGTAATTTATTCCTGTGATACAAAGATGAATTTTCAGCATCACTACTCCAGTCTTCAGTGTCACATGATCCTTCAGATATTATTTTTATATATGATGATTTGATATATGACACTCAGCTCACACAGAAATGCCAGCTACTTTGGGCCAGTCACAGAAAACGACAAAAAAAGGAAGCAGACAGCATTCTTTTCCGGGGGGTGATATGCAAGCCCTTTCTGTGATCCATATGCAGATATTTGTCTCAGTTCCTTAAATGTATTTTTACCATGAGACGTCCATATCACATGGAGTCATGCTTTTGAAAGTGCATAACGCTGCAGTTCGGTGTCATGAGACTTTGTGAGACTAAGCTTCTTCCTCTTTTACTGATGGTGTGAATCGCTATTCATGATGCTCAAACTCATGCAAGACATTTTTTCCACTATTAAGCAAACTTTTCATTATGTACTCAGTCCACTAATTACTTCTATTATAAAATATTACAGCCATAAAACAATTGCTGTTTTCTTGCGAATCTTATGTATTTGATAAACTATTTTCTAACATAGACAAATAGCTTGTTTTAAAAGAAATATTAATGTCGTCTTTTTATATTATATTTTTTATATTTACTTTGGATATTTATTTTTTTAGTTTATTGCTAAAAATGGCCAAACAAAAAAAAAATCAAAGATTGCATCTCCACATAACATTTTTTTTTTTCAATAAAAATAATTCAACTTACTTGCCCTAACAAAAACCCAAACAGTTTTTGTCAACAAGTTTGTAAAAAAAAATTTGTAAAGAACCAGAGATATGGCTCTAGCTTGCATAGCCTGACAGGAGATCACATGCAACTGCTCAGTGCATATGACTGATTTAACAAACCAAAAAGAATGAAAGCTTTCACCTGAACGGACAACTGAGGCCTTCTGACATGTTTTTCATGGTTGAACTCATCATTTCCCGTTTTCCTCCTTGGAAATCAGAACACAACCCTGCAAAAACACACTTTCCCCTTCAGTGTCTCATGTCAATAGGGCCCTGAGAAGATTTAAAACCAATGATTCATCTACCTACACTGGGAAACAAAACTGGAACGCGTCCCTCTGGTCTGTTTAATACATGTTTTTGTACAAGATTGTGTTTGAGAGCCCTCACTGAACCTGTATCCTGTGTGAAGTCAGAGCAGGTCAAAACAGAAAATAGGCCTACAAACTCAGACTCACTGGGATGGTTAAGAGCCAAACTATTCCTTACAGTTTAACAATTTCCCAAAAACAGGCTGGATATGTTTTAATCATTGGGTTTCTATGCTGCTACAAGGAGTGCTTTCAAAAAAAAATAACTAGCAGTGTAACGATAATCAGAAGCTTTATTTGAGGCATTTAGCAATAAGTAAATGTTCTGTACTCAAAGTTCTGTCTAATTTCTATGAAAACACATAAGTAAAAAAATAAAATAATAATGCTCTGGTTAATCAGAATTATGACATGAAAAGTCAAAATTAATACAAAAAAGATGAAATTATGAGTTAGTCATCATTATAAGATAAAAAGCTAAATTGACAAAAGGATGAAATTATGAGATACTAAATCATAGTTATAAAATAAAAGGTGAAATTGACAAATATATGAAATTATGAGCGAGTGAAACATAAGAAATAGTCAAAATTATGACAAAAAGAGGAAATTATGAGTTAGTAATAATTATGACAAAAAATGACCCCTCCCCCAAAAAAAGATTAAATTATGAGGTAGTCATGAATATGAGATAAAAAAGCTAAATTCACAAAAAGACAAAATTATGAAATACTAAGTCCTAATTATGAAACAAAGTCAAAATTAATACAAAAATATTAAATTATGAGATAGTCATATTAAAATGAAAAGCTAAATTGGCAAAAAGGCAAAATTATTATGAGATACTAAGTCATAATTATATGAAAAGTAAAAGTAAATATCAAAAGATGGGATTATGAGATACAAAGTCATACAAATAGTCAAAATTATGACAAAAAATTAAAATTATGAGTTAGTAATAATTATGACAAAAACCATGATTCCCCCCCCAAAATTGATTAAATTATGAGATATTCATCGTTATGAGGTAAGTCATTGTCATCAAGTCAAAATTAATAAAAAAAGATTAATTATGAGATACTAAGTCATATCTTTGAGATCAATGGCGAAATTAACAATATATGAAATTATGAGATAGTCATAAGAAATAGTCAATATTATGACAAAAAGATTAGATTATGAGATAGTAATAATTATGAAAGTATAAAACATGATTTTTTTCTTGTGTCAAGACATGGACTTCCATAAATTTTGGCTTAAGGCATGTATAACAAAACTGTAGATGATAATTTTAAATGTCATATAGTCTTTACGTGGAAGCGGACCTTGCTAACGCCATGGTACTCAGGACAACAGGAGTGCAAAACAGCAATGAACAGTTTTCAGGTCAAGGCACGCCAACTTCATGCCCAAACTGCAGGCTTTACCAATTCACACCCAATACCACAATAAAAACAGCACCAAAACACTGACCTATTGTATGAAAGCTACTTTAAAGCCCAGGTAATAAAATAAAAACAATCTATAGCTTTTGTCAACCGTCTTAAAGAAACCCGTTTAGCAACCCTTGGCACAATCATTCCCACTATCTAGCCTATTTGATTCTGATTAGCTTGCAGTCATTCAAGCGGGCAAGTGTGTGTTTGGGGAGCAGAAATGATTTCTTCACAAAGCCCATGCCAAATGAGTCATACTTTCATGTCCATGACACAAATTCTTGAATAAGATCTGGTGCCAGCAAACAGAAACCTCCACAAAAATATGAACAGGCTGACAGTGTGAATAGATATGCTGTGGTAACTGAAATCATAAGGGTTACAATTTCACATGATGCCACACTAGCTTTGTCAACACACAGCGGAAAAAAGACATTAGATAACGTTACACTAGATAAACAGCATTAATAGACCACGTGAAATCAAAGCAGGAGTTTGTGGCTTATAGTCCTTGAATAGCTTTTAGGCTATTTCTTATGATAATGTATATTTTAAAATTTAAGTTTTAATACATTTTTCATAAAATAAAATATTTTTAAATGTTTTAAATTTATATTTTATTTATTTAGTAGTCCCTGTTTAATTTAGAATGTATTAATTAAATTGATCAAAAGTGACAGTAAACACTTTTACGTTGTTACAAAAAGATGATTTCAAATAATAGGCTGTTTTTATAACTTTCTATTCAAAGAATCCTGAAAAAAAGCATCACAATGTTCACAAAAATATATAAAGCAGCACAATCAATAAAGTGATTTGAGAACCAAATCAGCATATAAAACTGATTTCTGAAGGATCATGTGACATTAAATTGCATTTTAAATTAAAAAAAAAAAAATATATATATCTTAAAAATATATTAAAATAGCAAACTTCACAATGTTATTTATTTGCTTAGATATTTATTATTATTTTTTCATAAAATAAATGTAGCCTTGGTGAACACAAGAGAATTCTTAAAAAAAAAAAAAAAAAAAAAAAAAAACATTCTTACATATTCCAACAATAATAATAATACATAATTTTAGATTGTCTTAAACGTACAATAGCAAAAATAGTCTGTTTAGTACTAAAGAAAAATGAGGGTGGTAAATGGTCATGCAAAAAACGTTAACTAGTCATGGTGTCTTGCACCGAAAATAACATGTGGGCGTCAGAAAAAAACACTGCAAAAAAGAATACAACATGGCCTCTTTAAAATAGCGACATAGTATATGAGTCAAATTCATCCCACAACAACTGTATTTACCAGGAACGAACAAACAAGCGGCTAATTAACAAGCAGGAGGATTAAATGGCTTTTTTCCTCCAATGCTTTTGTGAACTGTCCTCGTTACCCACTTCTTCCATTTACACGACAAGCAGGTCTACAGTACCTAGAGATCCCTGCCAAATAAACTGTGGCCTAGTTACATTTTAACAACAGCCGTCCCGAACCTCTCCTGACACAACAGCACAACTGCTAAAATCATTAGCCCAAAACAAATTCCAGCCTAAACTTCTCCAAGTCAGCTGTCAAAGGGCGAAGTGTGATTCATTCCAGTCAAGACCAGCCAATGAACATATCAAACAGGTGCTTAAGTTTGTTAAACAAATTAGGCAGCACTTTTCTGTTACTGATCCTGATCATGTGACTTGGCCCCAAATATTAGTTTACAAAAGCACTGGAGGTGTATAAACAGCAGTGAGGAACATGCGTCCACCTAATGCCGTGATGATCCACACCAAACTTAGCATATCTATGGATGGTTTACTAGGACAAAGAGGGCGAGTGTGGAATAAGAAAACAACATTTCAGTAAGCTGTAATGGAGCTGCGTGGGGTGATGCCTCTGTTTGGCTGGCCATTATAAAGATTCCTAGGCAAACTGAATTAATAAGACTCTCTCAGCTGATACGATTGCAGAAACAAGCCATGACTGTGGTTTGACGTGCTAAATGTGAAGAAATGTCATGCTCACTGACTTTTATGGTCAAGAGATGACAGATATTGCATTAGGCCTGACATTAGCAACATTAAGGACATGCCATTCTTTGAAAACTATATTAAATAATAGAAAACATTTGATTAAATACGTGAACTTGCGCAACCGTATAACTACTTTTCTGTTTTTTTGTAACTGAAATCTAAATACCCTTATTAATGGAATGTTCTGCAGTTAAGCTCTATGGAAAGCACGGTTTGGATTTGTCATCTAGTTTGTAAAAAACAAGCAAAACTGCATGTACATTAATGCACTTATAATGAATATCTATGATGTAATAAAATGTTTATAAATAAACAAATAAAATACATGGTGTAATGGAAGCGTAGCTACTTGTCCTTAAACATGATACACTACTGTTCAAATGTCTGTTCAAATTATTATTAATAAGTTTCTACTATTCCACAAAAATATTAAGCAGCACAACAATTTTCAACACTGACAATAAGAAACTGAGCACCGAATCTGTTTATTAAACTGATTTGCATCACAAGGATAAATTACATTTTAAAATAAATTCCAATAGAAAATAGTTATTTTAAGTTGAAATAATATTTCAAAATATTATTGTTCTAGTCTATTTTGATCAGCCATGGTGAGCATAAAAGACTTTCAAAAACATTAAAACATTTTGACATATCTGTGCCAAGTGATAGCCAATTTTTCAACTCCTTTCATGACCATGTAGAGCCGATAAGATGCAACTTCTGCATGAGATGCAGGACTTTTGGTAATGGTATTGGATTTTTGCAAACTGAGGGGCAAGTCAAATTATTGTATTACATAACTGAAAGCATGCCACAGATGTCATTAAATATTTTTGCATGTTTTGAACCTGGAACTTTCTTTTATACGTGTGAAATTATGTTAAAAATAACAGTTTAAAATAACACGCAGACAGCACCAAAAACTGCCGACAAAATGCCACCAACTGCATAAACAGCAGAAAACATACAAGAGTGAAAAATGGCCCGTCTTTTTTCTTTGCAGGGCTTTGCTGATGAGGTCTCATGTGACGCATTACACACACACACACACACACACACACACACAACTACATGCAGAAATCATACGTGTGATTCATGGGGGAGTTCTGCTTCACATAAACAATTGGCGTTCACAGTACACACGCCTTTAATGTGTTTCCTTCACACACAAGAATTGCTGAAAGTGTAATTTGAAAAATTAATTGGTCATCACTTTGGTGCCACCTCAGGGAACTGGAAGACAGAGGAAGAACAGATATGAAAACTACGAAATACGACTCAACACTTGTAAAGTATAAAATGCATTATTTACAGTGTTGCATTTTCATTTCCCTAAAGAGACAGGCTGTAAAAACAACAGCAGACATTTTGAGTTCCACCTTGCATGTTTTAGATTTGACAAATGAAAGCTTAGAATTATAATTATTATTTAACTTTTTATATAATATTACTTTATATATTTATGTTTTAATGTATGTTTATATTTTTTTTGTATACAAGTATTAAAATAAATAAAAATTGTTTATATATATATTTATTTATATATACGTGTGTGTGTGATTTTATATATAATGTAATACTTATATATTTTAAATTATATTACTTAAAAATAAAATGCATATATTTTAATACATATATAAAAGTAAATATTGAAAAAAAAATTATATTATATAGCAATATTAAAATTATATATATAATATATCGTAAAATTACATATACATACATATATATATATATATATATATATATATATATATATATATATATATATATATATATATATATATATATATATATATATATATGTATATATATATATATATATATCACAAATTATTTAAAAGATTATCAAATATAATGTCTGTTTGTAGATGTGTGTAAATTGTTTACAGGAGAGATATATATTGTACATAATGCTGCTTTTCCTTTTCAAACTAGCTACAAAGCAACCGATGCGATCTTCCAATATGACACACAGCTAACCTGTTTCTGCAGCAACTAGCATAAAACGTCAATCGCTGCATCCAATTACCAAGGAAAATGAAAGTGGGGCAAACAGCGGAGTTAAAATAGTGGTCATTAAGTCATTACTGAGTGGACAGAGCACTAGATCACAGCATCGCGTTCACGGCCACACAAATGACTCATTCGGATACGAACCCCATACGGGTACAGTACCCCACTGATGTGATTTTGTTTTTGGCTGACATTTCAGAGTCGGGGTGCTCGGCGTCTTTGTCTGTGCGGTGGCAGAATGCTGCACACCCCTTTTTTTGTGCCTGGAATAGTACAGGATTGAGCAGGGTGATGTAATGCTCTTGCAGCAGGTGCCTCTGATTGGCTCGCACCTTCAAATGCCAACTTGCACTGTTCAGGCAGTGTCGGTACGATGCCCACATCTCAAATAGCTCCCGAGGAATACGCACAAACAAAG
Source organism: Cyprinus carpio (assembly GCF_018340385.1). Lineage (NCBI taxonomy): Eukaryota > Metazoa > Chordata > Actinopteri > Cypriniformes > Cyprinidae > Cyprinus > Cyprinus carpio. The sequence continues at coordinate 7,017,050 of NC_056613.1, read as the reverse complement.
GCCAGCTATCTCGAGTAACCCTCTGCAACTTAATGTGGGAGTAAGAGGAAAGGCTGCAGACAGGCACAGACGGTGGTTGCATAAAACAAAGCTGTCAATAAATTAAACAGGACTGCAGGGCCTGTCAGTCAGGTTTGACTATGCCACGGCTCTATGTGCTGACTACGGACTAAATAAAATGCAATATAAGCAAGGTTAGATTAATATCTGAGCCGGGGTGATGTCGGACAGAACGGAAAGGGCAAAGCACACATTTGTTGAGTTTGGGACATGAACAATAAGATTACATTTAGATTAAAATGTGAACATAAGTACATATTCAAATCACAAAGGAGATTTTAGAGCTTCAGTTTAATGCGACTTAAATGTTGCATATGTATTTATGTGTTTGGCAGACGTTTTGATCTAAAGTGACTTACACAATGCACCGGGAATCAAACCCATGACTTTGTTATTGATATACTCTACTTTTTGAAGTGCCTGTAGCTCTACCATTTTTTCAGTTTCTATCACAAAACCATTATCTGGCATCCAGTGACTTGGAATATAGTGCAATAGTTGTACTGACTACTATTATGTTACTTTAATGGTGCTTTTTGGAGCATGACAGATCAGCCCTTGGTCACTATTCGCTTTCTCTGTATGGAAAAGAGCAGCGTGGACATACTTCTAAACATCGCTTTTTGTGGTCTACAGAATAAAGAAAATCAAACCGCAATGGACTGACATGAACATGTGTAAATGATAACAACAACGTCAAACAAAGTAGTGGTTTCTTTTCCAGTAATCGAATAAGGGCCTAAAGAGCATAAAGCTTTGGAGACGAGATGAACAATATTTCATCCCCTGCATCATGAGGTTTTGCATTCACAGACGGCCAAGACTTTACAAAGGGTGGAAGGATGGACCAAAAGTGGCAATAATAGACCTCATTCAGACTGTCCTGTGAACTGCACTGTTGTGGCCAAGCAGAGGGACTTGAACAGAAACTGATGACCTCCAGCTGTGCTCTTGTCCCAGTATCATGAACATGATGAATGTCTCTAAATGTCTTAAACAACATAATTTGCCTGTATGACAGAATGACGATGCTTTTAATCACAATAACAGCATGAAGTTCCAAGTCAGTCACAAGAAGTAAACACATTTGGTGGGAGGGACCCACTTAGATGTGAGTTGCATAGAAACTGAACTAAATGCAAAAGGATTCATATTCTCTCTATATAACAAATTACATTGATTTTTGTATGTTAATTAAACCACCCAGCATCATAAAGACGCATTTTAATGGTGTGCAATACATTGCAAAACAAAAACAAATTGGGGAAACAGCAAAGTGGGACTTACCTGAGCAAAATAAAGGTTGAGCAGACACAGGGTGAAGAACTGCAGGCAGACTGGAAAACAATACAGGAGCCAGAACGGCAAAGGCTGGAGCTGGTTTGCTTGAACAACATTTTTAAAGTAAAAAGAGAAGAGTGTCGTCCTCAAAGCCGACCACAGCAAACACAGAAAGAGAAAAACACTCTGGTAGCTGAAGCGCTTGTGTCCGTAGTGCAGAATCAACCAGAGCTGCAGGTAAACAAACACGAAGAGCAGCGAATACAGAACCGTGTAGAGAACCGTGAGACCGAGCTGCACAGACGGGGGAAGCGCAGCCTGGATCAGTTCGACGGAGGAGGAGGATGAGTCCGTCCAAACAATGACACTGACCTGGTTTTCTAGTAAAAACAACATATCGACGGGATGCGCTATCCACAACGCTCTACCGTTTTCCTTTCCCATGAAACTTTTCATGCAGACGTTTTGAAATTAGGAGCAATTGAATAACGTCAAACTTAATTACAAATGACATATGAGCTGAAAATGAAAAACTACAGGCTGCCCTAAGTTGTTGTCGTATGGAATAAACTTTAAAGCAAATTCTCGGATGTTTATAAGCAAGATGTGAAAAACAAACAATTAAAAAAAAAAACAGCAGAGTCCCCAATCTCTGCAAGGCTGCTCCCTCCGAGCTAAGAAAAACCAACTCTAGCGCTAGAAAAAAAAAAGCGATCAGCTGGCTGGCGTTGCTGCTCTGGCCCCGCCTACTGACCAATGGGAAAAGGCTAGAATCTGACGAGGTTCTGTCGCCATGTTGGCTCTCGGTTGAATAGTGCTGAATGGAAAAATTCCGTTGCATTCGAGCCAAAATGAGAGGCTTTTCAAGTAAGATCGCCGAAAAGCAATTTACACTGCCGCCTACTTTTTTGAGAAACCAATCATTTGTGTTTTAGGTGTCCTGCCTCTGGATCTCTACGTTTTTATTAATTTTCAGAGTATCGGCATTGTTGTTTTTAAATAATGCTTGGACGTTTGCATATGTGGTTTTTGTGAGCTTGCAGTGGTTACATTTGTAAGATTTTTTTAATAGCTAACATAACGGTGTGCAAAATAATTAAATAATTTATCTTTATAAATCGAATATAAACGGCAAAGCTGTGGCTTATGCATGCAGTGCATGTTTTGTAAGAAAGGAATGAAAAAAAAAATAAGTATGGGAAAAAAAATCCCCAAATCTCTGCAAGGCAGCTCCCTCCGACCAAAGAAAAACAACTCTGTAAAAAAAAAAAGCGATTATCAAATGTAGCTCGGGCCCACGTACTGTCCAATAGGACAAAGCTGGAAACCAACGCGCTTTAGTCGCCATATTGGCTCTCAGTTGAAGTAGCGGTGGATGGAAACAGGCCGTTGCATTGGAGCCAAAATGACAGTCTTTTCAAACGACTTTCACCGCTGAGCCGTGAGCCCTCCGCCTACTTCATTCTCATTGGTTTTCTCACTGGATATCTTTGTATTCTAGCTTTCTGATTGGTGTTCAGTTCACCGTTAAACCCTCCCCACAAATTCAATTGGACAACGTCTGCGCAAGTGCGCATGTCGTTTTAGTGCTCGAGAATGTAGATTTTCAGTGCTTACATTTGTAACACTGACCGGTGATCATTAACCTAATGGATTTATGTTATTTTTATAGGTTGCCCTTAAAAATGCAGTTTGCTAGGGTATGACTGAAGCATATAGTTGCACAGCCCAGGCGAGTTGTTTTGACTGAATATGAAAAAATTCTTTGTGTACCAGTTTTTACTGGGCGCATCCTTAATATGAACTAATGTAAATAGATGTAAGTTAAAGGTCCATTAAGTAGGCATCATGTGCATCGTCTATTTGATTGCGTTTTTATTTAGCCTAACATCAGAGCAATGTTCCTCCAAACTGATGGAAGATTCCAGTCAGAGCTTCATGGAGAGGATGCACACAGGGAAGACGTCCTTTATTTACTTTGGAAATCATGGTGAGACTTTGATTAATGTGTTGCAGATGATTGCAGAACCGTTATTATAATGTGCAAAGCTAAGCAAGAGTCATTAGATCAGCACATCAGCGTATCTGCTGAATCAATGCATTTGAGGTGTCAAAAAAAGTTAATTTTAAAGTTAATTTTTAAAGTCCATAGGCTATTACATAAGCTATAGTTCTACTTACAGTCAATCCAACCATCAAACTGTTCATGGAGCAGCTTGAGATGTCAGCTGATGCCCTACAGGACTATGGAATATCTGTTGTGAAGGTGAGTAAAATCTCATTCCAGGTCTCACCAGAAAGCTGCATCAGAATGTCAGAAGAAGATGCTTTCTGATATCTAGTTATCTGGTATCTGTATTGCAGCAATATCAACTTGAATAACTGATTGTTTTTAAAGACCAACTGTTCAGGCGTACTTGTTCAGGTAAAAGTTTATTAACTTTACCCTCACATCATTATATACGTTTAAAATGTTGGGGTTAGTAAGATTTTTGAAAGAAATTATTTAGGACATCATTATAATGTCACGAAATTATTTATATATACGTTTAAAATGTTGGGGTTAGTAAGATTTTTGAAAGAAATTATTTAGCAAGGATTTATTAAATTGATTCAAAATTACAGTGAAGTTATTTATAATGTTACAAAAGATTCTGTTTCAAATAAGTGTTCTTTTGAACATTCTGTTTATCAAAGAATCCTGAAAAATTAATGGTTTCTGCAAAAATATTAAGTTGCACAACCGTTTCCAACATTGGTAATATTAAGAAATGTTTCTTGAGCAGCAAATCAGCATATTAGAATGATTTCTGAAGGATTGTGTGACACTGAAGACTTGAAAAAAACAGCTTTGATGTAACATTTTAAAATATATTAAATATAAAACAGTTATTTGTTGTTGTTAAAAAATGTTATAAAAATTATTTTGCTATATAATGTACAAATATTTCACAAAATTATTTGTACTTTAAATAAATGCAGCCTTAATAAATCTTTTATTTTTGAAACACGAGATGTTTAGATGTTATAAATTTTTTGACGAATATAAAAATGATCCGTTGACTCCATATTGTCATACAGGTTTAGAACGGCCCAAAAGCTTTTTTGTCTTTTATCATTTCAGAGGCTCTGAGGTCCTGAGGAGTTTCGACATCGATACCGTATTTGACGTCAATGCAATTGTTTCTCATGTCCTTTTGTGAGTTCCTTTATTGAAAACCTTTGCAGTAGCACCACCAACATTTAAAAATGTGGATATTTCGGCTGGTGGAGCTGCAGTGATGAACTTAACCAGATGACCTTTGAATGTGTTCCTTATTTATTTCCTCCATAAAGCTCTGTCCTCTTTAATGAAGTCCGTTATGTGCATACACCTGCTGAGCTGCTGCGCGTGGAGAGCACGGCCAAACAAAACAGTGACATTGTGGTCGGTCATATACCAGTGCTTGGCCTTCCAGGTACGATCTCTGTATTCTCTATAGTCCATTACCTTGGTTGGAATGAAGCAGTATTATATATCTCTGTTTTTTTTTTTTTTTGTTGTTGGGATAGAGCACCGAGCTTTGATGGAGGCAGCGTTTGTGTATGGAACCAAATACCAGTTTGTCCAGACGTCTGGCACTTTGGTTCTAAAACATATGGGGTAAGTTTTATATTACTTTAAGGAGCAATATAAGTTCAGTCCTTTTTAAGGTACTCAAATCATAAAATAAACAGAGGTGTGATGCATGACATTTTTTATGTTGCCATAGACAACTATAATTATGAAAAATATGTCCACAAGGTGTTCCCAAACTTGTTCTAAAGCTCTCATCCCCTATTTGGATATCCAACGACCAGTGTTATTTTTGTATCATTGCTATTTTTATTATAGTTTTTGTTGATATTTTATTGTAATATTTTATGTTTTCAGTTAAATTTTAGTTTAGATTAGTAATTTTGTCATATGATTTGTATTTTTTTCTTTTTACATGTCTTTGGTTTTATTTTTAAATAGGTCTGTGTTGTTCTTAATAATTGTATTTATTAGTTTTAGTTTATTTAGTTTATTAAAATGAGATATATTGCCCTGTTGAATATTTTTTGGTTGTTGACAGGGTTGTTACAGTTTACTAAAACTGTAAAAACATTTTTTTTTTTTTTACTTGAAATAAAGTAATAAATAACAGAAGTAAATCAAATAAAATATAACAAAAACCTTATATTATTTCAGTTTTAGTTTATGTCAAATAACAAAAAAAATGTGATTTAAAATCTGGTTTAATCAATGGTTTTATTTAACTATCACAATATATGAACATTAATTTCATTAATAGACATTTAAAAAATTTGATAGAAATTATAACAAATTCTTCTAGTACTTTAGTGCCTCTCAAATGAATCTTCAGTTATCCTTCACAGGGTTGTGGATCTCTCTTCCTCACAAGCGCGGCTGTGGTTTCTGCACTGTAAAGGTGTGTCCAGGCGGTCTGATCCGTGTCCCAGCACTCCCATGAGGAAACCACTCAACACCATCAACATACACACCTTCCTGCAGCTGATGGAAGCACCTCTAGTGGTGAGAACGCATCTTTAACTTCCTGTCATTAATACCAGATATAATAAAAAGGAGTTTGAATTCTGATTCTCACTTTAGTTCCATATGTTATGTCTGATTTTGAACTTGTTTTGGACTTGTTTTCTGGCAGACAGAGTCAGTGCTGGACCCGTCTGAAGTAGATGTGGTTCATTTGCACCTCGGTGTGCCCGTGCTGTATCTGTTCTCTCAGCCACAGACCCAGCACCTGGACCGGGCCACCGCTCAGACTCTCGGCCTGCAGCTCCGTGGGGAGGTCGGAGTAGTGCTCATTCACAGGTGCTGACGAAGACAACAAAAACAATACTGCAATTCATATATTCATGTAACAAGATTCCATGGGCAACACTTTACAGTGGGCAGTTAGCTAAAGAATTGCATGTTGTGAACTAAAAAAAAATTATTTTTCTGTGTGCACATTTTATAAATAGCCTATTATGTAATATATGTTATGTACAGATACACTATATAAAATCTTATATATACTATATAAGAGATATACTATACTTAAAGTATATAAAAATAACTGGTCAGATGTTTTTTCAAAAATACAATAAAAAATAAATATTGTGAGAAATTATTATTTCAAATATTTGTTTTCTATTTGAACATATTTTAAAACATAATTTATTCCTGGGATGCAAAGCTGAATTTTCTGCATCATTACTCCAGTCCTCAGTGTCACATTATCCTTCAGAAATCATTCTAATATTTGGTGGTCCAAAAACATTTCTTATCATTATCAGTGTAAAAAAAAACAAAAAAACATGGCTTAATATTTAATTAAGCTGCGTAATATTATATAAAATAACATTTTATTATGCTGCTTGATATTTTTTAGAAAACATAATTTTTTTCAAGATTCTTTTCTTGCATATAAAGATAAAAAGAACAGCATTTATTAGAAATGTTTTGTAAGTATGTCTTTACTGTCACGCTTGATCAGTTTAATGCATCCTTGCTGAATAAAAGCATTAATATATGTCCAAAAAGTTTTATGTACTTACTACAATAAATATAACTAATTATAATTTATTAGGGATGTAATGATTAACCTGGAGCTGGTTGAAAATCGATTCAAATATGTGATTATTCAAATCGGTTGAGATGCTAAACAAATCGTGATTCAATTAGGGGTAGGAGTTTATATGAATGTGTGTCTGAGGGGAACTTACTGTCTTTAGAAAAGTTTAGATGGTATTTTTTCTTTTCATCTTGCTTCTGTATAATGCATATTAAAGGTCATAAGTGCGGCACTGCTTTGTTTACAACAGAAACCAAGGAAAGACTTTAAGCGCCACCTTCTGGCAGAGAGTGAATCTGCATCTCGTTCAGCTCGTCTGCCGTTTCTGTTTCATGCAGATATTTTTATGTATAGTTTCACAAAACGGAAGTCAAACCATTCTGTTTTTGCTTCAAATTTCGAAATAATACAATTTAATTTTGTTTTAAAATTTTAATGTAGTTTTGTAATTTACATTTACATTATATTTAAATTTTGTCATTTAGCAGATGCTTTTATCCAAAGCAACTTACAAATGAGGACAATAGAAGCAATCAAAACCAACAAAAGAGCAATAAATATGCAAGTGCTATATTATTGCAAGTGTTATATTATTATAGTGTTATATTTCAGTTTCACAAAGAAATGTGCAGCATTTTGTCCAAACAATAATAAAAGAACACATTTAATTTATATTTGTCTTAAATCTCATTTTGTTAAAAAAAAATTGTGAAACGAATCGAATCGTGAAATCCAAATCGTGAATCGAATCGAATCGTGAAATCAAAATCGTGAATCGAATTGAATCGTTACGTCCCTATAATTTATAAATAAATTTACAACTGACTAATGTTAACATTTAAACATTTCTATGTTAACAATGTTTCAGTGTATAAAAAAACTAAACATTGTCCAATATTAATAAAAACAAAAGTATTATATTTTGTTAGACATTTTATTACTATCATATTACCTACAGCTGTTAATTGTCATTACCAAGTAAGTTAAGTAAGGGTTTCTTGATTTTTATCTGTCTGGAATTGATTTGGAGGGGAGATATTTGATATTATTGGTAACATTTATGTTCCCATGAAATAAGTATAAAAAAATTTTACATTATGGTGAAGATCATGAAAGGGAATATTTTTGGGCAAAGGATGTACATTTTTACTATTTTTAGTAAATTGGGTCAGTTTTGAAATATCCATACAACATCCAATAATACACATCTCCAAACTGACTTCCACAGATCTTATTTTCAGTCAACAAAGTATCTCCCTCTTGATTTTGATTAGTTTTTTTTTCCTCCTCATTTTTCAGGGACAATCCGAACGTGAAAACTTCGCTGAAATATAACGCTGCTTACAGACTCCCACAGGAGGTCAGTTTAACCTTTGAATGTGTTATGTGATTGTGATTATTTGACAAATCTGTTTTTAACAAAAGCTTTTCTCAACAGGATGTGAAATATTTTACCCTGAATAGTGCCGAAGGGGTTGTGAAACTTTTCAAAGAAGAACTTTTGCAAGAACAGAAGTTAGAAAACGAAGAGGAAGATGAGGAACATTGGTCAGATCTTGGTAGGATGCCACTTATGCGGTCATTGCTTACTAGTATAATGGTTCTAATGGTTTTGAACTGCTTCTAAAGAGCTTGTTGAATTTATCCAGATATTCTCGATGATGAGGTGTCCGAGTCTGTGTACAGAGACCGTGATCTTATGCTGGATTTGGAGTCTGTTATTGAACTCACTTCAGACACTTTTCAAATAACAGTCACACAGGATGATATCACAGTGGTGCTGTTCTATTTTAAATGTGAGTTTGACTTTTTGTATTATTATTATATTTGATGTGTAATACGAATCTACCCTGATATATCCACTTTTGTCCTCTAGGGGATGCTGTCTGTATGGCTTTCATTCAGTCATATATAGAGGTGGCGGATGCACTTGAAGGTAAAAGCATTTCAATGATGAACAAAATTGCCAGAGATTGTAGAAATTCTGTAAATCGAGTTATGTTGCAATTTTTTTTTTCTTTATTGATTCATTTGATGGAATCCATTTTCAGATAATATCAAAGAAACAGTCATTCTCGATCTCTGCATAATAAATTGTTTTGCTTTTACACTGGCCTCAAAAAGTATTTGGACACTTAAAAGTCACTGCATTAGTTAATAAAATATAAAACCAAGTGGAATCTGTAAACAAATGATTTTTCTCAGGACTAACATCCCCTTTCAGAGCCATTTTTGTAATGATTTTTAACAGACTGGTCTGTGATTTTCAGATGATATATTAAGCGATTTCCTCTATCCTTTATTGCATAATTTTTTTAAATAAATAGATTTAATGACGTTAAATAAAAAATGAAATTGTGGTCATAATTTACTTACCTTTATGTCAATGTGTATGGCTTTTTTGTTTTATTTTGCAGATAAAAATGTACAGTTTTATTTATTTATTTAACTTAATTTACATTGAATGTTCAATCAAATGGGGGGCAAAAACTTTTTCACACCTCAGAATTGCATAATTAAAAGAAAAATGCACCAGTTTGTGTCCATTCTATCACCTGACATCACAAGTTATGTTAAAAATGTGCACAAACCTCAGTCAAAGACTTGTGGAAGTAATATCAGCATACAGTATGTTAAAACCACATCGTTCTGTCTCTTTCTTTATCATGTTCAGGTATGAATGGGGTAAAGTTGGCGGCAGTAAACTGTGGAGAATGGACTGACATTTGCAGTGATCAGAATGTCACTTCCTTTCCCACCGTTCTGATCTACCGGCCCATGGCTGCTGCTCAGCTCTATAGGGGAATGCTGGGAACCAAGAGCCTACACAGGTTCATACTACTGTGAGTATTATGTCCTCTTTCCCACACAAGGTCAGATCGTCACGGTGGGATTTAGTCTCCGTCACTCATGATTAACCTGAAAGTGGGTTGTCTTTTTTTAATTAGAGGCGTGGTGATTGAAGAGCGCGTTTGCAGTTTGTACCTCCACACTGACCTTCTTTTATATGTTCTTATATGGCTGTGAGCTGAAAAAGGAAATTGTAGTGTTTAATCTGTAGAGCACCATCAAAAATCAATTAATAGATGCTCCCAAGACAACAGTGCACTGATCGTAAATGCGCTGCCTAGATTCCCACACAGAAAGCCGATAGTCTTTAATCAAGATATCTCAGTTGAACATTTCACCCTTAATGTTTATTAATGAGTTACTTTTGTTGTTGCAGGAGTCTGGGCTCCAGTCCTTACATTCTCTCCTCCTCTGCTGAGGTGATGTCGTTCTTGGAGGGAGATTTGTACAGTAAACATATGTATCTGACCCCTGTCAAAGTGCTGGGCCTTTTCAGTTCAACACATGACATGGGTAAGCCAACTTTCCCAGGAATCACTGCTATGTGATAGATAGAGGATATATACATGTATAAACCTAAAAGGAGAAGCATGTTACATGTTACAACCCCATATACTTTTATTTCTTCTGTGAGGCACTTTTTGTTTTTGTTTTTTAGGAAAACACTTTTATTTGACAGTTTTACCAGGAAAAATTTCGAATATTCATCAAATCGAAAATTGAAAGACCTTATATTCACTACCATTGAACGTTTGCATTCTTTTATTTAGCAAGGATCCAGAAAATTAATAAAAAATGACAGTAAAGACTTTCACATTGTTAAAATAGTTTTATTGATTTTTGATGTTTCTATTCACCAAAGAATTATGAATACAAAAAACATCATTTCCACAAAAATATTAAGCAGCACTGATAATAATTGAGCACCAAATCAGCGTATTAGAATGATTTCTGAAGGATCATGCGACACTGAAAACTGGAGTAATGATGCTGAAAATTCAGCTTTGCATAAACAGAATAAATTACATTTTAAAATATATTCTAATAGAAAACAATTATTTTAAGTTGTAATGGCATCTTGTAATATTGCTGTTTTTACTGTATTTTCTTTTTCTTTTTTACTGTATATAAATGCAGTCTTGTTGAGAATAAGAGACTTTTTAATTTTTAATTTTTGAGAATGTTTGAGCTTCTGTTCTCCATTACGTGAAAGTGGATGGTGATTTCCAAGCCTGAGCACCAGTAGAACTAATGAAAAGAGTAAATGGTGCTTATCTTGGTTTTGTGTAGCACCTGCACCCTTAATAAACTTCTGAAAAATCCCGGCATTAGAAACAGTGAGGGTTAACATAAAAATATTAAAAGCTAGTTCACCCAAAAATGAAAATTCTGTCATGATTTACTCACCCTTATGTCATCCCACACATTCACGAATTTCCCTCTTCTGTGGAACATGGAAGAAGGTGTTTTAAAGAAAATAAGTTTGAAATGACATGAGGGTGAGTAAATAATGACAGAATAAAAATTTTTGGGTGAACTATCCCTTTAAATCCACAGCAGCCAGTTTAATTTTGATGGTCAGAAGGATGCATTACCACTTTAACATTTTAAGTGGACTGCAGGGAACAAATTAAATAAAAATATACTACATGGCCTCTTCAAATGTTACACCTCTTGTATATTTTTTTTTTATATCATGGCAATCAAAATGTATTTTATGGGTGCAGCATGATTTGCATAACTTGTTACATATGCACAGGAACCTGTCAGTCATGTGCTTTTTATGTCTTAGGTGTAACTTCATTTGAAGAAGCTGCTAGACTCCTCAGAGGAGAGTCAATTCTTGGGCTGTTTGCCCACAAAGAGGCAGAACAATGGTATCTGACAGTTTCACCACAGCTATTTTGATTATGTAATATACTTGAGACTATACTTTGCATTCAAATAAATTGTAAGTGTCTTAACAAGATGATACATGTGTGGACTTCAGAGTGATGTAAGAAAGTGTTCCAGCTGACTGCTCTGTATTTGATCAGGGTGGAGGGACTGTCAGTAAACCTGCCTGCTCTACTGGTCTCCCGCGGCCCTGGAGTTCCTTATGAGGTCTATTCTCTGCCATCATCCTCACCAACCGACCTAGTCTCACTTATAAAACAAGTAGAGCTGGATCGTTTTGTAAGTTGTTTTGAGAAAACAGTTGCAAATTTACCACATGTTTCACAGTTGCTCAATGGTACTTTATATTGGAATCACATGTGTTTTACTGGAATTTAAGTAAGATGAATTAACTGGCTCTCCACATTGACATAGTTAACAGTGTTGTTATTGCACACCAAAACAAACTTATTAAATTTGTTTTCATTAATTGTAAAAAAAACAATTCAGTTCAATGTCACTTCAATGTCTAAAGTTATCTAAAACTGAAATAAAAATAAAGCTACATAAAAATACTAGTAAAAATATTACAAATAAAAATGCTGATAACAAAGTTATTAAAACAAACTAAAATAAAACCGGTAATTTTTAAAATTTAAAGAATCTCTTACAGACTTGTGTAAAAATTTTATAAAAATATTTTTTTGTAAAATATTTGTATTTATTATTATTATTATTTTTATTTATTTATTAATTTTATTATATTGTTGAATGTTGAATCTGTATCTGCCATGTAATAGCTTGTGAAGCTGATATGGCAATACAGTTAAATTTACAAAAACAACAACAACATTTAAAAAATAGGAAAGTGAAATAATTCATCCCTACATGCCCCTTCACACTTGGTGGGAAAATACGCTCATTCTCAAAATGCCATCTTATTGCAATAAAAGTCGCCTTTTGTCCCTTTGCAAAAAAAAACTCACTAATAAGTTGAAAATATGTTGTGTTTTGCATTAAAGCCTGAACTGACCGTGGAGAATCTTCCCTGGTATTTGGAGCTTGGGAAACCTTTGCTGCTACTTTTTATCGGAAAGGAGGACAGTACAGAGAGTACGAAGGCTTTAGCAGAGATAAAGCAACCGCTGAGCTCTGGACAGCTGGATTCCTTCCTGCCATGTTGGATCCATCTGTGAGGAACATGATCTGTTAGACACAATAATCAAAATGCATTAATTTTAAGCAAACCCTTTGTTAATTGTCATCTATGGGGTTTCACTGTTTTAGAGGTCGGACACCTGTCGGGAGGTCTATCCTGGAAAAGTATCTTGGCTTTGTACCTCCACTTCCTGTTTTGGTGATGTCACAGTTAAAAACTGGAGAAGAGGTGTTCCTTTTCCCCCCAGAGCGCCCCCTAATGGCTAAGAACATCCTGCAGTGGATTCACGATGTGGAAAACGGACAGGAACAACCAGCAGGTGAGTCCCGGTAGCTTTTAATTGAAGGATTTTGATCCAAAAAACAACAGTTTGGTTCAGATTTCAGTCCTAACCAGGGGCAACAAAAGGTGAAAAAAAAAGTTTTCATCAATATAATTAACATTTCTGAACAGATAACCTCACTTGTATGTTTGCGCTACATACTTGATATATAGCGCAAAATGTTCAGCTTGAGGTGAACTGTACTGGTTTTTATTATGTCTGACGATATATCAGGAAAATAAAAGACTTGGAGCATTATTAAATAACAAGAATATCTTAGATATTTGAGCATTTATTATTTATTTCATTTTATTGTATTATTTTATTAAATTTAGCATTGAAATATTTTATTTTATGTTAAAATTAGTGCTGTCAAATGATTAAACGCAATTAATCACATCCAAAATGAAAGTTTTTGTTTACATAATGTCTGTATGTGTACTTTGTATATTTATTATGTATATATATAAATACACACACATGCATGTATATATTTCAGAAAAATATGTTATGATTATATATTAAATATTTATTTATAATATAAATTATATGATTATAAATATATACATGACATATACATGTACATATTTTCAAAATATATACTGTATAATAATAATAATAATAATAACAATAAAAGATTTTATTTGTAACACACTTTTCATTCGCAGAATCTCAAAGTGCTACAATAGAATAACAAAATCTAAAAACAACCACAGAATCTAAAATATCACAATCACTAAACATCTCAGCAATTGTATGCTTTCCTAAATAAAAAAGTCTTCAGGTTTGCTTTAAAAGAGTCCAGACTCTGTGTGACTCGCAGCTGGACTGGAAGATGGTTCCAAAGCTGTGGGGCTGCAGAACAAAAAGCTCGTCCCCCCATAGTACGAAGCTTGGTGGAGGGAACTTGAAGGAGCATGCTACCTGATGGTCTGAGAGTATGATTTGAGAGTTGTAAGCTAATCAAATCTTGAAGATACAAAGGGGCCTGGCCAAAAAATACATTTATGGGTTAACAGGAGGATTTTATATTCGATCCGGGAAGAAACAGGGAGCCAATGGAGTGATTTAAGGATGGGAGTGATATGTTCAAATTTCCTTACTTTCATTAGGATTCTAGCAGCGTTATTTTGGATGTATTGTAACTTTTGTATGTCCTTAGCAGGAATCCCAACAAAAAGTCCATTGCAGTAGTCCAGCCTTCAGGAGATAAAGGCATAGACAAGTTTCTCTGCATCTGGGAGGGTTAACAGGGGGCGGAGTTTGGAAATTTTTCGTAGATGATGAAATGATGTCTTACACAGATGTTTTATGTGGTCACTGAGGGTCAACTGTGAATCAAACCGAACCCCCAGATTGGTGACTGAGGAGGAGAGAGTAATGACCTTGCCATCAAAGGTGAACTAAGATATAGGAAAGGAACGGATCTGATGGGGGGTACCAACAAGGAGTCCCTCGGTTTTACTACTATTTAACTGTAGAAAATTGCTGTTCATCCATGCCTTTATCTCCTCAAGGCACGCAGTAATGTGCAAGATGGCTTCTGAGGGGTTTGGAGCAGTTTTGATATAGAGCTGCGTGTCATCAGCATAACAGTGGAGGGACAACCCATGTCTGCTGATGACATGCCCGAGAGGTAACATATAGATGGTAAAAAGGATGGGACTAAGAAATAATATCTGCGGAACACCACATGTGACGGTGGACAGCCTGGACTTACATCCTCCCAACATGACATGTTCAGTCCTGCCAGACAGATAGGACCGGAACCACTGCAATGCAGTCCCCGAGAGTCCAACTGTATGATGGAGGTGATCCAGGAGAATGGTATGGTCCACAGTATCAAAGGCCGCTGACAAATCCAGGAGAATAAGCTAGGATGGCGATCCTGCATCAGCTGTCATCAGTAGGTCATTTGCCACCCTGAGCAGTGCTGTTTCCGTGCTGTGGGCTGAAAGAAAGCCTGACTGGAACTTCTCAAACAGATTATTACATCTGAGATGGCTCTGAAGTTGGAAGGCAACTGTCTGTTCTAGGACCTTTGACAGAAAAGTCAGGTTTGAGATAGGCCTATAGCTTGCAAGCACCTCTGGATCTAATGAGGGCTTCTTCAAAACAGCTGTTTTAAGAGAGGGTGGAACATGACCGGTTTGTAATGAAAGATTTATTAACTTTGTAATGATTGGACTGACAATAGGAATGAATGACTTAAGCAGAACTGTCGGAATAGGGTCCAGTGTGCAGGATGATGATTTCATTTTTTGCAGAATTTCATCAGTGTGACTGCTTGAATCCTCAGTAAAATATTGGAGAAATTGCAAACTCCCAAATAAAGGATTAAAAGCAGGCGAGGGTGGGGGATGAGATCCAGGCATTAAGGAGCGGATGTTGTTGGCTCTCGATCTAAAAAAGTTAACAAAGCTATTGCATCGCTCCTTAGTGACTTCAGTGGAAGAAGGCTGTTGTGGTTCCAAAAGATGGCTAATTGTAGCAAACAGCTGCTTTGAATTGTCTGTATTTTTATTGATATGATTTGAGTAAAATTGACATTGTGCATCTTTCAGGGACTTAAAGTAGGACCTTTGATGGTCGCGAAATGGAAGCTTATAGACAGTGAGTCCCAATTTTCTATAATGGTGCTCCAAGGCACGGCCTGCCGTTTTCATTTGGCGTAAGTAACTTCACGTGTCCTGATAGGGGCATGGAGGTCAAAAACACTGCTCAAAGATGCATTATAGTGGTCTACCAGTTTGTCTCCCGTGTTGATGGCTGGACAGGAAATTTGTTGGAGGTCTGCAGCCATGGAGGTTAAATCAATGTGTTTCCAGTTCCGGAAGGACAATTGGTGCTTGGGTCTTGTGATAGGCAATAAGAATGTGAAAGCCATAGAGACCACCTTGTGATCAGACACACCCAAATCATAGACTTGTAAGCTTTTAATGGGGGCTGAGTCAGTAATAACGAGATCTAAAGTGTGCCCCCTAGTGTGTGTTGGGGCCTTCACATGCTGCTGGAGACCAAGACAATCAAGCAGACTCAAAAACTCTATTGAGAGCTGACAAGAGGGGTTGTCCACATGAACATTTACATCACCAACAATAACAATGTTGGATGACAATGAACAAAGTGTGTTTATATATACATAATAAATATACACAGAACACACACATATTATACAAACAGAAACTTATTTTGGATGTGATTAGTCGTTTGACAGCACTAGTTAAAATCTATTGAATTAAAATTATTTATATTTTTATTTTTATCATATTTTTAATATTAATACTAAATTTCGTTTTTATATCAGTTAATGGTATCTATATTTTTATATTCGCATCATCTGTAATTTTGTCAGTTGTTCACTTTCAGTCATGACAGAAAAATAACATGTCGGTTCCACCTGGTCATGCCTTTTTGGCATAGTATTATTGAGAATATAATTGTGTGGTAACTGTGGAATGTCTTCAAACTGTACCTCCTCTTTAGCTACCTTTCACAGTAGTTAGACATTTCAAGACATCAAATATATCCTTGTAACTGTTGGCAACATCTGTTATTTGCCTACATTTCCAGAAATCAGTCAACACTCACCCCTGCCCTGTAAAAGCTGGCACAAAGTACTCCGACACGCACCAGTGTTTAAGATCACACCCTATCCTTTCAGAACCTCATCAACACTTTTCCTCTAATACAATCACTATTGTTGCCTGTGGCAAAAAAAAAACAAGCCCAATCACTCAGATCCAGCACTCAGCTCTGTTGATGCATTTCCAAAATGCGCTCTCACTGCACGTCCCCAAAGACAAGCTGCTCCATTCCACTGATGGTCTCCGAGCGGGTCTTGCTTTTGTCAGTGTCAAAACCTGAACTGGTTTTATACCCACTTTTCAGCATCTCCCATCTGCTTCCTGTGAGGCTGAGAGGAAACTGTATCCCTTAATTGTGTCTGATTGTTACAAGTTATTTCCCTAAAACCTTCTGCTGGACTCCTGGGGCCGGGTGACTTTTTTTTTTTTGGCAGCTTTTTGCACTTTCAAATAAGATGGATTCATCTGTCTGTCGGTTAAAATGTGTTTTATGTGGATGGATGAAGCACTTTATCCATCACAAGATATTTATTACATTTCATATTCCAGTGAAATGCAGAGCAAATACAATTGTCTACACATCATCTGAAGCATTAGTGTAATAATAATGAAATGTCATTTGTATTGCTGTTAAAAGAGTCATAGTATACGTCCCTGTTTTATGACTCTTGGTGCAAGGAAAACACTATAGTTGTTTCCTTTCTGCTATACGGCCCCGTAGATTTTACTAGGCTGTTTTAAGCGTATTGTCTTGTGTGTGTTTTAGCATATCTTTTTGGTCCTGTATGTGTAAGTGTAATCACTCCCATTACACATTCATGGGTTTTTCCTTCTCTTTTCTGTGTGACCAGAGGAAGGATTCAATCTCTCAAAACAAGAAAGATTCTACTTTTAATTTTGCATTTCACATGGAAACTTTGCATAATGAGTGGCAATGTCTCTCTGTGTTGTCGCCACATTAAAGTTTAGATGCAGCAGGACTTTCCCTGATTGTGCTCATAGAAGCGATGAATGACATTTTCATATCCTGTTACACCTTCAGAAATTTCTATCATTATAAATATAACATTTTGTATTCATTATATTACTTTATTTACCCTACTGGTCACACTTCATTTTAAGCTCCAATTCTTACCATTAACAAACTATTATTAACTAAGACTTTTGCCTCAATAAACTCTTAATTCGCTGCTTATAAGTTGTTAATAAGGCATTAATATGTGACTTATACTAACAAACAGCCAATATGCTAGTAATATGCATGCTATTTAATAGTGAGAACTGGTCCTGAAAATAAAGTGTTACCATACTACCATTGAAAAGTTTTGGATGGGTAAGATAAAAAAAAAAAAAAAATGTTTTAAAGTCTTATGCTCACCAGGGATGCATTTATTTGATGAAGAATTTAGTAAAAAGAGTAATAAGGTGGAAAAATTATTTCTATTTAAAATAACTATTTTCTAGTTTAATATATTTTAAATAAAAATGTATTCCTTTGATGCAAAGCTGAATTTTCAGCATCATAACTCCAGTCTTCAGAGTCACATGTTCCTTCAGAAATCATTCTAATACGCTGATTTGGTGCTCAAGAAACTTTTTGCTCATGTTTTGTAAGTGTTGAAAACAGTTGTGCTGTAATTTAACTTATGAATGTTGGTGTAATCTACTATTATTTATATATTGCTAATGCAAGATTTCTGAGGTGTGCTGAGTGATTGCTAGAGGGTTACAAGGGTGATTGCTGAGTGGTTGTTTTCTAGTTGAAAGAGTCTGTCTTTTTGTCAGGAATAACAAATGGATTCAAGTGCGAGTTTGGATGATACCTTTTTAATCATGAAAAAGACAAGCAAAGTCGCAGAAAACAGATAGTCGTGTGTGCAGCGATGACAGACTGCCTTGGTAGCACTAGACTGCAGTGGGCAAAGATCCATAAATGTTCAAATGAGAGACAACGGGTGGAAACCAGTCCAATAATCCAGAAAACAGAAGCAGTAACTCCACCAGAGAGCAGGAACCAGGAACAGAGCAAACCACAGGCACTGCACAGAGAACAAACATGAAACAACAGTCTAAAATACATGGTGCCACCAAAAAGACAATACAATTTTGGTTGGACCTTATTGATACATTATCAGATCTATTGAAATCCTGAGATGTACTTGTTATCCCGCTAATACTGTTTTGTAACATTGTATGTTAACCCACGTTGTTTTTTTATGTATATGGGCAGATCTCGGGCTCTGCTGTAAAAAGTTATAAATCAAAAATGTTTACTAAATAAAGATTCAAAAAAAAAAAAACATGCAACAACAATCTGACAAAGACAAGACCAAACGCTGAGACCAATATAGAGCAATTAACGAGCCCCAGCTGAAACTCATTAACTCATCAATGGTAGTACACAGAACAACCAGAAGGGACCGATGCATCTATGAACAGTGACACTTTTATTCATGTCTCTAGATATGGCTTGGGTCCTTTTATAGTCCTCCAGCTGAATCATATGTCAGATCGTTTGGAAAAGTACTGTAATATCACAACTCTTGTTAACAAAATGCATTATTTGAGGGATGGGAAAAATGTCTTACTGTAAGTATGAGCAATAGTAATAGTGATGTTTGTCTTAGCAAACACCACTAAAAATGTGTTTGGAACCAGTAGCATTCTCATTTTCAAAATAATTCCAAGGACCCAGATGTCTGCTTTTCCTCTAATTTGAGTAACCAGCATCATCAGAGCTGATTAATCCCACCACACCACAGACATTAGACTCTCCACATCAGTGATTATGAGAAGAGGAGTGCTAGTGATAGTCTGTTAATCTCTGTCATACAGTGTTTTACAGTAGATAGCACATCTTTTGATCCGTTTTCCTAGAGTGTGATAGGAGCTGATGTTTTTGATCAAAAACCTTGCAGTTTAGGTTTAGTAAGGTGAGTGCCATTAAACTGATCAAAGGTGACAGCAAAACATAATGTTACAAAAGATTTCTGTTTCAATTTAATGCTGTTCTCTTGAACTTTCTGTTCTTGAAAGAATCCTGGAATAAGATGCATCACAGTTTTCACAAAAATATTAAGCAGCAAAACCGCTTATTATTGCATTGGTAATAATTAGAAATATTTCTTGGGCACCAAGTCAGCATATTAGAATGATATCTGAAGGATCATGTGATACTGAAGACTGGAGTAATGATGCAGAAAATTAAACTTTCATCAGAGGAATAAATTACAATCTAAAATATATTCAAATAGAAAACGGTTATCTTAATTACTATTAATATTTCCCAATATCACTGTTTTTACTGAATTTTTGATCATCTATCTGTCTGTCTCTCTGTCTGTCTTTCTATCTATCTATCAGATATTTTGATCCAAAATGTACTTACAGAAGAAAACATTTTACATTTAAAATGTTTATAGGTCATTTAGAACATTAACAGCTCAAAGAAAAAATCGTGGACTCTTAAGTTATGCTTTTTCTAATCATCCGGCATGCACAGGTTTTTATCAGTGTGCTGGAAATAAATAGCATCAGTATCCATGAATTAGCCTGCAATTATTTCTTTTGAATGGAAGGAAATTCTGGGAAGATCCACACATATTTTCCACCTCTTCAGTGGTGTCTTAATGCCTATTTCAGTGGAGACTGCAGAACCAACATTTCATCTAACACTTTTGCTGTCTGTGTGTGTGTGTGTGTGTGTGTGTGTTTATGTGTGTGTGTGTGTGTGTGTGTTTGTGTGTGTGTGTGTGTGTGTGTGTGTGTGTGTGTGTGTGTGTGTCAGATTGCTGTAGTATTGATTTCCACAACACTATACAACTATTTTGATTTTATTTATTTATTTTGTGAATGCATGACTATTAAGCAACCATTTTTATTGAAGTTCTCACTACCATTCAAAAGTTTGGTTTGATAAGATTTTTTTTTTAATGTTTTTTTATGTATAAGTCTTAGATTTTATGTTCATTGAGGCTGCATTTATTTAAAAAATACAGCAGAAGCAGTAATATTGTGAAATATTACAATTTCAAATAACTGTTATTCTACTTGGATGTATATTTAAAATGCAATTTATTTCTGTGATTGCAAAGCTAAATTTTCATATGATCCTTCATAAATCATACTAATATGCTGATTGAGGGCTCAAGAAACAATCTTCAATCAAATTTCTTGTCAAGACTTTTAAATTATTGGTAATGTGTCTGTTATTCCTCCTTCCTTAATTTTTTTTTTTTTACTAATTATGTTATTTTGTTTATATTTAAAAGATTAAAAAGGAAAAAAATGATCATAAAAAACAATCTTTCTGACCCCAAACTTTTAAACATGGACCAATAGAAAGTCTAGAGATTTAAACATTTTTGTCCATTTAATGTCTTTTTTTTTTTTTTTGGACTGCGTGATGAATTCAGAGTCGTTTTCAGCAATATAAAATCAAGTATAATCAATATAAATCAATCAAGCAATTACTAATGAGAAATATTTGCATTCATTGTTAAAAAATTGTTTTATTGTGGCATGCAGCTAGTTGTCTGTGTGCACGATTCCTTGTGTTTACACAGGAATTATAGTAGATCAGTTTACATAGTTTCCACACCAAGACATCTGGAATCACTTGTCACTGTCCATTAGTAAACTCCTCTACTTAAGATTTCCAGGTATCAAGCATCATTTACTCCCTATAAGTGCTGTTTTGTTGTCATAAGTAGCATGTGCACAGAGTAATTAGTGTTTACTCTAGTTGTTACGCTATGCTACGCTAGCTGTTCTTCATCAACCTTTGTGAAACAACGAGTTTGACAGACGTCACGAACAACAACATTCTGTTTTTCTGTTTTCTCCGTTGTTCTTTTAGGCTTGATCCCAGATGGGAAATGGGGCCCTCCTGTGCCATTCTTTGACTTTCTGGCAATAATGGACCAAGAAGCACCGACTTACGCAGTTCAGAGGGCTCCTAAAATGAAGACTGGGGGCAGGGAAGACCACAGAGAGAACAAGCAT
Organism: Cyprinus carpio; assembly: GCF_018340385.1. Lineage (NCBI taxonomy): Eukaryota > Metazoa > Chordata > Actinopteri > Cypriniformes > Cyprinidae > Cyprinus > Cyprinus carpio. The sequence goes on along the minus strand of NC_056613.1, from coordinate 6,995,312 downwards.
GTGACCCCAAACCAAAAACAAACCCCACATCCATCATCAAACCCCCAAGCACCTCGCCAGCACTCTGAACTATAAAGTCAAGTCCTCTCATTGCACAGAAGGTTATGTAAGCAGTTCACATGACTGCTTGACATCTGTTAGATTTTACATTACGTGTGACGCTAACATCTTCAGTGCTATTTGCAGAAATGTGTGTATATCAGAACATGGGTATCACACATTTTCCAACTTTTTCTGACTTTCCCTAAACTAAATCAAGCTAGTTTACATTTTAGTTCTGTAACTTTATACTGTATACACAGAATGTGATATTTTAAACCTGAAACAGATCTACAAGAATGTATTTACTTATCCGACGCATTTATATAAATGTTTTTGAGCAGACTGTATTATTCCGGTTCCTACAGTGCCTGTTTGGTAATGTTTTTATACAAATACAGAGCTTCACACATGGATGACATTTGTAAATTTGTACACTGTCAGTTGTTACAGTCATGGAAGAACAGGTTTTTTTTTTTACCATATCGTGCTGCTTTCATGATGGAAAGACTAACGTCAAACCTGAAAGAGGCTGCATCTTTGGTTGATTGCATTGTTAAAGTTAATTAGCATCACATTTAAAAAGGGAAGAACTACTTTTTAATTCAAACCATAGTTACTAAGCGAGCTCCCCGTCTTTTGTGTGCTGCCGGGATCTGTATCCAGTATTTAAACCCTAATGCAGATGTTTTCGGGAACGTTTTAAATACCAATTTTTTTGGCAGTGAAATGCGATCCCAATATGTGGTCGGATGCACATGAGTTTTCACGTGAGCAGAAATGATCATATATACACTCAACCATGTAAATGTCATTATACTGGAAAATCCATAAGCATACTAGACTTCTGTTTACAGTATCTGTGCTATTTCCTCTCATGAGATCTCTGACTTCAGCAATGAACATCATTTCAACAGTTAAGCAAAATGGTGCTTTAATGAAAAGTTGAGTCTCACTTGAGTGTTTATATGTGACCCTGGAGCACAAAACCAGTCATAAGTTGCTGGGGTATATTTGTAGCAATAGCCAACAATACATTGTATAGGTCAAAATTATCGATTATTCTTTTATGCCAAAAATCATTAGGATGTGAGTAAAGATCATGTTCCATGAAGATATTTTGTAAATTTCCTTACTTAATTATTAATAAAAAACATTCATAACTAATTAATTCAGACAAACAACAAATGAAATTTTATCAACTCAATATTTATTTTATTTTTTTTTTTTTGCACCCACAAATTCCAGATTTTCAAATAGTTGTATCCCGGCCAACTATTTTCCTATCCTAACAAAAATAAAAAAAAAATAAAAATAACCCTTATGACTAGTTTTGTGCTCCAGGGTCACATATTTTCCAAAACCTCTTTGGTAATGTTGTCTATGTAGGCAATAGCTAAGCTTGTTGAGCATGTAGCAAAATCATGTAGCTAAGCTAACAGTGGGATACTCTAATAAGCTAAAACAAATACAATAAAAAGTATGCACAAATATTGTATTATCGAATTTAAATATTCCTTACTTTAAAATGTTCAAATCTAAAAATCTGAATTTTCAGCATCATTACTACAGTCTTCAGTGTCACAGAAAAGAAATAATGATTTGCTTCTCAAGAAAAACTTCTAGAAGCATTTCTTATTATTATCAGTGTTGAAAACAGTGGTGCTGCTTAATGTTTTTGTGAAAACGGTGATACTTTTTTCCAGGATTCTTTGATTTTGACTGAATTAAAAAAAAAATGACCCTAAACTGTCCAACTGTAGTGTGTGTATTCATAAAAACAGGTGCTTCGGCATTGTCTGTTTCTGGCAGTCCAGTTATATAGTTAAATCTTAAATGCTGAACTTGTTTCCTTCTCATCATGACACACTGTTGGCCATTAGTGAAATCGTCTCACAGCGTCTGGCAAGAAATGACTTCAGATGTTAGCTTGCAGTTCAGTTACTGAGGAAATGCACTAGGGACCAATCATATCATTTTATTGATTTTGTCTAGAAGCTTTTATGGTCCCATCGATCTTCAGACAAATTCTTGAGAACTCAGATGAAATCCACACTAACCACCTTATTATTAGATTTCCAGATAGTCACATGATCTGAATGTAATTTTGATTTTAAAAATCAATGCAAAGCTTTTATGTAAGGTCAACCTGCCTGTTGGTTAGGATGTTTATGTTTTATTCATTTACTCTTGCCTAGAACACATGTCCATTTTAAAGAGTATATTGGCTGTGATGCATCCGTCTCTTCAATCTCCTGACAGAAAACAAAAAGCATCTTTTTAAAATTGAAAAAAATGTAAAGGATGTGCTGAATTTCCTGGTAATATAGAATAATGGGTCTGTAATGGTTTTTTTTTCTGTGGTTTGCACTGTAAATTATGAAGCAGGTGGTAAGTTTTGAAGAGTACATTGCTGATTGAGGCTTTTTGTCTGGAAGTTTGACTGTGTGGTATAGTATTGGTCAGATTTTAAGCATATTTACAGCTGGCAATGATTTGCTCTGTCTAAAATCATTTACTGTAATAGTTTATACAGTATTTTGTGAAGTGTTTCGTAAACATAACACATCAGAAGTTTGACTCTTATGTTTTTTTCACCTGTACTAGAAAAAACCACAGAAATAATTGACTGCATTCTTGTGTGAAACAAGTACAACTGAAGCTCAAGGAACAACATACTTGAAACCTACTGTACTTGGGCCATTTCAAACCTGACTTTTGAGTGGAAGGGGTTAAATGCCAGATCTAATCACCCAAACCTTGATGTCTGTCATTTCACAAGCCAAGTAAATTATTCTCAGAAATTTATTTGTTCAGCTATTGCACTAGCTTTATCAGACTGACCCTAAAAGATTGCAATCTTCCAGTGTAGCAAGTTGTTGCAGATTGATTTCTAAAAACAGAAGTAGGTGGAGATTTAGAATGACTGCTGTACTTCAGTTTTTATTAAGTGGGTCCTATTCTGTCCTATTTACAAGATGTAATATAGAAGCCTCAGATGTCCACAGAATGTGTCTTTGAAGTTTCAGCTCCAAATACCTGATGGATCATTTATTATTCCATGCTGTAAATGCCCTTTCTTGGGTGGCAGCAAAAACACACTGTTTTGTGTGTGTGTGTGTGTGTGTCTTAAATGCAAATGGGCCACCTTTCCAGGGTTTTGCCTTTACAGCTTGTGCGTCAGTTACATGGGCAACAGCAACAAAAAATGTTTTTATTCTGCATTTTAAAGTCTTGTCAATTTAAACTTCTGATATACAGTTTTCAGAGCTTGCTCACAGAAAGCCAGCTGTCAGATGTCGCATTGTGTAAGTATTAAAGGGATAATTCAGACAAAAATGAAAATTCTGTCATCATTTATTCACGCTCCACTTGATCCAAACCTGTATGAGATTTTTCTTCTGTTGAACGTAAAAAAAAAGCTATTTATTTTGAAGAATGTTTGTAACCAGTAGCCATTGATGTCCATATTGTGGAAAAAAATACTATGAAAGTCATTGGCTACTTGCTTGGTTGGCTTATTGGCTCAACTGCTTGGTTATACCAACATTTTTCAAAATATCTTCTGTTGTGTTTATTTTTTGGGTGAACTATCACTAAGTTCTCTCCTGAGTCAACTGTCAAACATAAGATTGTCAAAAGCGTGCACAAAAAAAAGCAGGAACACAGGGAGTTCAGAAACAGTGCTGCTTACTTGTACAGAGAACTCCCTTCGGAATGGACTTTGAGCTTTGCAAATCTTTTTCATGCCCAAACAGCAACATTTTGCAATATGGGAAGTTGTAAAAAGTATAATAGGACCCCTTTAAGAAATGAGTCATTTTTGTAGGTTTCCAGTAAACTGTGTTTTTTTTTTTTTCAAATGAAAAATGCAATGATTTTTGGGGAGAATATGGCATCAACTCAAGGGCACAAGAAATTGATGATTGTATTGAATTAGAAGTGAGAACTAAGAGTAAGAATTTGTTTTAGCAACAATTTGTTTTGCTTACATTCATGTCATTGTTTTCATAAACATACACTAATGTTCAAAAGTTTGGGGTTGGTAAGATTTTCAAATGCTTTTGAAAGAAGTGTATCATATGCTCACCAAGGCTGCATTTATTTGATATAAAAATGGTAAAAACATTAATTTTGTAAAATATTATTACAGCTTAAATAATTATTGTAATATATTTTAAAATGCATTTTATTCCAGGGAAATTCAGGCTATCAGTGTCACATAATCCATCAGAAGTCATAAATTTAAAATAGTAAGATTTTTTACTACTGTCTTTTGCTTAATTTAGTGTGTCCTATAAAAAAAAAAGTCTTCAGAAAAAGAACTATACACTTTTTATGTACTGTAGCTGTACAGTCTAATTTCAAAAAAAATTATAATAATAAAGATTTTGTTGAGTAAGCATTAGCTGACTGTATTCATGATTTAGCAATCAAACGTGACGCTGCCCCAATTAATAAATTGCTATTTCCAAGCCACTTCATCTGGACTTCTGTTTTTCCAGATGCCTTTAGGCTTAGATGAAATAAAAGATGATTGCGTTGAAGGCTGAAGGACAGACACAGTCATTTTATTGACAAAGCAGCACCTCTAAGCCTTTATAATGAATTTGACATTTAACATTTTGTAATTAACAACGCTAATGCCTCAAGCAGCAAATCTGTTTTAACATAATGTGTGTGGTTGCTGTCACATAGTCAACCAAATTAACAACCCTTTTTTTAAGCTGGACGTTCCACCCATCATAAAATGTCCTCTATTCTCATGGGTTTAAGGTCTGATAATGTGGCTTATTTAAGCTAAAACCGATGACAGCAATATGCAGTTGTGCATTGTCATGCATGGCTTGTTTGGGGGGAAAGTCAGAAGCAGAAGTTGTTTTTTCTTTTCTTTCATTTCATTTCTTTATTTTGGCACAGGTCAAATGGATTGCAAAATGTTATGAAACGTACAAGCTGCTACAAGAAAACAAGACAGACTAGTTTATACTTTCATTTAAACTTCATCCGAATAGTATTTTAGTACTGAAAGACCAAGAAGGGAATATTTAAAGAATAAAGTTATTAACAAGATATACAGATGCTGAAGCATAAAGACAGACTTTACAGTATTTACCTTCTTTTCTTTATAAGGGAGCTCAAATGAACCAAACGTGCGTTATTTCATAAGGTCAAGGAAAGTTTCACGTTAATAAGATGCCAAGTGTGAAATTCATGTTCTTTGAGTCATAACGGAATGAGGGTATTCTAAATCATGAGAACATACAGGAATGAGGATATTTACTCTTGCAACAGGATTCATGTGCAATACTGTGATTTTAGTGGGCTACTGTGATTTATAAGTAAGATTTAAAGGCACAGTTCACCTCAAAAAAAAAAAAAAGATTTAAAAAAATTAAAGTTTTTTTTTTTTTTTTTATAACAATTTGTTAGATTTTTTCCATTTAATGAACCTGAATAGGGACTACGTCTTATAGCAACATAATGATTTAAATTTCTGTCTTTTCCTCATGCAAAGTTATTGTGTGGTTTCAGAAAAGCCAATAATGTCAGTAATGATGATTATTCGTTTTTGGTTGAAATAATTTTCTTTAAAGCAACCAAAACTTTTCTGAAACTGCCTAAGTGCCCAAGTTTAATGATACGAGCACGGCTTTCGTGCATGGTTTTTATGTAGACACAAGCAAAAACATGTCAGATGGAATATTCTGACATCACTACACAGACACAGGTTTACTTAAGACCAGTCTTTACTTATATTACAGCCAGGTGTGTCTTCCACATTGAAACCCTTCATCTTTAATCCACATCTTCTTAGAAAGTTTGTCGTCAATGTTGAATTGATATTTACTAACTCAATTTGTGTGTTGATGATATTAAATAATGATACTTTGGACTAATATGATCAGAGAGGAAGGGTGCACAGCAGATGAGTAACCGAATGCCATAATCACTTCACGATAAATGCATGCAAGAAAATGCAGATGTGCAGATCAATAACAGTAATTAGATGGTTAGTTTCTGTTATGTGATCTTATGATAAGTTGTTGCAAAAAAATCCCCACAGCTCAGACATAAAACTGCATGTATGTCCTTGAGCAAAACTTTCCATCTAGTGGATGAAATCCGATAAATCAGCCATGGATTTATGATCTTAGCCAAAAGGTTGATGCTTGAGATTGTATCTTGTGCTGAACGTTAGCCCACATCCATCACAGATGAAAAATAGGCCTGATGTGCTGCACTGCAGGTGATGGCAGGCATTAATCTCTTGATCTTTTGCAAGAATAGACCATTTACATGTTTCACGCTTGGCTGTGTGTGATTTTTGCAGCACAAGCTGCAACAAGATCCATATCTTTGTAACTGGTTAATATTCAATATCTTAGGTCACAGAAGGTATGAATGTTCTGGTTATCATTATTATCATTAGTATTATTCTGTTTTTTGTTTCTTTCTGAATCAAATCAAAATATTTTGAGATACATACATTCAGGATAAGGTTTATACAGTTTTAATTTATGTGGAATTATCTTTCTGCTTTAAGGAAGAATGATATCTTCAGTTGTAGATAAGTAAATTTTATCACACAGTTTATTGTATAAATAATAGACTAATCATATGTCATTATAGTCATCAATGCTACATAAAATTAAATAAAATCATATTAATATATTTAAATGTTTTAAACTGTCATATATTTTATGTGATTGAAGTCTTCAGTGTTACATAATGTGACTTTTGATCATTTTAATGCATCTTTGCTGAATAAAAGTGGCACTTTTTTTTTTTTTTTAGAAATCTTACTGACCCAGAACTTTAAACGGTAGTGGTTTTGAATATATTTACATAAATTTCATTAAAAGCTAAAAGATCTTTATACACAAATTAAAACTGTGTAAACCCTATTTTGAATCTACACACAAATCCTGTTAACAAATATATGTGTTAAGGGAGTGATGTCTAACCTTTATGCCTATCTGGCATAAGCAGGCTTTAGGCGGTAGGTCCTCGTCTGGACCATTTTCGGAGTACTGGGTGAGGAGTGACATCCGCTTCAGAGACCCCACGGGAAAAGAAAGCGGTTTCAAAGAATAAAACAAAACAAACAAAAGCATGTGCCCTGCAACACTTCCTCCGTGTGCAAGAAACGGACTGTTTCTGCTCGGCTGTGGACATCCTTGGAGACCGATGAAGATTGTAAGGGAGGTAGCCTATTTATAGGGCCCAAGAGACTACTCCTGATGTCTAAGTCAAATGTAAACCTTTTTCTCATGAGAACTGTGTTGTGCCTTTCAAAGCTAACCAGTAGAAGACAGTGTCATTTACTATTAGCTCTAACTCAAAACACAGGCTAGTAAATGTCAGTATCTAGCTACATCCCAATTCGTGTACTTATCATGTGCGCTATCTTGTTTTTTTGTATAAATAGTGCAAGTAGTGTGTCCAGATTATTAATTCCAAAAAGTAAAAGTGCACTTTAAATACCCGGATGATGCACTTAAAAAACATTAAATAAATAAAATAAAAAACTGTGCACTCAACTGTTGCAGCGTTAATTACATAGTAAAGGAGGAGGGGCTATCAGCCTGCGATTGTGAATGATAAAATACCATATATTATTCATACATTACACGTTTGAGTAGTATATAGGTGCAGTGGTGCATAGTGTGTAATGCATCATTTGGGATGCAGCTGCTGTCTCCTACATTTGTTAGGAATGTCAGGAAACACATAGCAGGTTCACATTTTGATGTTGCTCTACCAGTGTTCTGAGTGTTTTTAGTGCATTGCGAAGTGTTATACGTACTTTGTGGGGCATTTCACACTTGAACTAATTAACCCAGTCATTGTAAACCCCTGGTAAACAAAATCCTATGTAATCTTGCTTCAAATATCACTCTGCTCATAATTTACCTGGCTGAGTTAACAATTCATCCATGCTATTCCATATGCTGAGGTTTCACACAGTATATACCTAAATCCCAGGTTATATTCCTAAACCTCATAGAACTCAAGATTTTAACTGGGAGGTTTCTAATAGCTACAATTTAGCACCTTAGGCACTATATTTAGGCATAGTGCAATAGTTCAGATTCCAAGGGTGTGAACAGTTTTAAGTAGAACGTCACGTGTTGTCAACTCAAAATCACAGTAATTACGATATGCCATGAATGCATCATAACTCTGTGTATAATTCCGTGTTACTGTCCAAAGCATGTGAACATGTATACGCGCAATTTGTTGTCTGCTGCTAAGCATAGCCATAATATTCTAACACCACATCATTTCACACTGTACAAATTTGACACCATAATGCGGTGCTAACCCTGCTCCAGGGATGTAAAAAAGCAGTGCTATCCCCCTTCCAAGTGTGAAACGTTAAGCGCTACTTATTGGCTAAATCACCTTTAAGTGATCAGCTTTTAGTGACAGCTCTGCACACTGGATTCAGTTTGAGACATTCCCTGTTCATCCAGGAGCTTACATTTCATTCAGTGGCTGGTTGACCCTTTAGATTTAAAGCCAGTGGTGTACAGAGGCCAGTGTGCCATCATGCCTTTAGAAGTTTTATCCCTTAGTCCAGTTCTGTCTGAGACTGTTAAAATAACAATGGGTTGTGTATTATTGCCAGACACACGACACCCGTAGGGACAGGGTAAGGGTCATCATCCATATGTTGTGCATGCAAACAGTATGAGTCTTGACTTATTGTTTAGATTCATATACAGTCACAAGGTATGAGTAATGACAGTGACGGCAATGTTTAGATCTCTATGGAGAAAAACTACACAGACAGTTGATGACGTGCCCAGCGGAAATTGAGCCAAAATTGGTTCATTTTCTTGCATCTGTGATATAACAAGCATTAAGTACGTGAGCAAAAAGGACCTGTCTCTCTTGCATATGATATAACTATATCGATTATAGTTAAATAAGCCAGAAAGGAAAACTAAAGTAATATATTACAATTTAAGAATGCAAAAAATAACCCGCACTTTTAAATGTAGGAGGAGACAAGTCAATTGAATTTCAATGTTAGACATTCCCTCGTAAAGGATTTCAATGCACCCTTTTGTCAACTCTTCTTAATTATTATTATAATTTTTTGCTTCAGATTGAAGTTGAGCTGGGTAATTTTCTTCATCAGTCTTTTTAAATTTATTTTAAATGAGGTTCATTTTAAATGAATTAAAAAGAAAATACTTCCAAATCCAAGGCCACTGAAAAATAGTGACAGTGATTTTCTTCTAGCTGTGTAGGAATGGACTGCACATGGAGAGGAGGTCATTTCAGCTCCACTCCTAGTGTTTCTGACTGTAAAAACAAATCAAGTTAATTTATCCAAGCAGACTTATAGTGCTTCCATCTTGAATTAACCACAGTGCTGTTAGATTCATTGTTTTCATTAACTTTAGTTCTTCAGTCCTCTGGCGCAATGATTACACAAGCAGATGCTGGCTGCAAATTATCTAAGGTGCAACTGTTGATAAAACCCTAGTTGTGTGAGCCAGGCCACTGAGTGTAAACTGTATGAGAACATAACTCTGAGGAAGATCATCTGTCACATATTTCATGGTCTTCCGCCAATCACGTCTCGCCAGAGTTCTCATGAACATCGAGGCTGAGCTGTTCTCTCTTGAGGTTTATGCTTGTCATATTGGGCCCAATCCAGAATTACTAAGTAGCTATCTGAATTATTTTTGGGCTGGGAAGTCCACGACCATCGGTTGCATGCTTGGCCAGAGACCTTTAGAAGTGAGCATGACCAGTGAGATGAGGTTATGCGTTTTCCCGTATGCCCAACCACTGGCATTCACTGCAGACAGGACATGAATATTATGCCTAATTAGCTCAGCCTCAGCTGAGCTAATCGAAAGCAGAAGGGCAAATAAAAATCATCCAATTGCTTGAGCTAGTTAATAATTGGCTGTTCTGGGAGTTTTCTTCGTAATGGGAAACAACGTCATTTTGTAACTTTTTCTCTGGTGCAGGAGATTGTGGTATATGACATGAATTTAAAGATGAAGGTCACTTTGCAGTAGCCTCCCACACTAAAACAAAAAAGAATTAATTCTGCAGAGTGTTTTGGGGGATTTCCCATTGGGACAAAGTGATCACATTAAGTCTAAACATTGCTTGTCTAGATATTATTCAATTTATTGGTCAGTAAGGCTGAAATCCATCAACAAAATCCTATTTTAAAATTTGCTTTCTGAAATATTGATTTGTTGCTCATTTATAGAGATATCGTATGAAATCAAAATTGTAGTTGAATGGCTTAAAGATCATTGATATGCTAGTGTACTTCAAAAAAAAAGATAGAAAAGACAAAGTTAACCTAATAATGACAATACTGCAGCCCACATTCACTGTATGAACTAAAAACATTCTTTTCCAAAACATGGTTCAAAATATCTTCATATCTCATCAAAAAGAATAATTACACCAAAAATTACATTTTGGGAGAACTATCCCTTTAAGCAATACTGTTGAGCTCAGCAAATTGCTTCATTTCACTCAACATTAAATTTCACAGAGCACCAGATATGACTGCACAAATATTGACTTCTTTTCCCTGGGTGAGAAATATAGGAATGAGTGTTTGGGGAGATTGGGAAGAGAAAGTGAGATGATGAAGCGGGAGGTAAATGTATGAGCAATGTTCATTACAGAGTCTTGTGTCAGTGTGTGCTTGTAATACATGATGATGGGTATTTACTGATGTGTGGCATCAGTTATCTCCCGAGAGATGAGCAGCTGTTTCCTGCTGTTTCCTGCTAGTCATCCGCTGGTGCTCTGGCTGGGTCTCGGAGATAACCTCACAGATCATTGCAGTCAACAGTGATGCACCCTCCCTTTGCGTCAGAAAACAAATAGAAGCATGTAAACACAGTTAGATCTGCTTTATGTGATTACAATGAAAACTTCCGTGATATTAAACAGGCCACTGCTGTGCGCAGTCCTTCATGAGTCTCCAATCTTCATTACCATCGTAGACGCTAATTACAGTGGATAGCTTCCATTAGCATTGGTGTAATTGGGTAAATCTCATTACAACATTTCCAGCTCATATTTCACCCCAAAATCTAAACAAAATAAAAGAAACTGCATTTTGCATAATTAAACCAAGCTCATTTTTGTAGGACTATTTATGAGATCCTTTTTAAGGACCTTTTAATTTTGTGTTTTAGTTTAATTATGATTGTGAATTTTTGTGAATTTATTCTCATTTTTTATAATGTAAATAATATTTTTTTCACATTATTTTACAAATGAAATGGCATAAACAATTACATATATAAAATTAAATTTAATTAATTATAATATAGTAATTAAAATTGAAGTTAAAATATATTAATTTAATTTAAAATATAATAATACTATATATATATATATATATATATATATATATATATATATATATATATATATATATATATATACAATAAATACAATTTAAATAAAATCAACTTTAAAAAATAAAATAAATATAATAATACACTATAAAAATATAAATCACTTAATTTATTAATAATATTTTACTTTTTTATTCATATTTTCTCAATTTTCTTTATGAAATATCTGGTTTGTGATATAGGTTTCATGCATGACATTCATGCAAATAAGACAAAGCATATTCTTTTCAGTCATACCAGTTTATTACAGTGCATTATGGAAACTGATGATTAACATGCAACTACCTTGAAATACATAACTGACAATTCCCACAAACAGCACAACCAGAAAGATCTGAAAGAACCACAGGTAATTCTAGCTCTCAAGACCTGAGCTCAAGTGTATGCTGTGGTTTGGCATAGATATGTTCCCATGACAACTGAGGTTTGCTTGAGCTGAAGTGAAGCCAGATCAAGATCTGTGTCCTGCTTCCTACACACTCTCAGAGGGTGAACTGTGTCACGAGCATCGGACCTCGTGCTGTTATCTATTTATTCACATACTATGATATTTACCTCTTAAAAAATACCCGAGTTCCCACAACCACACTCAAGCTAAGTGAGATTTCAACTTTCAGTAATGACAACATTCTTTCTGATAAATAAACAGTTTTGATTTTTTTGAGTGATGTGGGGTTGAACCTCATATCTGCTGAATGGTTAATAGACTTTTGGGGCATTCTGTTTTGTTCTTATCTGATGTGTGTAAATCCAGTGTGCTTCCCCTTGAGCCACACACATGCCATGTGGTGTACTGATCAGAACTGAGGACACCTACGTGCTAGTTTACGATCTGTTATATTCCTGGGACATTCCCAATCTTTTTTGTCAGCTGAACCCCTTTGACCTAAATTATTTCTTTAAAGTGCCTATAAGATTTGCACTGAGTTGACATACAGCACCTGAGTTTAAATCCCAACTCAAGTACCTTTCCCGATCCTGCCTTACTCTCTCTCCCACTTCACTTTCTTTCAGCTCTGATCTGTCCTGTTATAATAAAGGCAAAACGCCAAAAATAAATCTTAAAATAAACACACACACATTAGCATGTTCTTGGTTCTTTGTTGTTGGTTAATGGTCACATGACATCCAGGCAAGCAAATAAAATATTTAAAGCAATCGTTCACAAAAAAAATGAAAATTTACTCACTCCCAGGCCATCCAAGATGTAGATAAATTTGTTTCTTCATTGGAATAGATTTGGAGGAATTTAGCATTACATCTTGCTCACCAATATATCCTCTGCAGTGAATGGGTGCCATCAGAATGAGAGTTGAGAGAGAGAACAGCTGATAAAAACATCACAATAGTCCACAAGTAATCCATACATTCCAGTCTATCAATCACCGTCTTGTGAAGCATAAATCTGTATGTTTGTGTGAAACAAATCCATCATTAAGATGTTTTTAAATTCAAACCAATGTTTCTGGCTAAAATACGAGTCCTCTATCCAAAATATTGCTTTCTCCAGTAAAATGTTGTCTTATATGTTGAGAAATATGCACAGATCAAGCACTGTTTACAAGCTGAAACAGTCAAATACAGTTTTAAACAAATATTTGGGTGTATTCTGATTCAGAGAACAACAGGGGATGGACGTTTCCACTGCAGGAAGCGTTATTACAGATTATGAGCTGGTGTTTTGCTAAGAAGTGATGGTTTAAAATTAAAAAGCCTTAATGTAGGATTTGTTATTAAATTCATGGACTGGAGTTGTGTGGATTACTTGTGATTTTGTTTTTTGGGTGAACCATTCCTTTCACAAGTTCGCACTTACATATAATCAGATTAAGCAAACAGTATGCATATTTGGCATGCTGTTCGAGTGGAGGGACAAAGGTAAATTGTCTGTATATACTTACATACAGTATATACTGTATATGTATACAAGTGTTTAATTTTAATTATTTTTATTTTATTTTAAAATGGTTAATGTATTTTTAGAATTTAATTTAACATTTTTATAATTTAATTAATTATTTGATTTCACTCACTGCAGTTTTTTTTCATAAGCCTCCAGGGGTTTACAAATTCGAGTTTGGGAAATCCCTTGTTATGCGACCAAATGTTGAGAAACGTTTTGCTGCAACAATGCAGGTATCCGTTCACCAATAAAAACAGTGAGCGGAGTTGTGCTTGATTTCAAACTGGCATGGCTTCTTTCGCAACCTCAGTCATGTAAGACATTCCTGTCTATCAGTGGTTACTCTAGCGTGTAGGCAGACCAAGGATTAAAACGCAAACGTTATAGCTTCTCATATTAACACATATAATTACATTCCGAAAAGTGTGATTGCGATAAGCTGTTTCCTTTATGTTCAGTTTAGGTCAATTGCTGTCATGGTGGAGCAGCACTTTGAAGAAAATCTAGCTAACCAAGTTAGTTAATGTTTGTTAAACTGTCAACATGTTTAGGAACTAACCTGAATAAAAACACATGGCAAGGAAACTTGCCCCCCTCAAGAGGCATGAGTCCAGGTTTGGGCAAAATTCAGAATGAAAGAATTTGTTGCATTCAGTTCATAAGTTGGAATATGACTTTTTTTTTTTTTTTTTTTTTTTGTCCAAAACTGTCAAGCCAACACTCAGATTTTGTCTTGGCAAAAATTGCTTTTCTAATTAAAAATATTCAGTCATGGGTATTATTATTATTATTATTATTATATTTTGTATTCATTTTAATTCTACTTCCTTACATTCAAATCCAAAAAGCAGTCTGCATTCTGTTTGCCTACATAATTCCAATTCAGGGACTGAATTAAAATCACACACAATCCTACTTCAGACTCTGATCTTTTAGTGATTAGCTCCTTTTCGCAGTGCATTAGGACGGATATGATGTGATAATGTTTAACAGACGATTTCACAACATAAATTACATGCATAGACAACACAAGTCACATTATTTCACAAGTACATTCAAGAGCTTCAAAGGCACCGTAAAACAAGTATCTTGACACAAAGATTAGGTCTGTAGCTACTGAACGGTACCATGCATGTCATCATGCTTATATGCTTATACTTATTATGTACAACTATGTACAATCAAAATCTCTCACATGAAAGAAATAACTAATTACCACTGAATCACATCAGCCTATATGTATGAAGACACATATATGTTACTGACTTACAGCTGTATTAACATAAATTAAAGCGCAATAAATATGTTGATAATGTAAATACAAGCAGGCAGCTTTCATATGTAACACTTGAAGAACTGAATTACTTGAAATGCAGGAAACCTTGTCACATAATTCACTTGACAACAAAAGTGAGCAATGGATGAGCAATGATTGTGGAATGGTAGCTTCAGGATGGTTCCTCTGTCTTCAGACAGTCCAAACACAGAATAACCTCTTCCAAACTGGAATATCACCAATGACTGAAGGCCTGCTAAACATGCCTTGAATATTTTTCAAGTTCTTCTGGCGATCGCAGTTGACAGGGCCCTCGGTCTCAAAACAATTATTGTAGTGGTTGATGGAACATAACTTATGCTTTTGACCTCACAGTTGGCTCTATCTCACTCAGTTAAAAGTGAATGCTATCAAGGAACTTAATCATAACCTTGTCTTCCAAAGCATATTGATTTTTAGATAGATCTGTCCAGTCCATAAATACTGTCCTCATCACATCAGATCATCTGAACTGCTGACTTGTTGAGTTGTGTGGTCTCCACATAGGTGGAAGTGGTTTGGTACAGCTCGATTTGGCCTGCTGGGTTTTTGGAAATGGATGTTTTGAACAGAGAGTTTCTGGAGGGTATGAAGCTGGTCTTGCACAGAGCCCCCCACAGGAAGTGCAGAACCGAGGGGCTGAGGAAGATGAAGACCCAGGGGTCAATGATGGAGTTTACCGAGAGGAATCGCAGAGCTATGAGATCAGTCTTGTTGCTGTCTCCAGGCTTTCCCATGGAGTTGATGTACACGCGGATCTAGAGAGAAGAAGGTAATTCAGAAGTGTCATCCATCCTTAACCACACATGGCACTTTGACAGATGATGCTGTCATAGGCACTGATTATTCAGAGCACAGTGATATTTACCAAAAGAAAGCAGAGAAGCATGAAGACACATATCTGTTTTCAATAAATCATATATCAAATGTCAACAGGAAAAAATTATATTTATTTTTCAGCGCAAAATAGCAACAACTGCAGATCTGAATTCTGCTCAGTCTAGATGAATTAAGTTCACTTTAATAGAGAGAATGAATGAGAGAGAGAGAGAGAGAGAGAGAGAGAGAGAGAATTAAGAAACGAACGAACGAACGAACGAACGAACGATAGATAGATAGATAGATAGAGAGATAGAGAGATAGATAGATAGATAGATAGATAGATAGATGAAGGTGGCAGCGGTGGATGGATGGATGGATGGATGGAGGGATGGATGGATGATAGATGGATGGAGGGATGGATCATCAAAATCATCATGTTGTGTAACAGCTGCTAGCACTAACTGTAATGAAAGCATTGTGGTGAAATATCTGGAGCCTCTGTATACACTGTCTGGTCCAAAGTATGGTTTGGATTTTGATTATTGATTTTAATAATTCATGTGCTTTTCCACATCCCACAAATCATATCTAATCGGATAAGTGAGAAACCATTATAGCTGTTGACATGCTTCCATAAGACTCAGTTCTCATTTATCAGTAATAATGATAGCATGGATCTCACGCACAAGATAATGTGCACAAATAGCATTACTTCTCATCAGCGAGTTATTATTCTAAAATTACAGATAAGACTTTAAAAAGCAAGAGACATATCAATCATTTTCCAAATTGATTCCAATTTAAGGAGCTTTTGCTTTTACTAAGATTTCAGCTTTAACTGAATGAGACAATTATGTGGGCACATGATTTTGGGTGTGCAACTCAAAAACATAAACAAACGTAACTATGGCACAGTCTGAGTTTGTGCTTTCTGACAACCATGGAAGCAGAAATATATATATAATCCACTTTCTAAATGTCTCCATCTTGGACTTCCCATCAATGAGTCATAAGGTCATTTTAAAAACTTTAGATCATTTCACAGTTTATTCTCATACAAATAACAGACACATAACAGAGCAAAAATGATTCATATTATTTTCCTCTTTTCCTAAGTTTGTTTACTTTTGCTCATAGTCTATTATGACAAAAGCCTTTGTTATGGTTTATTCCTCTATCAAACAAGTTATACTTTGAAATAGTTTTATTTGGTTAGGAAAACTATTTTTGCAAATCATCAAGGATGATGAAAGTATTATGAAATTCTCATGCACTGCATTTCATCAAACTGGAATCTTAAAGCTAATATGTGATCATCTCTTTGCATGTTTAAATATTTTCTCCTATTTGATTTTAACATGCAGAGACCACTGAAAGTTAGTCCAAAAGTTTGAACTTTTTCTAAACTGATACTGAAACATTTTTAATTAGTGCATATATACATTTTAAAAAATACTAATCATTTCTATTTTGGCAAGACAATTATTTCTCACATAGCATCAAATCTTAAGGAAGTGAGACAATTTTGATTATGCGTATCCATTTATCAGACTGGAGCCGTACATCATTGCATTTACCTACTATCCCATCAGTCAGAGGGCTGCTGGGATGTGAAATTATGTTACTTGTTGTAATTTATGCTGAAAGTCAATTGTCCTTGATAAACTCAATTCAAACCAGTGAATCAGCAATATGTTTGCAATGAGCTCTGAGTCATAAGGAGCAACTGTAATGCTTTAATATCCTTTCACCTACTGTTAATTATCATTCGTAAATAATTAACATGGGTAGCATTATTTTATATCTGCAATAATGTGTGTTTGAAGTTTCAGCTAGACTATATAAAACAATATCAGTCTGGCAGCATTAAGAGTGTTTGTGTGTGACAACCAGTTTAACTGATTTTCTCAAGAAGTAATTCACTCCAAGAAAAATACACTCCAGCTATCTAAATCTCACACTGGAAGCTTTGGGGAGATGAAATGATCATGGAAGCATGTGTGAAAGATCTTGGGTTTGTTCCATGGAAACAGAAGATCTCAGTGAGCTGTAGTGTCTTTTTCAAAATGCCTTATAAAGCACTAATAAAGTTCTCTGGCATTTGGTATCATGAATACCAGCTTCTCCAAGACAGGTCAAACCTCTTCATTTTTATCACCATTCCTCTCTGACAATGAACTAAATATGTGGTTACTTAGAAACCATAACATCCCCATGCCTAGTGACATGATCTATACTATTCATGCATCCATTATGTTGTTTGCTTTTGTTTTACTTTGTCCAATTCTAACCAGCTGGTTGTACATCTTGTTCTTTTAACAGGCTCAAGCGGCAAACTGTGCAAGTAGTTTAATATCTTTTTTCTAAAACTTCAAATCAAAAGAAACAAATGACAAAATAAACAATACTTATATTTTTAGAAATATTCTTGAGTTAAAAAAAAAAAAATTATTCGGCTACAAATGTGACCCTGGAGCAAAAACCAGTCTTTAGTAGCACAGGTATATTTGTAGCCATAGCCAACAATACATTGTATGGGTCAAAATTATTGATTTTTCTTTTATGACAAAAATCATTAGGATATTAAGTAAAGTTTATGTTCCATGAAGATATTTAGTAAATTTCCTACCGTAAATATATCAAAACTTAATTTTTTATTAGTTCTATGCATTGCTTAGGACTTCATTTGGAGAACTTTAAAGGCGATTTTCTCAATATTTTGCTTTTTTTACACTCTAAGATTCCAGATTTTCAAATCGAATTTGCATCTCGGCTTAATATTGTCCTATCCTAAAAAAACATACATGCATCAATAAAAAAACTTATTTATTCAGCTTTCAGATGATGTATAAATCTCAAATTGACCCTTATGACTGGTTTTGTGGTCCAGGGACATAAATATATAAATAAAAATATAGAATTATAGTGTAATTTATTGCAGTTAAATGATATCTAATATCTATATTAACATCTGTATTAATTGTTTTATTAATTTTATTTAGAATATATATATATATATAAATTATATATATATATAAATTATATAAATATAAATTATATATATACATATATATATATATATATATATATATATATATATATAAATTACATTTAGCAGAATTCAATAATGCATCATGGGCTTGTCAATATTTTAGTGAATTTCTTAAATCACTTTTCCTCATCTTAATAAAACACTGTAAGTCTTACCATTAATGGCAGGGAACAAATGACAAATATGACTGTCATGAAGACCAGGAGAATGAGATGTTCCACCTCCTCTGCCCATGAGAAGTACCTCCTGTCCCTTTTACTCCGGGTCTGCACTGATCCTCGGTTCATTTTGCGCCTCCGGTACATTAACACCAGATGGTAAACTACAAAACAGTTGCATGCCACCATAACTACAACAATGAGCAGTATCACAGTGGCATAAATGTTGGCATACGCCCGGTCCTCAATTCCCTCTGGATTCATGGCAATAAAACACCACGTCCCGGGACAGTATTGAACATACTTCCCAAAGCCTGCAAATGGCATTAAGCAGAATAAAAAGCAGACTAGATAAATGCAAGGGATTGTGATGTATCCGCAGCGTTTGGTGACGTGCCTCCCGTAGTGGTATGGGTACCCGATGGAGAGGCACCTCTCCAGTGCCATGGCGAGTAGGATGGAGAGCGTTGCCAGACTGAAGAAAGTCATGGCAAATCCAAAATATTCACACACTGCATGAGTCTCGCTCAACCCAACCAGTGTGGTGTTGGTTAAGTATGCAGTCTGCACCAGGGGACTGATCAAGCAGGTTCCCGTTAGATCCGTAATGACCAGCGTGGTCACCAGCAAATGGAACAGAGACTGTCGCCGCCGGTTCTTCTCTTTCCTCCTGCGGAACTCCAGGAGAACCAACGCAACCAGGTTCCCGAGAACTCCAGCTGCGAACATCATCGCGCTGATGGCTGGGCCACCGTTCTGCTCCAAGTGCAGCATTTCAGTACAGTTTGGGTTTACTGTGCCCATTACTGCCAGAGAAGTGCTAAAACTCCTGTTGTAGACCTTCATGGAACTTCTTCTCAAAGTTCTCCAAGCTTCTTTGAACTAGCTGAGGTTGGCATGATTGAAAGCAAACTCTACATTAGAAAACTGCATTTAGTTAGTCAGTGTTTCTTGTCTAGAATGGCTCACCAGGGTATAGGAATGGAGCTCATCAATGCAAGCATGGTGTGCTCCAAAAAACAGATCCATGCAAGTATTGCAATGCCTCTGGAGTCAGACAGACTTGCCTCTTTGCTTGCCCCATGCTCTCGAAGGCAAAGAGGCAGTGGGAGAATGTAGTGTGAGCCATGAGTTCCTCCGCTGAATGAGCCGTTGACTGGTGAAACAACGTCATTGTCTTGACCCCACCCTCCTCACACACACACACACACACACTGATCCAGACACAGCAATGAGAAATTCGAGCTTCCTTAAAACCTCATGTGCCGTTGTAACTTTATTTCCTGACTGTTTGGGGTCCCAAAGTGCTCTGTGCTGTGTGTGTACAAATAATATTATTAAAATTGCTATTATAATACAAAAAAAAATTGCTTGAATGAGTCTCTTGAAGATTACATGTGAAATAAGTAATTCAATTTGCCTTTATGAAAGAATGAGCTTTAAAATGGCCTCTGATTAAACAATGACCACTATCCTTGAAATGACCAATAAGTAAATAATAAATAAATAATCAAATAAACATATCCGTTGTCTAAAATGTTGTGCTCTTGAGTTCTCATCAAATAACATTTTTTGAAAGAAATTAAATTAAAGAATCCTAAAGTTATAGTGGTTTCCATAAAAATATTAGCAGCACAACTGTTTTCAACATTGTTAATCATAAGAAATGTTTCTTAAGCACCATATCAGCATATTAGAATGATTTATATTTCAGGACCTTTTGAAAATGGCCCAAACCCAACAGCTCAGTTGGCATCTTTCCCGCTATCATTTCTGCGGTCATCTTTTCCTTATACTTACATAAATAAACTTACTTCCTCTTGCTGTAACAGTTTGTGAATGCTGAAAGATGTTTAGAATTTTCCAAGGCTTTAAGGTTGGGCATGGACTTATCTGAGCTCACAACATGCTGCTACACGTCTTCCCAGAAGGCAATGTGTTTTTCTTTTTTTTTTTTTTTTTTTTTTACTTTAGGGCTTCCTGGTCCTTTCTGTGCAATGTTTTATGATTTGATAAAACAGCATTTACAATAACATTTCTTCCATATACTGCTGTGTTTTTAATGTTTTGTTCATATTATTAACTGTGTAGGCATATTTTGGCCCAAGTAACACCTTTTTCCTTGATTGTGAAGCTTCAGTTAGGCCTGCTGCAGTGATGGCTGTATTTGTAGAGCTCTCCTCCTGCACCATATTGTCTGATGTTAATAAGCATATGTAAATACACTGAATGTGCCCAAATGGTTACAGCACAAATAGCTTGTTAAGCTCACACTGACAGGCCAAATTTGGTTATAAACGACGTGAAACTTGAAACGTCTGCACTGAAGTTGAGGAACATCACAGGAACATCAGGACACGATCAAATCCCAGTTAGGTTAAGCAGACAAAAGACACATCCAATAGCAAAACCATAAAACAAGGAAGACTTTTTGTACAATTTATGACAAAAGTTTGATTTGCAACACACACACACACACACACACACACACACACACACACACACACACACACACACACACACACACACACACACACACACACACACACACACACACACACACTTTTACGGGGTTAAACATTACAAACTAGCCACACGGCTGTTAATACTAGTTAGGTTTGGTGTTATTTGTTTTCATCTCGCGCCCTCTATATGTCAAATAAGGTACTGATCTATATATATTTTGACTTTAATTCAACAAGGGTGCATTAAATTGATCACAAATGACAGTAAATACATATATGTTACAAAAGATTTATTTTTCAAATAGGCTACATGCTGTTCTTTTGACCTTTCTGAATCCTGAAAAAAAATTAAACAGCACAACTGTTTTCTTATATATATATATATATATATATATATATATATATATATATATATATATATATATATATATATATATATATATTTTTTTTTTTTTTAATATTTTTAAATATTTTTTATCAAATAAATCTTACCAACACAAATTTGAACATTATTGGGTATTAAATCAAATGACTTCAAATGTGATCTTTTGTCATTGCTTGAACTGTTTGACAAACAGGTGTTTAGGAAAGTGCTGCAGTGGAGTTTGTTGTTATTCTGTGAACCGAGAGAAGATAAAATGCAAATGGCCTTTCACCCTTAGGCACCTATTGCCCTGTTGGACATCTTTTGTTAGTAGTTAAAAAAGTGTCATTGGATACTGCTTTAATTTATTTGTGCATGTATTAGGCTAATTAATTATTTCAATTAGTAAGCATTAAATATTTACCAAGCAAATCTTTCAGAAATAAATGTAATTTATTGTTCTATATATATATATATATTTTTTATGTTTACATTTATTTATTTATTTTTACTCTTGGTTTAAAGACTGACTCACCAAAATAAATAAATAAATAAATAAATTTTTCAACATTTCAATGGTTTCATTAACTTTGCTCTGAGTCTGACTTAGGCTACAAACTCTGACCTGGGCTTCAGTACGTTTCCAATGAGTAATCATTTCTTTTCACTCAAGATCAGATTCAGTTACACTGATTATATGCTTAATTTTCATGCATTGTTTACAGAATAATTTGTTATAAGAGAAAAGTTTAAGCCAGGGCACAACTCAGAAATATCCTCTTGTTCTAGACTTTATGATTTGTGCCATAGGCCTCCAAACGTTATTTAGTTAGTTAGTTAGTTAGTTAGTTAGTTAGTTACTCAATTTCCAGATTCGATGTCCATGTTAGTCCAACAGTGTCCAGTATTCATATAGGAATGGCCACTAGATGGTACCACAAACAAGAAAGAGAAAGTTAGTAGTTTTCATGCTGAATGAAAAACCACGAAATAAAAAAAAAATATATATATAATATACATACAGCTTGTGTATATGTGTCAAAAATAATCAGTCATTTACACAATATATGCCTCATACACAAAGGAAAGTATGTATTGTGCATTGTATTCACAATGCAAATGCGAACATAATAGTAATTGAACTAAAAAAACCGAACATTGTCTTTGATGAGCCTCAGAAGTGATACTCATCCATCTGTTATCCAGTATTTACACTTCTTAAATTGATTAAAGACTATCTAAAATAGTACTAGAACAGAAATAATTGGATTAGTCTAAAGCAATCTACTCAGCAAACTGTCAGGTAAAACAGGAAAAGTAAAACTGACTATTAAAGGATATTTTATAGCTACGTTTCTATACAATACAACTTCAAAATAATATAAAACATACATTTTATGATACATTTGATACATAATATAAATTATAGAAACACCCGAAAATGTATTTATTTTCATTAAATAGACTTCCTAATAAATTTCGCCATTAAATAAACGTCCGCGTGTCCTCCCACAGTCCCTCCTGTTAAAAAAAGTCTCTTCTCTTATAAATGTAATGAAATGCAGATGGTGTCCCGTGTGTCACCCGTCAGCCAATCACCGTCCGCGTGTCCTCCCACAGTCCCTCCTGTTCAGTGCCTGGATCAGAAAACTTTCCAGCTTCATGCCTCACATCAGCGCGCACTCAACTCATTCAAACTGAGTGTGCCGCGTGAATACAAGCTGCATGTGTACCAACTGTTCATTAATGACCTGGGACAAAATAGCAGTCTTCTTTTTACAACTTTCATGGACAGTTCAGCATGTCACAGCCATTCACAGACATGACATCTATCCATATGGGATGTTTTACGGCGATGCTGCTCTGCAAGCAGGGGACGATGAGACTTCTGAAGTGATCACGCTCACCAAACCCATGTACTTCTATGAGGCGTCCTTCAATAACTTATATGTGAGTACATCAAACGTCTAATAATGTTTTGTTGTTGCTGCTTTGCTTTTATTTTACCTTTAGAAATCTCATATCCCTCTGGGGAATATGGATAAAATTGTAAAAAAAAATAAAAATAATAATAATAATAATTGTTATGTTGTCTGTATGACTTGTGTTAAGAATATACAAATGTCTGTCATTTCTTATTATTATTTACATTTATTTTCATAAATAAGAGTTACTTTATCATTAATTAAATTCAAGGTGGTCAAAAAACTTAAACTAGCTTATTGCTGTAAGTTGTAACTCTGATTTTATTCTATACTAATTATAAGAATTTGACCCCAAAATTAGATCATTATAGACTTTACTCATTCTGTTTTGTGTCTCGTTCCAGGTGGCCACCAATGGAATCATCTCAACTCAGGATCTTCCCATGGAGAAGCAGTATGTAGATGACGGCTTCCCCACCGACTTCCCTGTCATCGCCCCCTTCCTGGCTGACATTGACACCAGCAAAGGAAAAGGATCCATCTTCTACCGGCAGACGGAGTCTCCTACCGTGCTGAAGCGGGCAGAAGCGGATGTCAAGAGAGGCTTTCCAGATACCACGTTCACCCCAACCCATGCCTTCATTGCCACCTGGGAAAATGTGTCCGCTTATGAGGAGGTCACCCGCAGCTCTAGACCATCCAATCGGGTAAGAGAACTGCTTAGAGTGGTACTAAATGTGACCCTGGAGGTCTGGAATTCCCAGAGCTCTTTTTAGGCTGGGGTTATCAAAGCTGGTCATCTGTTGTCTGTCCTAATCTCAGGCCTAGAGGGTGTCAGAACATACAATAGCGTCTCCCACTTACCTGCTAATCCATCCCAGAGCTGTTCATTTTACCTGCCATTCACAGGAACAATTTGAGGCATTGAATTGCTCCTAATTGTCCATGTCACCACAGTGATTAGGTCTTCTTAACACCTCACATACCACAGAAATGCTTGGGAAGGTTTTAGATGATTAAAGCCACAGTATTTCTCAGGGGTCTGATAGGCTTTTTGAATCCAATATAGGGGTTTCATTCAGGGTTGTTAAGACATCAAGCACATTACCTGAATTGTTTATTGCACAAGTACAAAAAAAAAAATCAAAAATGTATTTCTATTAATATAATAAAGATTATATTTAATAATAAATAAAATATAACAAAGTAAATCAAAATTGTTTTTAATGAAACATTAAAAAAAATGGCAATCCTAGTTTAATTGCTATGTGAATTATACTTGCATATATAATGTACATACATAATGCATAATACATAATATTATATTTAGCACTGATTTTCTCTAATGTCCATCAGAATAGCACTGCAATCTGTTATGAGTCATGATCCACCATTTGGAGTTGCTTTATAATATTAGACACAAAATCTGATGGTAAATTGTGAAGTGAACACTAGTGCATAGAAGTCTTTTTTTTTAAAAAGAAATTAATACTTTTTATTCTGCAGGTACACGTTAAATCATCAAAAGTGACAGTAAAGACATTTGAAATGTTAGAAAGATTTATATTTCATTTACATGCTGTTCTTTTGAGCTTTCTATTCATTGAAGAATCCTAAAAAAAAAATAATGGTTTCCATGTTTTTTAATCACAAAATTTTTAATTCTAACCATATTTTACAGTATTGCTGTTTTACTATATTTTTGATTAAATAAATGCAGCCTTGGTGAGCATAAGAGATGTTTCAAAAATATCATAAAAAAAATCCTACTGACCCCAGACCGTCATGTAAGCGCTTTCAAGTATTTATATGCACAAAAGCCCGGTTTGTGTTGTTTATAAGGTCACATTAAGACCTTAATATTAAGAATACTTAAGTTTATTAATTCAGTGATGTTACAGGGGTCTACAGTTGTTGGTGTGTAAGTGGAGTGATTTCAGCTAAAATGGAACTGAATTCTGGTGTTTTTGGTGTATTCTAATGGGCTTTAATGAATGGGTCATTCTTTAAGCCTTTTTAGTGCACATTCGGCTCTCTCATCCAGACAGCTGAGCAGAAACAGCTGCATTGCTCATGAAGTATATCATTTGTTATTCATTAGTTCCGGAAGCAGCATTTCTTCTCTTGTTTAGGTTGCATAAGGCCATGCTCATGTTTGCATTATCAGAGTAAATATTATCAGGAATTTCCCTCTATCTATCAGGAATATACTCTGTGACACAAGCTCACAACTGGCGGATGTTCAGTGAAAGAACAATGCTAAATGCAAACAATAAAAGCCACTAAACAGTATTACATGTTACAATATATATCATCACAGTCAAAGCTATAAGTCACAAAGAATAAACTAAATACTAGTATGGCAATCAAGCTGTCATAAAAATAGATACTCCACATTTAGATGTTTAACACTTGTGATAAATGAGCTCAATACTTTTGGCCTCCTGCTGTTTGGCTCATGCAGGGTTACTGGGTGGAAAGTCAAACCGCAGTCATCTTTCTTGACTAAAGAGTTGCATGCTTTTAGAACTGTTTACTATCTTAAGCAATGTTTGCTTACTAAATGTTACTTGATTGCAATAAAAGAGCTTTAGGCCAAAGGGCTTGTTTGAAGAAAGCACATCCTTGAGTTGATTTACTACATTTCCGTTTAGTCTCTCCACAGAGAGTTTGCTGAAGCTCAGGGGGTCTAAATGGTGAAATCTCTGGAGGATATCTTGTGTTTGCCTTTGGGATTTAAACCACTTTATCTAGTCTCGTGTCTCCTGCAGTCCACCACATGACTGTCTGTCTGCAGACGTCTCATGGATTGAAGAAGTAGGAGCTTATGGAGGTCTTACTCCATGAATGGAGGACACATAGTACCAATTTGTTATTATGATAAAATATTATGATTTTCAAAAAATATAAAGCAGCAAAAAGCAGTTTTAATGCTGATAATAATATGAACCATTATTAATAAGTGAACACCAAATTAGCATATTAGAATGATTTCTGAAGGATCATGTGACAATTCTTTCAAAAATATTAAAAAAGCGTAATTATTCTAAACTTTAAAGTTAATATATAATCTAAAACATACATTTATCAAGACGTTAAGAACAAAAAAATACTGTAATAATGTTGATAGTATTTTTGTTCTCATGGTGATGATTACTGTAATAGTATTGTTGTAGGACCATCTCAAGTCCATAGACCCCTTCATTGTGGGGTCCTAATTCTTCTTTTTGTACTATAACATCTTTAAACAATCTTGTTTATGGGTGTGTTTCTGCACTGCTTCGAGGCAGCGTGGTCCTGCAATTAGGAGTTTGAAGCTGAAGGCAGCAGGGCTGGGTGAGGGGATCCAGGAGGGATGCATGCTGGGGAATGAGGCAGCCCGAGGCTCTCTGAAAGCCAGATGCAGCATTGTCTCTCTGGAATTGGGGGGTTGTTTTGTGGAGGTGATGGCTCCACTCGGGGACAGCTTAGATTACTAAACACAGGAGAGGAATTTCACACACATCCTCTGTGTGTGTACATGAGAGACTGGAAAGGGGCAAGGGCTTCTTAATATCTGTGTTGAAACATCATTAGGATGTCTTGCAGGAAAAGCTTACTTAAAGGGATAGTCCACCCAAAAATGAAAACTCTGTCATCATTTATTTACCCTCAAACCTGTATGAGTGTATTTTTCTACGAAACACGAAAGAAGATATTTTGAAGAATGTGGGTAACCAAACTGTTGCATTACCAAAATGTAATGCAACTTTCCCCATTTTTGCAGCAAATGCACCAAGCTTCCTTATTTATATATCACATTTCACTTGGAAATATGTTAAATTACGTAACATTATGATGTAAAATGGGTTGCAAACAGCCTTATGTTGATTGCAAGTTTTGCAATCACAGAAAAGGATAGTAGGGAACTTCAGTTAGAATCAGTGTTGTAATTTTTTTTATTAAAACTATTCAAACATTTTAATTAAAACAAAGCTGAAATAAAATAAATAAAAATATTAGATGAAAAAATTACAAATGTTTCATTAGCAACTACCTAAAATAAAACTGAAAACTAAAATTACTAAAATTAAAACTGAAATGAAAATAAATTAAAGCTAATCAGAGATATTTAAATAAAAATAAAACTAATAGAAATGACAGAAGCGTACACACCACACACATGCACAAAACATTAACATTTTATCTCAAGCTAGTTGCCAAGGCAATTCACTCACACACACACACACACACACACAAAAACACACACACACACACACAAGTGTGTCTTCCTCACACAACCCTCAGATGGGGTATAGGTCTTGACCCCTTGCTTGTTTAGAGCGAAAGCAAAAGTGACATACTGTATAACAAATTTGTTACTAATTCAGAATACTAATAAATACAGTAAATACTATAATAGTGTATAATACTATGTACTACTAAAATAACTTGACATGGCCAAGGGTGACACTAGACTCCTAAAATGTTTTTAATGATCTGTTAAATGCAGTAAAACTAGGTGTGAAAAACACCAAAAGGGGGCAAGAGACACTAGTGAGGCACATTTGGTGGGCTTGTAAAATCAGTGAAGTTGTTAGAAACACCATATTTGGATTTTAGCTGAAGCTCTAGATGGTAGATGTTTTCAGTGCTGTTTAAGATATACAGAAAACAAATCTCTTTTAGAGACCACTTTGTCCAAAAGTAAGGGGAAGGAAGCTAAGTAAACTATTTTAGATAGATTTACAGTATATAATGGAATATATGCAGGTGATATGTTTTGAAGGTTTTATAACCTTCTAAAGTTCTGCACAGATTCTGGAGTAATGGTCTTCTCTCTTCAAGTAAATACATTCCAAGTGGTGCTTGCGTACAATGAGAGGGATACTTATGCACTCTTCCTATACCCTGAGGATGGCCTGCAGTTTTTTGGGTCACGGCCCAAGGAATCTTACTATGTCGAAATTGAGCTTCCAGCTCGTGTGGGCTTCACCAGAGGAGAGCTGTCCTTCCTCTTCTTTTCCCGGACAGAGGGGCCATACTACAGCGTCACCAGCGATGAGCAGTCCGTCAAAAACCTTTACCAGTAAGCATCAGAGCAATTACCATTTTAAAACGGGGCTTTGTTAAAATAACATTTTCTTTTGGAAATAATACAGAAAATTACTCAAAAATAATAATAAAACAATTTATTATATTATTATTAGATTGTTATTAAATGTTATTAATTTGTGTTTTTCATAAATAAAAATTTGTGCTGTCAAACGATTAATCGCATACAAAATAAAAGTTTTTGTTTGCATAATATATGTGTGTGTTCTGTATATATTTATTATGTATATATAAATACACATACAGTATATTTTGAAAATATTAACATGTATTTACGTCTATATTTATATTCATATAATTGATATTATAAATAAATATATCTAATACTGTATATAAACAACATATTTTTCTCTGAAATACATGCATGTCTGTGTATTTATATATACATAATAAATATACACAGCACACATACATATATTATGCAAATAAAAACTTATTTTAGATGTGATTAATCGCGAATAATCGTTTTACAGCACTAATAAAAATCTAATTTAACAAAAACATTGTATTTATATATTATATTATATTATATTATATTATATTATATTATATTATATTATAGATATTACAAACAGCTGTGCTGAAATTTGTGAAAACCATGATATATTTTTGTTCAAGATTCTTTAATGAATAGAAAGTTGAAAAAAATTAACTTTGAAGTCTTTTGTAATATTATAAGTATCTTTACTGTCATTTTTAACCAATTTAATGCATCCTTGCTGAAGAAAAAAAATAAAATGTTTATTTGATATACATTTATGAATTTATATTAATAATATTACATATTTTATATTATATTGTAAATGTATATATTATATTATAATAGCTATTTGTTTATATTTTATTTTAATATTTATTTTATTTATATAATAAAAGAAAAACAGTAATTTAAAGATTTCTCTTTGATTCATTTTAAACGAAATTTTAATTGCCATGATTAAAATTATAATATTGTAATTTAATATTATAACTCTCTTCAGAAAAGGAAACATAGGAGAGCGTGGAGTTTGGCTCTTCCACATTGGAAACAGATATTCCTTCCAGAATGTTGTTCCTGCACAGCATGAGGCTTTTTTCACCAAAGCTCCCCCAGTCCTGGATGCCGTGCTCCCTGATGAAGACTACTCAGAAACAGATGAGGAAGAGTATGATCCCATCGATCCTGACTTCCAAGATCCCACCACAACAGAGTTTCTTGAGCCAGAGAAAGACTCCTCAATACTGGAGCGTCTCAACCAGGAGGTGCATCTTGGTCAGTCTCCTCCTCAGCCCTCAGAGTCTGGTCCAGGTGAGTTTCCTCAGCCGGATCCCCATAGTCTTCCCCCAGAGGACGTGACCCAGCCCCAGCAGCCATTACCAAAGCACGCAATTCTGCAGGTGTACCCAAACCGTGTGAAGGATGTCCCACCTTCTGGTGGTCAAGTGTTCAGTGTTGAGGAGAAAGTGGACTTTGACTCTGGAGGTGAGAGCTGAATGATTGTGATCCACAACCAATATTGAAATATATATCGAATTAACCTTTTTTAAGCACCACCCTAAAAATGTTACTGACCAATTGTACTTTAGCAACTTTTTACCATCTGCCATCTTTTGCTCATTTCTAATGTATGTTACTTAGTGTGTTTAGACACCAGTGTTGTTATCATTAACTAAAAGTAGCTAATTTTAAATTTAAATTTTCCAGAATTGAAATAAACCTAAATAAAATGAAATATAAATATTACATGAAAAACTCACAAAAAAGAATCAAAAAATTAAATGTGAAAACAAAAAAAAAACTAAACAAATGGCAAAACATAAAAATAAAAATACTTTTTTAATAATTGTACTGTAAAAAAACAAAGAAAACAAAAAAGTAAAAAAAAAAAATATATATAAATCATAATTCATAATATATTTATAATAATATTAATAATAATAACAAACTAAATAGAAAAAATGTCAACATATAATTAATAAAACTTAAAATCTAGAAATTTAAAAATAAAAAACTTAAAAAATGTTAAATGATAATTCAAAATATTAATAATAGTATATAAAATAACACTGAAATAACACTGTTTATTATCAAGTAGTATATCCATAATTATTATACACTGAATAATATTACATACATTTTTATCACTTAAGACCACTTTTAGCTTTACAAATTATAATATACTTTAATATTTGCAAATGGACACATAATTTGCTGAGCATTTACACCAACAAAATAATTAATTTTTTCTCTTCTCTCCAAAAACACCATTAATGGCCAAAAAGAATTTCAGTTAAATACAAAAACTTTAAAAATTCCCTTACATGGGCATGCATGCAAGTGTTATTATTTTTAGTCTGCTATTTTTTTAATGCACAATTAATTTGATTCATATATTATCTGACTCAGTATTGTGACTTCCTATTATTCAGTTGTATCTGTCTAAACAATCCAGAGAGAACTCAAGATTGTGTACTAGAAGTTAACTTATGACTGAGTTTGACTTTACTAGCCTATTTAAGAGCAATTTGTCTCTCTTTCCGCTCTCTCCTGCAGTGATCCATTACTCAACCGATAATAAAGAGACATGTGAGCGCTTCCAGCAGCAGTGCAGTCAGAACGCACACTGCACAGACTATTCTACAGGCTTCTGCTGTCACTGCAACTCAGGATTCTACGGCAACGGCCAGCACTGCCTGCCAAACGGTAAGACTGGGGCTGTAAAAAGAGCCGTTGTAAAAGCCACACACAACATGACCTTGTTCTGAAAGTATGAACAACATTTGCAATGCATCTCTGGGGATATATTAGCAGTGTTTCTCTTTCCAACACACTATTTTTAAGAGTAAAAATGTATATTTTTGTAATGCAAAGGAATTTGTAGATAAAACTTTGATTTGGCACACACTTTTAGGTATGCAAATTCCAAACAGTTATTTCCTGTCAAACTTGGGTCTTTTACTGACTGCTTCACTTGCGTGCCGAGTGGCCGCTAATTGTCTGTAATTGGCGAACGCTTGTGTTAACTGGCTGCGGTAATACCCACAACTTATTCCACAGTCTTTTTATTAAGAGTTGTGGCTGCCACACCTACTTTGTGGGAGGTTTTATGTCGGAAACACTTGGTCTTTTGGAAAACCTGAGTGGATTTCCCTAGTGAATCATTCGGCGGCCCTCATGGGGCTTGAGAAACAGGATCTTTTCAAGACAATGACATCACATTGGAATTGTACGACTGTAATTTACCTGTGAACATCGACTCTATGCTTATGTGTGAAAGAAATCTTGAGCCCTATTTCAGAGTCAAGTCTGGCTTGTGCTGAATGACAGACATTTGTGTCTGAGAGAAAATATTCAGTGAAAAGCTTCCTCACCTGTTGGATAGGCATGTGTATACAGTAGGAGCTTTGTGTGGCTGGTGAGCGAGGTGGTGTAGAGGGAAAACTATCCAAAACCACTCTGAAACAGCTGAGTAACTGGAGAAATTGTAGCTTTTGAGAGCAGTTTGTAGATTAAAGAAATACCCCGAAATGTTTTTTTTTTTCTTAATGGGGTCATCGGATGCGACATGCACTTTTACAAGTTGTTTGAACTGAAATGTGTGTTGGCAGTGTGTGTATACAACCACCCTATAATGAAAAAAATCCACCCAGTGTTTTTTTTTTTTTTTTTTTTTTTTCGTTAAATAATTTCCCCTTTCTCAAATCGAGCCAATGTCTCACAGACCCAGGCCTTCCCACGATTGTTGATTGACACTGGCGTTTTACCTTAGACCCGCCCTGAGTGAAAAGTCAGCAGCCCTCCATTGTTTCGACACCGGAGCAGATGTAGACAAAAATGTCTCCTAAGCGAGTGAGGTCTTCTGTTGTTGAATATAATAATGAACATAGCAGTCGTCATTTACTCCCGACATCTGAGCTGCTGAAGATGCAGTGGATTACCTTTGTTTTTGAAGGGAATCCGCCCCAGATCTAAATAAATGCGTTTATGTTCGTGCGAATCATTCGTGATCCAGCCTCACCTACAGAAAATGAGTATAAGGTTCTTTTATGAATCTTTGCAAATCGCCTTTCTTAATAACATGCTAAAGTAAACAGTATCATGAGAACGGCTCGTCACGGAAGAGAGGGGCGGGGTCAGCAAAGTTCATTAGCATTTAAAGGAACATGGACTAAAACCGGTTGCTGAAATCAGAGCTGAATTTGACAGGGTAAAAGGGGTGTTGTTTTATTCTACTATTGAGAAATTGTATCCAAAGTATGTTAAATACTTTTCATTTAGACCCTAAAGAATCTAATCAACTTGTGGAAAATGGGCAAAACCTTTCCAAACCCCTACTTTCAAAACACACAAACACAAAAGAAAGTTTTTCATATAGCAAAAAAGGGTTGTTATGATGGACCCCGAGCCAGTTGAAAATCGATACAAATATATTACAATTCAAACTGGTTGAGATGTAAAATAAATCCCGATACAATTGGGGGAAGGAGTTTATATAAATGTATCCCTGAGTGGATCTGACTGTCTTCAGAAAAGTTTAGATAATATTTTAATATATAATTTGACAGAGCTAAAGTCAGACCATTCTGTTTTTGCTTCAGATTTTGAAATTACACAACATAATTTATATTAAAAACCTGCTCATGCTGCATGTATGCAGCATTTTTGTTTGGATTGTGATTAAAATACAGTGGTTCCATCAAATTTTAAATGGAAGCTCATAACAGGCAAAGCCTTGGTTTGTTAATATGAAGAGATTTAATTTGTCTTAAATTTTGTTAAAAAATTTGTGTCAAAAAATAATATCATGAAATCAGTTTTGTGAATTGTATCGTATTGTGAGTTCAGTGAATCATTACATCCCTACAGCAAAAGCATAGTCTCTTAATCTACCATCAAGGTAATACTTAAGTCTTCTAAAGCCATAGAGTTTTTTAATGTGAGAAAAGCCTCCCTGTAGCTCGCGCTTTGCAAATTTTTGCAAAATATTATAACTAAAATTTTCTCACTTGTAGATTGTAGATTTTTTACTTGTAGGTTTAAAGGAATAGTTCATCCCAAACTTTAAATTTGCTGAAAATTTACCATCCAAGATGTGGAGAAAAACAGATTTGGAGAAATTTTGCATTAATCACCAATGGATCCTCTGCAGTGAATGGGTGCCATCAGAATGAGAGTCCAAACAGCTGATAAAAACCCGATCCACAAGTAATCCACATGATTCCAGTCCATTAATTAACATCTTGTGAAGTGTAAAGCTGCATGTTTGTAAGAATCAAACATCAAGGTGTTTTTAACTTTGCTTCTGGCTAAAATATGAGTCCTAAAGTTGTGTTTATTTATAAAGATTATCTTGATGAACAAACCGTGTAAGAATCCTAAACTTTTGTTGGTCACAAAGCATATTTTCTTAAATAATCCAAAAGCCAAAGGAAAAATCCTATTGACTTGTTTGTCAAGGGAACCAGGGGGATGCTAACAGAACTTCAGAACTAGCCTAAAAATACGTCATCTCTTGAGCAATCTTTTGTTTTGTTTTTTATGAATTTCAGCACATTTAATCCTTATTTCAACCTCTCAGATTTAGTTCTCAACTCAAAGAATTATTTAGCTATCCATATACTTGCAAACGATCATTATAAGTTTCATTTTTGATTTTATCTCCATGTTGTCCTCAGGTGCTCCTCACCGTGTGAATGGAAAGGTCAGAGGGACTGTACTGGTCGGTGGCACAGCAGTGCAGCTGGACAGTATCGACCTGCACGCCTACATCGTGGTGGGTGACGGACGAGCATACACTGCCATCAGTGAGGTCCCAGAGCCGGTGGGCTGGGCCCTCATGCCCGTGGCCCCCATTGGAGGTCTGTTTGGTTGGCTCTTCGCCCTGGAGCTACCAAACAGCCTTAATGGCTTCAGTATCACCGGTGAGGCCGTCATGTTCTCATTTTCTACTTCTTTTATGGTGTAGAATGTTTGTTAAACATATGGCCTCCTGCTGAGAGAGGTTTTGTTCTCACTAATAGAGTCCCACAAGGGCTTTGCTGGTCTGATATGTACTCAAGCGCTTTCCCTAATTTAAGTCAGGTGCTCCATTATATAATATGTTTTCAATTTGTATGAAAAAAGCCTGTTTTTTCTTTTTGAACAACACCTAAATGTTCATCAAGCATCATTATATGGGTCACAGTCCCCATCTGGATCTTATTTTGTGATATTTGTTTGCAGTACAATGAGTGAGCAACAACACTGCTCTTTAACAACCTTTAATCATGTTGAAAACCAACATTTCTGTTTCGCAGGTGCCGAATTCACTCGCCGTGCTGATGTAATCTTCTATCCCGGTAACCAGCGTCTCAGCATCGTCCAGACAGCTACGGGTTTGGATACCCAGAACTACCTCAATGTGGACACTCATTTACAGGGCAGTGTTCCCTTCATCCCTCCTGGTGCCACGGTGCAGATGGAGCCATTTAAGGACACCTACCATTATTATCCTTCATGTAAGTTCTGGAGAAAGAATTTGGGGAATAAATATATCTGTACATCTTTGTTTCATGACCCTGATCCAGTTGCAGAATGTTTGTCCTGATTTTTTTTTTTTTTTTTTTTTATATTCTGTTTTATATTTACCAGGGCTGTCAATAGATTAAATTTAAATGAATCTAATTAATTACACAATATGTGACCCAGGACCACAAAACCGGTCATAAGGGTAATTTTTTTAAATGGAAGCAAATCAAAACTGAATAAATAAGTTTGCCATTGATGTATGGTTTGTTAGGATAGGACAAGATTTGGTCGAGATACAGCTATTTGAAAATCTGGAATCTGAGGTTACAAAAAAAAAAAAAAAAAAATTTAAAATCAAAAATATTGAGAAAATCGCCTTTAAAGTTGTCCAAATGAAGTTCTTAGCAATGCATTCACTAATCAAAAATTAAGTTTTTATATATTTACGGTATGAAATTGACAAAATATCTTCATGGAACATGATCTTTACTTAATATCCTAATAATTTTTGGCATAATTTTGACCCATACAGTGTATTTTTGGCTATTGTTACAAATACACCCGTGCTACTGGTTTTGTGGTCCAGGGTCATATAGCAACGAATTAAGGACAATTATTCAGAAGTTCAGGAAGGATCAGTAAGAATAAAAAAAAATTATAATATTTTAATACTAATATATTAACAATGAGGCACTAAATTGATTAAAAGTTACAGTAAAAACATTTATAATGTTACAAAAGATTTCTGTTTCAAATAAATGCTGTTCTTTTGTACTTGAAAAAAGAATCCTAAAAATATTGTATCACAGTTTCCTTAAAAATATTAAACAGCAAAACAGTTTTCAATATAGATAAGCAATGTTTCTTGAGCACCAAATCAGCATATTTGAATAACTTCTGAAAGATCATGTGACACTTAAGATTATTTTACGTTTTAATAATATTTGATAATATTACCATTTCACTATATTTTTGATCAAATAAATGACTTGGTGTGCATAAAAAATGTTATCAAACCCAAACTTTTAAATGGTATAGATCATGGGCTTGTGGAGAATGGCTTAGCTATAAAAACAAAATTAAAAATAAAAAGGAAAAGGAAATGTAAGTAAAAAATAAAGATCTTGTGACGTCTCCCGTCTCCTTTACTTCCTTTCAGAGGAAGCTGTGTCTGATCTTGATGCACCGTAAATAAAAGCTGTTCTCATGTTGCTGGACATGAGGTTGCTTAACAATCAAATCCTGTGGGATTTTGGGTCTGGAATTAAAGCCCAAAGTTTGCTGTGAATTGCTTTCTTCTAAACTCTTGCCTTTTTTCCTGTTCCCAGTGATTACCTCCACATCCGTGCGTGAGTTTACAGTCACGTCAGCTGAAAATGGAGCAGAGACACACAGTTTCCAGGTCAAACAGAACATCACATACAGAGACTGCACTCACGGGCCCCGCAGCAGACTGGAGACGCTGGAACTGAGAATGGAGCGCATATTTGTTATGTACGTCAAAGAAGAGCGCATCCTTCGATACGCCATCACCAACAAGATCGGCCCTCTTGGAGGTAGGCTGCCAGCATAGGGAATGAATATCCTGATGGAAACATCAACATTTCTTGTCACTATTATACAGTATGTTGTTGTTTTTTATATGAATGTGCTGATGTCCCAGTCAGGTTTGTTAAAGTCAGGATGAAATGAAAGTAGTGACAGATCTTTTCTTCCATATTGTGACGTGCATTTAAGTGTAACCAATTATCACAAAAAACAAAAAATATAGGACAGACTTTTTTTTTTTTTTTACATCAGTTGTTGATTGGCTGTTGTGAAATGGGGTGGGGTTTAAGCAGACTAAATGTTTGGAGAAGTCCAGCATATGTTACCAGAGAGAAGTCTATCGTTTTTGTATGGAATAATTGTTTAGAATAAGATCTATAACATGCATTTAGAAAATAAATAGATACGCTAAATTTTGACTGTGTTTACTTTGCATAGAAAAATGCATAGTAAAATGTCCATGCCTGTCCAGCTTCAACAACTATCCTGGTGAACACCATAATTATCCTGGTCCATCCGCTAGACCAGCACTTACCAATATAAACCAGTTCATACAGGCATGGAAATGAATAGCTTGTTTGAGCCAGATTTGCATTTTTTAGCTTGGAAACATAAGAATGAGGTTTCTAAAGCAACATTTTTAAGACAGGATCTGTATTTTTAGTAATTTGTTGGTCTCAGAAAACACTAGCATACCTTTACCAATGGTAAAGTGCCTCACTTTTTGCCTAATTAATTATTCATGAGGTTCACATGCTGATCTTTGTATTCTTTTTGTTGTTGTTGTATTTGCTTTGTTTTTGTTGAGTGTTTCAGAAGCTGATTTACATTGTGACACTTTCACCATTCGACAAGCAGTTATTTCAAATTTTTTTCAAACTCATTAATATGCAAATAAGAACATTAAGAAATAATTCTGAAACATTTTTCAGAATTTTCAGGACTTGACTTTAGACCTGAATTTTGAAACCTAACTAACCGCGACTAATTACTATCCCAGGGTGAACTATGTGAAATATGTTACAAGATAGCCTAGGATTATATATACTCAGGGTTTGGAATTACACCAGCTTTACAGTTTCAAGTGTGGGAAAAGCCCATCTTTTGTTTATTTTGGTGTAATCGTCTAAATTATTGTGAGAGAAAAAAAATCTGCATAAAATCTTCCTTACTTAGTCTGCCTATATATGGCCTCCTGCTCGTTTAGACTGACCCTTATTTTTGGCATAGTTTCTTTATTAACATGCTGACTGATGTGGCAATGAGATGTCTGGCTCTCACACAAGACTTAAATTGGCTTGAGTTCAGCTGCATTCCCATCATGCAAAATAGGAGGTCTAAGATAACCACCCCGAACCACCTGCTGCTTTCTACTACGGCTCGGCATTAGACAGCAGACCCAGGGGCTGGAGAGAGAGGAGGACTGCACTTTAAATGAACTATGTCTGTGAAGTGAGCCTGTGGCATTTTACAGGGCTTTGTGTGTACAGTTTGTTACAAATACCTTTATCCAGTGAGTTCCCTTAAGGAATAAATCAAACGTTTCTTTTTTAGCCCCTCAATTTGTGACCTTGTAAGGCTGTGTAGTTCCCAAAAGAGGGTTTAGTGGGATGACGGTGCTTTGTATGGCCCTCTGGTTCCTGGCTTGTGCTGTATATGTTGACTTTAGGATGATAAGTGGGGTTGGAATGAGCATATCACCAGCTGTGTTGTATCTAGTCAGTGGGCCGAATATGATCCAGTTTCCTGAAGTTGCACAATCTTCAAAACCTGAAGTGACCTTCCTTTCGTTCGCAATATGTCCATTTATTTTATTTTATTTTATAGGAACTAGTTGATGGTTTTTATGGCAAATAGTAAGATGGACTGTGGTTTGTCTCCTAATATGTTGTTTCTTTGCCAGATCATGCACTCTTAGAGTGTTTAGGATTTGTTGAGTACAATCTCCTCCAGATGTTGATATATAGCAGTGAGCATGGTGAATCTCATACTGCTGTTATTATTATGTTCATTCAGACAAAGTATTCATAACGGGGTGGTGGGTAAAGGAATAGTTGCAGAATGATGTTGTGGGAACAGAAGGACACCCTCCGGAATCCCTGTACCCAAGAGAGCCATGCATGGCCTCTGGCCGAGGCTGGAAAACACAGCTGCCACTGTCTGTCCAGTGTGTCCAGCACAACTGACGTATGGTTATTAGACCAGTGCTGACACATCTAAGATATTAGATTAGACTGAGGTGGATTCACACGCTTATATGTGACCGTATATCATGTCATTATGGTCCTGCTGACTGTGAATATGAAGAGCTGGATCTCAGTTCTCAGTCATTTAAGACCAGCTGTTAGTGTTTCATGTGGTTGATAATGTATTTTTCCCACAACCTGGGCTGATGGAATTCGTACAGGGCAAAGTCTGTTCACTTGGTGGCCATCTTGGTAACACCCTAGAATCTTGTTTCTCATTAAGCAAATACAGCTCTTATCTATGCCTTCCAAGTTTAACTTTTTGTCAGTTCATGCATTCCGTGGGAATCAAACCTATGACCTTGGCATTGTTAGCACCATGATCTAATGTTTGAGCTACAGAAATGCTTGAAACAGTGTAATCGATGATATGATTCATTCTGCTTCTTCTGCACCAAATCAAACTGTATTTTCCAGGCTGGTTAAACAAATTTCTAGCAAAAAAAAAAGAAAAGAAAAAAAAGCAATATCTCTATTTTACCTGAAAGGTAAGACTCCCAATCTGGCACCAACATTATTTTTATTTGATTTGATTTATTTATTTATTTATTTATTTATTTTTAATTAATTTATTTAATTTTATAATTTCATTTAATTTTGAATGATGCTCAAACACAAGAACCTGATTCTGTTGATATCAAAGTTTTATTACCCACAGTGCAGGTTAACATAAAATAACTTCTACATTCATAAATTATCTCTTCAGTTAAATAAACATTATGTACAGGAGTGAAAGGAAACATTCTACTTTTTTAAAGATTAATTAACCATGAACATTTCAAATTTAGAACCATGGGGAACATTTTTATGATTAAGCTGACCAACATTTTTTTAGTAGCATGGATGGATGTTGGTCTAGAAACATGTCTTACTTGTGTAAATCAAATGATATATGAGTTTTGGGATTGTTTAGATGATTTTTTAGAACAATGATGGTCAGTGTGTTAGGTCAGTCAATCGAATTCTGTTTCTTCTGGCACAAGTGCTTACACCTTTAATTGGTCTGAGCTCCAAAACCCCCCCATCACACACTCTTGAGATTAAGTATTGTTGTGTGAACTACACGAGGAGTGTTTCTCTCCCGTTCCCAACAGCAGTTTCCCACCTGGTCCATCCACCCCCTTTGTTTTCCTCAAAGTCTTGTGTTAACCAGCGCTCCGCCCTGCTGGTGTGCCGCTGTCCCTTTAATTAGCACAAAGTTGAAAAGAACCCCCCGACCCACTTTGGCAACGTTTGTCCTGTAGTTTTTTTCCACTTTTCCCCCTCCCCTGTGGAGTCACTTAAAAGAGGACCTTCTTTCTCATTCTATCTCACTTCAAATAAAAGTCTTCCTGTCTGCCTTGTGTTAATTGGCCAAATTGGTCTCTGGCCTGGGGTGAGGAAATCAAGCTGTTTTTAATGTGAGATGAGTAGGCGTTGGGTGGGGGTGAAGGTGGTCCACTTGGCCCAAGGGTCCCAACAACGGGTCCCTGATGGTAGGCCGTATGGGTATGAAGACAATGAAGTCCTGTTGTCTTGGAGTAAGAGGTTTGGTAATGGTGTGTGAACCACCCTAATATTTAAGACCTTTTTAAAGGTGTTGTGTTTTCCAGGTCAAGCACTTTGACCTCCAAGGTCAAATTTAAAGACCATTTGAAATCAAATAGGTTTGACGGGAAGCAAAGTGTTCACACCTCTCCATATATTAACACCTTTGAATGCACATTCAGTTTTTTTTTTTAAAATTTGTCATTTTTTAACGAAGCCTCCAATTGGGACGCTGATTTCAGCTGGAGGATTTAAAACATCTGCAGTGACTCATACATCAATGAGTCACATTTCCAGTGCATGTTCCCCATTGGAGAGTTAGTTTAGTATCTTGAATAAACAGTAATGCAATCAATCAGTATTATAAACTGACACAAATCACTATACACAGAGATTCTGAAAGGGGAATTTTGCAGTGATGCCATAGAAGAACCTTCTGGTTGGCTGTCAGTGTTTTTATTGTTTATCAGCTGGAAAAATTAGTTCTGAAAGTGATTCCAACAACATCGTTCCTCTGTGTCATTATCATTAAAGCTATGGTGTGGACTTCTATCATCCTTGGTGTGAACGTGCCTTAACTAATGAACTCTATTGCCTCCCTTTTATAGAAGTGTTTCACTTTGCTTTGCTTTCTATGGGACTGATCCAGCGGAGATCCATGGAGATTACATAAGAAGTTATTTGTAGTGACATTAGCTCAGTTTGTTGCATTTCTATTTATAATTTGTTGCCTTCACATCTTTTCACAGCTGGAGACCCAGAGCCAGAAGATGTAAATCCCTGTTACTCTGGAAATCATGACTGTGACACAACCGCACAGTGCATGCCTGGCGAGGGACAGCTGTTTTCGTGCCAGTGCGCCACAGGTTACAGAGGAGACGGTCGCAACTGTTATGGTAAGATAAGTTATATGGAAATATCTCCCTGTGTAAACACACACACACTTGAGCTGTAAATTCAATTCCAGGTCCTTGACACTCTGTTTAATCAGTCGAGGGTCTGGAATACTTTGGGAATAACCCAAAAGCTTCGTCTTCCTTCATTAGAGCCATGCATCTGTGTAACATCAACATTGCAGGCCGTTCAGAAGTGGGGTCATCATCACCACTGTAGGTCATTAGCACAACCAGACGTTTCCTATCCAGGGAGTCAGATGCAAAGTAGGGGAAACCCTCAGTGAATCATGAACGTGCCCAGGGGTCGTTCCCCCCGTCTGCTGTCTCTCATCCTCTTCCTCCCACTGTCACCAAGCCAACCAACAAAAAGACTAAACACTCTTTAGGTGGAATGTTGGAGATCTGTGGGCTTGCGGTGAGTCTGGGGAAGATTTGTAAGCGAAGACACATTGCTGTGGCATTTCTGTTTAAGCTGCACACACAGAGGCCACATCCTCAGCTTTAAGCTAGTTGGGGGGCTCAGACCACCTGATATTTCCTCTTTTGAAGAGGGGGGTGAGCAAATCGCACCTCCCCTCCAGAAAACTCCCTATGTACTCATACAGATGTGCATTTTTCTCTTGAGACCCTTATTCCAGATGATATTTGACATAGAGACGTAATGATGTCTGAGATCAGATTGTGCTTTTGAGTCAATTCTGATTTAGTGATTTGGTAAATAGCTTTTGAAAAACTGATCACAAATAGAATGTATTACCATCTTATTAAAAATTAAGATTTCTAACTTGACAGGCAATCTTGACTTGACTTGATAACTACAGCAGTTCATATTTGCATAATATCAGAAACAAGGTGTACGATTAAAAATCATTTAAACAATTTCTTAAAAAGTTGTTCATGCATTATTTTTTATAAGTTTTATAAAGCTTATTTGCATGTGCTTTTTTTTCTTTTTTAGTTTGCTGAACACCATTTTTAATAATAAATGCTTTTTTTTTACAAGTAAAACTGCAAGTTGGAAAGAATATTGTGGAGTAATTAATTCTAATACTATAATAATTTTTCTAAATATTATTATTAATATTGGTAACCATTTTTGTTTGTTTGTTGTTGTTGTTAAAATTCCCTGATGCAACCTAATTGGAAACTCCACGCTAAACAGCAATTTTACTACAGCAATTAAACATTTTAAATACATTTTATTTGATTCAGTTAATTGTTCATTTA
This sequence comes from Cyprinus carpio, assembly GCF_018340385.1. NCBI lineage: Eukaryota > Metazoa > Chordata > Actinopteri > Cypriniformes > Cyprinidae > Cyprinus > Cyprinus carpio. Next base: position 6,952,824 of record NC_056613.1, on the reverse strand, counting down.
AACTGGTTGTTTGGAACAAATTGATTCAAATTTGACAATTAAATTTTTTTTGTGAATAATTTTTTATGTTTATAAAGCTCACTTACATAAAGTTGCACTTTTCTCAGCATTGCTAAATCACTGGACATGCCCATAAAAAAAAAAAAATAATAATTTTATCATTGGAAATGAATGACTTATTGCTGCTTTATCTCTATAAATCAGTATATATGTGTATTTTATTACCAGTAAAACTTTAAAGTTGGAAAGAAAATTTCAGAATAAGTTACATTATTAAGTTGGCTTGAAAAAGCCAACTTACTGATCTACTATCTAATCTTATTAAGTTGGCTTGAAAAAGCCAACTTACTGATCTACTATCTAATCTTATTATTAGTGGTGCTTGCCGAAGGCAAAGCAACCCTATTACTATGCTCCATACTTATTAGTGGTGCATTCCGTACAAATTTTGGCGCGTAACTAGTCCCGCAGTTTTTGTCACAGACCCGCAAAAGAGGTGTCAAATCGTGCGGCCTAATCGGGAATGGTGTGCTATGACTTTTATAAGCGATCGGGCGTACGATGTTCGTACATCGGGCGAAATATCGCCCGAAAAATCCCATAGACAATACATTGCGGCTAACTTTGACGGATCGTAGCTCCGAGAGAGAATTTCGCAGAAACATGTGAATCACCACATTTGGAGAGGATATCAGGCTGTGCGAGAACATACCCCGCAGTGGGGTATAAGTTGTACCCCTGGGGCGCAAGAGCCCCCCAAAGTTGCCCCATAGACATATTATGGTGAGGGATCGCCCATGAAACAGCGCGTTTTTCCTACTATGGTACTTTACATAGGAGTTTTGCATTGAACATAACTCTGGATCACAATGTCATAGAGACATGGGGGTGGGCTCATTTTACTCAGGCAACCAATCAGTCTGTCAGAATCATTGTGAAGCAGTCAAGCCACGCCCTAGCAACCATTTACGGCCCCTTAGTAACAAGCTCCATAGACTTCAATTGAAAAAAGATCAAATTAATATCTATGGATAGAAGTGTCATAGAAACATGAGGGTGGGCTCGTTTGACTCGGGGCAGCAAACGGCCAATCACGAATCACCGTCAAGACTTCATAGCCACGCCCTAGCAACCATTTGAAGCACCCTAGCAACCCAAAGCATACAGTGATATCTTCAAATCTGAATATCATAAAGCCATAAGGGTTGGTTTCTATCATTCACACTGGCAAGCAGCCTTTGGAGTATCTATATTGGCAGCTGCTAGGCCACTCCCTAGCAACCAAACAGAGTACCCTAGCAACCGTTTTGCAAGACCTATATCTCTGCATCAAAACATCGTACAGACATGGGGGTTGGTTTACATTGGCAAGCAGCCTTTGGAGAATCATCACTGGCAGCTGCCAGGCCACTCCCTAGCAACCAAACAGAGTACCCTAGCAACCATTTAGTAAGTATTATATCTTCACAACCAAAAATCGTACAGACATGGGGGTTGGTTTATATTGGCAAGCAGCCTTTGAGTATCATCATTGAAAGATGCCAAGCCACTCCCTAGCAACCAAACAGAGTACCCTAGCAACCGTTTTGCAAGACCTATATCTTTACAACCGAAAATCGTACAGACATGGGGGTTGGTTTATATTGGCAAGCAGCCTTTGGAGTATCATCATTGGCAGCTGCCAAGCCACTCCCTAGCAACCAAACAGAGTACCCTAGCAACCGTTTTGCAAGACCTATATCTCTGAATCAGAACATCGTAAAGACATGGGGTTTGGCTTCTTTTGACCCATGCTAGTAAACAGGAATTCCAAAATGCTAGTCATGCTAACAGTGAATAGCTACATGCTAATAGTGATTAGCTAAGAGATAAATCAGGCTATGAACTCTATAAAAAGACCCTAGCAACTGAGGGAGGGCCGAGTTTTGCCACTGCAAGCACCACTCACATTTTCTTCAGGAAATGTACATTCTAGTTATTATTATTATTATTCTTCCGTACAAATTTCGGCGCGTAACTAGTCCCGCAGTTTTTGTCACAGACCCGCAAAAGAGGTGTCAAATCGTGCGGCCTATTCGGGAATGGTGTGCTATGACTTTTATAAGCGATCGGGCGTACGATGTTCGCACACCGGGCGAAATATCGCCCGAAAAAATCGCATAGACAATGCATTGCGGCCAACTTTGACGGATCGTAGCTCCGAGAGAGAATTTCGCAGAAACATGTGAATCACCACATTTGGAGAGGCTATCAGGCTGTGCGAGAACATACCCCGCAGTGGGGTATAAGTTGTACCCCTGGGGCGCAAGAGCCCCCCAAAGTTGCCCCATAGACATACTATGGTGAGGGATCGACCATGAAACAGCGCGTTTTTCCTACTATGGTACTTTACCTAGGAGTTTTGCATTGAAACTAACTCTGGATCACAATGTCATAGAGACATGGGGGTGGGCTCATTTTAATCAGGCAACCAATCAGTCTGTCAGGATCATTGTGAAGCAGTCAAGCCCCGCCCTAGCAACCATTTAGGGCCCCCTTAGTAACAACCTCCATAGACTTCCATTGAAAAAGATCAAATTAATATCTTTGGAAAGAAGTGTCATAGAAACATGAGGGTGGGCTCGTTTGACTCACTCGGGGCAGCAAACGACCAATCAGGAATCACCTTCAAGACTTCATAGCCACGCCCTAGCAACCATTTAGAGCACCCTAGCAACCCAAAGCATAGAGGGATATCTTTAAATCTGAATGTCATAAAGCCATAAGGGTTGGTTTATATCATTCATACTGGGAAGCTGCCTTTGGAGTATCTACATTGGCAGCTGCCAGGCCACTCCCTAGCAACCAAACAGAGTACCCTAGCAACCGTTTATCAAGATCTATATCTCTGCATCAGAACAACGTACAGACATGGAGGTTGGTTTACATTGGCAAGCAGCCTTTGGAGAATCATCACTGGCAGTTGTCAGGCCACTCCCTAGCAACCAAACAGAGTACCCTAGCAACCATTTAGCAAGTATTATATCTTTACAACAGAAAATCATACAGACATGGCGGTTGGTTTATATTGGCAAGCAGCCTTTGAGTATCATCATTGGCAGATGCCAAGGCACTCCCTAGCAACCAAACAGAGTACCCTAGCAACCGTTTTTCAAGATCTATATCTCTGCATCAGAACATCGTAAAGACATGGCGGTTGGCTTTTTTGACTCATGCTAGCAAACTGGAATTCCAACATGCTAGTCATGCTAGCAGTGAATAGCTACATGCTAATAGTGATTAGCTAAGTGCTCAAATTGGCTAACAACATGCTAAGAACTCTATATAAACTGCATAGTGACCATCTGTGACAACTACCAAGCACCTAGTAACAGCATAGCAACTACCATGGACATTTGTTACCATAGCAACCGCCTAGCAACCACCCAGAGCACCCTAGCAACAACGCCTAGCAACATCTTAGCAACCACCCCAAAAGTAGCTTAGCAACTGCCTAGCAACCACCAGGTTACCCATGTTACCATATAGCAACCAGCTAGAACACCCTAGCAACCACCTAGCAAACCCCTTAGCAACCACCCCAAGTACCTTAGCAAATGCCTAGAAAACCGCCTAGCAACCATTAGAAACTACCATAGCAACATCCTAGCAACCACCCAAAACACCAACACTAGTTAGCAACCAACCACCCCAAATAGCTTAGCAAACTGCCTAGCAAACTACCCCACTTACCATAGCAACCGCCCTAGCAATGCCTAGCAACCACCTAGCAACACCTTAGCAACCACCCCAAGTACCTTAGCAACCACCTAGCAACACCTTAGCAACCACCGCAAGTACCTTAGCAACTGCCTAGCAACCACCTAGCAACCACCCAGAACACCCTAGCAACCGCTTAGCAACACCTTAGCAACCACCCCCCAGTACCTTAGAAACTGCCTAGCAACCGCCTAGCAACCACCCAGAGCACCCTAGCAACCGCCTAGCAACACCTTAGCACCACACCCAAGCTTACCTTAGCAACTGCCTAGCAACCGCCTAGCAACCACCCAGGTTACCATAGCAACATCCTAGCAACCACCCAGAACACCCTAGCAACCGCATAGCAACACCTTAGCAACCACCCCAAATAGCTTAGCAAACTGCCTAGCAACCACCCAGGTTACCATAGCAACCGCCTAGCAACCACCAAGCAACACCTTAGCAACCACCCCAAGTACCTTAGCAAATGCCTAGCAACCACCTAGCAACCACCCAGAACACCCTAGCAACACCTTAGCAACCACCCCGAGTACCTTAGCAACTGCCTAGAAACCACCCAGGTTACCATAGCAACCACGTAGCAACCACTCAGAACACCCTAGCAACCACCTAGCAACACATTAGCAACCACCCCAAGTAACATAGCAACCAACTAGCAACACCTTAGCAACAACACCAAGTACCTTAGCAACTGCCTAGCAACCACCTAGCCAAGAAAGCAAACATCCTAGCAACCGCCTAGCAACAATCACCTTAGCAACCACCTAAGTAACAGCAACCACACAACACCTTAGCAACCACCCTAGCAAGTACTTTAGCAACTGCCTAGCAACCCCTAGCAACAACCTAGAGTACCCAGACACCCTAGCAACCCCATAGCAACACCTTAGCAACACCACCCCAAGTCATGCTTAGCAACTGCCTAGCAAACACCCAGGTTACCATAGCAACAACACCTAGCAACCACTGCTAGCCTAGCAACCGCCTAGCAACACGTTAGCAACCACCCCAAGTGACCTAGCAACCACATAGCAACACCCTAGCAACCGAGGGCCGAGTTTTGCCACTGCAAGCACCACTCACATTTTCTTCAGGAAATGTACATTGCTAGTTAGTGGTGCTTGCCGAAGGCAAAGCATCACTTATATTATCTCACATACTTATTATTCTTTTATTCTTATAGATCACGTACAAATTTTGGCGCGTAACTAGTCCCGCAGTTTTTTGTCACAGACCCGCAAAAGAGGTGTCAAATCGTGCGGCCTATTCGGGAATGGTGTGCTATGACTTTTATAAGCGATCGGGCGTACGATGTTCGTATATCGGGCGAAATATCGCCCGAAAAATCCCATAGACAATGCATTGCGGCCAACTTTGACTGATCATAGCTCCGAGAGAGAATTTGGCAGAAACATGTGAATCACCACATTTGGAGAGGCTATCAGGCTGTGCGAGAACATACCCCGCAGTGGGGTATAAGTTGTACCCCTGGGGCGCAAGAGCCCCCCAAAGTTGCCCCATAGACATACTATGGTGAGGGATCGCCCATTGAAACAGCGTGTTTTTCCTACTATGGTAATTAACCTAGGAGTTTTGTATTGAACATAACTCTGGATCACAATGTCATAGAGACATGGGGGTGGGCTCATTTTACTCAGGCAACCAATCACTCTGTCAGGATCATTGTGAAGCAGTCAAGCCACGCCCTAGCAACCATTTACGGCCCCTTAGTAACAAGCTCCATAGACTTCCATTGAAAAAGATCAAATTAATATCTTTGAATATAAGTGTCATAGAAACATGAGGGTGGGCTCGTTTGACTCGGGGCAGCAAACGACCAATCAAGAATCACCTTCAAGACTTCATAGCCACGCCCTAGCAACCATTTACAGCACCCTAGCAACCCAAAGCATAGAAAGATATCTTCAAATCTGAATATCATAAAGCCATGGGGGTTGGGTTTATATCATTCATACTGACAAGCAGCCTTTGGAGTATCATCATTGGCAGCTGCTAGGCCACTCCCTAGCAACCAAACAGAGTACCCTAGCAACCGTTTTTGCAAGATCTATATCTCTGCATCAAAACATCGTAGAGACATGGGTGTTGGCTTTATATTGTCAACCATCCTTTGGAGTATCATCATTTGGAACTGCCAGGCCACTCCCCAGCAACCAAACAGAATAACCTAGCAACCATTTTGCAAGATCTATATCTCTGCATCAGAACAATGTAGAGACATGGGGGTTGGCTTTATAACTGTCAAGCAGCCTTTGGAGTATCGTCATTGGGAGCTGTCAGGCCACTCCCTAGCAACCAAACAGAGTACCCTAGCAACCGTTTTTGCAAGACCTATATCTCTGAAACAGAACATCGTAAAGACATGGCGGTTGGCTCTTTTGACTCATGCTAGCAAACTGGAATTCCAACATGCTAGTCATGCTAGCAGTGAATAGCTACATGCTAATAGTGATTAGCTAAGAGATAAATCAGGCTATGAACTCTATAAAGAGACCTAAGCAACTGAGGGCCGAGTTTTGCCACTGCAAGCAGCACTCACATTTTCTTCAGGAGTGGTGCTTGCCGAATACAAATAATATTATTCTGAGCCAAATTTTAAACACTATCTCCTCCTAGAGCTTTCAAGCTAGAACCACCAAACTCGGGTCAGACCTTCAGACTGGTCTGACTCGGGTTGCTATATCTTTTCTAACTGATCCGGCTTATGGTTTTCGTAAACCAGACTACCAAAACCACCTTAAATCCCATAGACTTTCATTGAGGGGGTGCAAACTTTTACAAAATAAGACTTATAATGTATTTAAGTTGTCTACTACCATAGCAAACCTTAAAAACTCTCTACTGAGAATACAGCTAAAACCAGCCTAAGCTGATCAGTTGCTTTGGCTAGTCTCCCAAGCTAGTTTTTAAGTGGTTTTGGCCACTGTCACGCTGGTCTTAGCTGGGTTTTAGCTGGTTTTTACTGAATCCACTGGTTTAAGCTGGTTTTGGCCGGATTAGCATAGAAACATGCTAACAACATGCAAGTTACTCACTAATCAGACTAGAAACATACTTCTAACATGGTTTAAAAGTGGTTTTGGCCACTGTCACGCTGGTCTTACCTGGTCTTAGCTGGTTTTCTTTACTGAATCAACTGGTTTTAGCTGGTTTAGTATAGAAAAATGAAAACAACATGCTAGTTACTCACTAATCAGACTAGAAACATGCTTTTAACATGGTTTTAAAGTGGTTTTGGCCACTGTCACGCTGGCCTTAGGTGGTCTTAGCTGGTTTTAGCTGGTTTTCTTTACTGAATCAACTGGTTTTAGCTGGATTAGAATAGAAAAATGTTAACAAAATGCTAGTAACTTGCTTATCAGACCTAGAAACATACTTCTAACATGGTTTAAAGTGGTTTTGGCCACTGTCACGGTGGCCTTAGGTGGTCTTAGCTGGTTTTAGCTGGTTTTCTTTACTGAATCAACTGGTTTTAGCTAGATTATCATAGAAACATGTTAACAACATGTTAGTAACTTGATAATCAGGTTAGAAACATGCTTTTAACATGCTTTTAACATGGTTTTAAAGTAGTTTTGGCCACTGTCACGCTGGTCTTAGCTGGTCTTAGCTGGTTTTAGCTGGTTTTCTTTACTGAATCAACTGGTTTTAGCTAGATTATCATAGAAACATGCTAGCGACATGCTAGTCACTTGCTAATCATGCTAGAAACAATGCTAGCGACATGCTAGTCAATCACTAATCATGCTAAAAACAATTAGTTTAACTAGTCACTTGCTAAGTCACTTGCTAATCATGCTAAAATGCTATGCTAGCGACATGCTAATCACTTGCTAATCATGCTAGAAAATGCATGCTAGCGACATGCTAGTCACTCGCTAATCATGCTATAAAAACATGCTAGCTAGTCACATGCTAGTCACTTGCTAATCATGCTAGAAACATGCTAGCGACATGCTAATCACTTGCTAATCATGCTAGAAACATGCTAGCGACATGCTAGTAACTTGCTAGATCATGCTAGTCACTTGCTAGTCATGCTAATCATGCTAGCTAGTAATCACATGCTAGTCATGCTAGAAACATGCTAGCTAATCATGCTAGACATGCTAGCGACATGCTAGTCACTAAATCATGCTAGTGACATGCTAGTCACTTGCTAATCATGCTAGAAAACTAGCGACTGCTAGCTAGTCACATGCTAGTCACTTGCTAATCATGCTAGAAACATGCTAGCGACATGCTAGTCACTTGCTAATCATGTTAAAAACATGCTAGCAACATGCTAATCACTTGCTAAATCATGCTAGTAAACATGCTAGTCACTAATCATGCTATAAACATGCTAATGACATGCTAGTAACTTGCTAATCATGCTAACGACATGCTAATCATGCTAATGACATGCTAGTCACTTGCTAATCATGCTAGAAACATGCAGCGCTAGCTCGCTACATGCTAGTCACTTGCTAATCATGCTAGTAGCGACATGCTAGTCACTTGCTAATCATGCTAAAAACATGCTAGCGACATGCTAGTCAGCTACTCATGCTAATGCTAGCGACATGCTAGTCACTCGCTAATCATGCTAAAAAAACATGCTAGCGACATGCTAGTCACTTGCTAATCATGCTAGAAAACATGCTAGCGACATGCTAGTCACTGCTAATCATGCTAGAAACATGCTAGCGACATGCTAGTCACTTGCTACTCATGCTAGAAAACATGCTAGCGACATGCTAGTCACCTTGATAATCATGCTAGAAACATGCTAGCGACATGCTAGTCAATCTAATCATGCTAAAACATGCTAGCGACATGCTAGCTCAACATGCAATCTGCTAGAAATGCTGCTAGCTAAATGCTCTAAACACTAGCGCTAAATGCTAATCAAAAAACATGCTATGCTAGCGACATGCTAGTCACTTCAGCTAATCATAGTAGAAAATCATGCTAGCTAAACTAGCTGCTAGTCACTGCTAATCATGCTAAAACATGCTAGTCATGCTAGTCACTCATGCTAATCATGCTAGTGACATGCTAGTCATGCTAGTCACTAGCTGAAATCATGCTAAAACATGCTAGCGACATGCTAGTCACTCGCTAATCATGCTAAAACATGCTAGCGACATGCTAGTCACTCGCTAATCATGCTAGAACATGCTAGCATGCTAGTCACTCGCTATCATGCTAGTCACTAGCTAGTGTCACTTGCATGCTATCATGCTAGCGACATGCTAGTCACTTGCTAATCATGCTAGAAACATGCTAGCGACATGCTAGTCACTTGCTAATCATGCTAGCAAACAGGCTAGCGACATGCTAGTCACTGCTAAATCTATGCTAAAAACATGCTAGCGACATGCTAGTCACTTGCTAATCATGCTAGCACACTAAACATGCTAGCGACATGCTAGTCACTTGCTAATCATGCTAGAAACATGCTAGCGACATGCTAGTCACTCGCTAATCATGCTAGAAACATGCTAGCGACATGCTAGTCACTCACTAATCATGCTAAAAACATGCTAGCGACATGCTACTCACTCATCATGCTAGAAATGCTAGCGACATGCTAGTAGCTAATCATGCTAGCAACATGCTAGTCACATGCTAATCATGCTAAAATCATGCTAGCAACATGCTATGCTACATGCTAGCACATGCTAGTCACTTGCTAATCATGCTAAAAAATGCTAGTCATGCTAGTGCACTTGCTAATCATGCTACAAACATGCTAGTGACATGCTAGATACCTAATTGCTAATCATGTTAAGTACATGCTAGTCACTTGCTAATTATGCTAGCAACATGCTAGCAACTTTGCTAATCATGCTAATGACATGTTAGTCACTTGCTTTTAATGCTAGCAATATGTTAATCACTTTCTTTTTTAAACTTCTGAACTTTTCAAAATTTTAAATCTTTTTAAACTTTTTAAACTTTTCAAACTTTCTAAATTTTTCAAACTTTCTGGTCAGGCTTTTTCAAGCCAACTTAAAGTTTGAACACAAACTTTACTATCTAGTTATTATTATTATTCTTCTGAGCCAAATTTTAAACACTATCTCCTCCTAGAGCTTTCAAGCTAGAACCACCAAACTCGGGTCAGACCTTCAGACTGGTCTGACTCGGGTTGCTATATCTTTTCTAACTGATCCGGCTTATGGTTTTCGTAAACCAGACTACCAAAACCACCTTAAATCCCATAGACTTTCATTGAGGGGGTGCAAACTTTTACAAAATAAGACTTATAATGTATTTAAGTTGTCTAATACCATAGCAAACCTTAAAAACTCTCTACTGAGAATACAGCTAAAACCAGCCTAAGCTGATCAGTTGCTTTGGCTAGTATCCCAAGCTGGTTTTTAAGTGGTTTTGGCCACTGTCACGCTGGTCTTAGCTGGGTTTTAGCTGGTTTTTACTGAATCCACTGGTTTAAGCTGGTTTTGGCCGGATTAGCATAGAAACATGCTAACAACATGCAAGTTACTCACTAATCAGACTAGAAACATACTTCTAACATGGTTTAAAAGTGGTTTTGGCCACTGTCACGCTGGCCTTACCTGGTCTTAGCTGGTTTTCTTTACTGAATCAACTGGTTTTAGCTGGTTTAGTATAGAAAAATGAAAACAACATGCTAGTTACTCACTAATCAGACTAGAAACATGCTTTTAACATGGTTTTAAAGTGGTTTTGGCCACTGTCACGCTGGCCTTAGGTGGTCTTAGCTGGTTTTAGCTGGTTTTCTTTACTGAATCAACTGGTTTTAGCTGGATTAGAATAGAAAAATGTTAACAAAATGCTAGTAACTTGCTTATCAGACTAGAAACATACTTCTAACATGGTTTTTGAGTGGTTTTGGCCACTGTCACGCTGGCCTTAGCTGGTCTTAGCTGGTTTTAGCTGCTGGTTTTCTTTACTGAATCAACTGGTTTTAGCTAGATTATCATAGAAACATGTTAACAACATGTTAGTAACTTGATAATCAGGTTAGAAACATGCTTTTAACATGCTTTTAACATGGTTTTAAAGTAGTTTTGGCCACTGTCACGCTGGTCTTAGCTGGTCTTGGTTTTAGCTGGTTTTTAGCTGGTTTTCTTTACTGAATCAACTGGTTTTAGCTAGATTATCATAGAAACATGCTAGCGACATGCTAGTCACTTGCTAATCATGCATGCTAGAAAAACATGCTAGCGACATGCTAGTCAATCACTAATCATGCTAAAAACATGCATGCTAGTCACACTTGCTAATCATGCTAAAAACATGCTAGCGACATGCTAATCACTTGCTAATCATGCTAGAAAATGCATGCTAGCGACATGCTAGTCACTCGCTAATCATGCTAAAAAAAACATGCTAGTCACTTGCTAATCATGCTATCATGCTAGAAACATGCTAGCGACATGCTAATCACTTGCTAAATCATGCTAGAAACATGCTAGCGACATGCTAGTCACTTGCTAATCATGCTAGAAACATGCTAGCACTTGCTAATGCTAGAAAATGCTAATCATTGCTAAGTCATGCTAGAAATCATGCTAGCGACATGCTAGTCACTTGCTAATCATGCTAGAAACATGCTAGAAACATGCTAGTCGCATGCTAATCATGCTAGAAACATGCTAACGACATGCTAGTCACTCGCTAATCATGCTAAAAAACATGCTACTGACATGCTAGTCACTTGCTTAATCATGCTAGAAACATGCTAGCGACATGCTAGTCACTCGCTAATCATGCTAAAAACATGCTAGTGACATGCTAGTCACTTGCTAATCATGCTAGTGCTAGCTGCTAATCATGCTAGAAACATGCTAGCGACATGCTAGTAACTTGCTAATCATGCTAGTGACATGCTAGTCACTTGCTAATCATGCTACCCCCCTGCTAGCGACATGCTAGTCACTTGCTAATCATACTCGCTAATCATGCTAGAAACATGCTACACTTGCTAATCATGCTAAAAACATGCTAGTCACTTGCTAATCATGCTAGAAACATGCTAGCGACATGCTAGTCACTCACTAATCATGCTACATGCTAGTCACTGCTAGTAACTTGCTAATCATGCTAAAAACATGCTAGCTAGAAATGCTAGTCACTTGCTAATCATGCTAGAAACATGCTAGCGACATGCTAGTCACTGCTAATCATGCTAGAAAACATGCTAGCGACATGCTAGTCACTTGCTAATCATGCTAGTCAACATGCTAGCGACATGCTAGTCACTTGCTAATCATGCTAAAAACATGCTAGCTGACATGCTAGTCACTCGCTAATCATGCTAAAAACATGCTAGCGACATGCTAGTCACTTGCTAATCATGCTAGAAACATGCTAGCGACATGCTAGTCTAATCATGCTAGCTGCTAGCCATGCTAATGCTAATCATGCTAGAAACATGCTAGCGACATGCTAGTCACTAGCTAATCATGATAAAAACATGCTAGTGACATGCTAGTCACTTGTTAATCATGCTAGAAAACATGCTAGCGACATGCTAGTCACTAGCTATCATGCTAAAAAACATGCTAGTGACATGCTAGTCACTTGTTAATCATGCTAGAAACATGCTAGCGACATGCTAGTCACTTGCTAATCATGCTAGAAACATGCTAGCGACATGCTAGTAACATGCTTATCATGCTAGCGACATGCTAGTCACTCGCTAATCATGCTAAAAACATGCTACTGACATGCTAGTCACTCACTAATCATGCTAAAAAAACATGCTAGTGACATGCTAGTCACTTGCTAATCATGCTAGAAACATGCTAGCGACATGCTAGTCACTTGCTAATCATGCTAGAAACATGCTAGCGACATGCTAGTCAATCGATAATCATGCTAAAAACATGCTAGTCACTTGCTAATCATGCTACAAACATGCTAGTGACATGCTAGATACCTTGCTAATCATGTTAAGTACATGCTAGTCACTTGCTAATTATGCTAGCAACATGCTAGCAACTTTGCTAATCATGCTAATGACATGTTAGTCACTTGCTTTTAATGCTAGCAATATGTTAATCACTTTCTTTTTTAAACTTCTGAACTTTTCAAAATTTTAAATCTTTTTAAACTTTTTAAACTTTTCAAACTTTCTAAATTTTTCAAACTTTCTGGTCAGGCTTTTTCAAGCCAACTTAAAGTTTGAACACAAACTTTACTATCTAGTTATTATTATTCTTCTGAGCCAAATTTTAAACACTATCTCCTCCTAGAGCTTTCAAGCTAGAACCACCAAACTCGGGTCAGACCTTCAGACTGGTCTGACTCGGGTTGCTATATCTTTTCTAACTGATCCGGCTTATGGTTTTCGTAAACCAGACTACCAAAACCACCTTAAATCCCATAGACTTTCATTGAGGGGGTGCAAACTTTTACAAAATAAGACTTATAATGTATTTAAGTTGTCTACTACCATAGCAAACCTTAAAAACTCTCTACTGAGAATACAGCTAAAACCAGCCTAAGCTGATCAGTTGCTTTGGCTAGTCTCCCAAGCTGGTTTTTAAGTGGTTTTGGCCACTGTCACGCTGGTCTTAGCTGGGTTTTAGCTGGTTTTTACTGAATCCACTGGTTTAAGCTGGTTTTGGCCGGATTAGCATAGAAACATGCTAACAACATGCAAGTTACTCACTAATCAGACTACAAACATACTTCTAACATGGTTTAAAGTGGTTTTGGCCACTGTCACGCTGGCCTTACCTGATCTTAGCTGGTTTTCTTTACTGAATCAACTGGTTTTAGCTGGTTTAGTATAGAAAAATGAAAACAACATGCTAGTTACTCACTAATCAGACTAGAAACATGCTTTTAACATTGTTTTAAAGTGGTTTTGGCCACTGTCACGCTGGCCTTAGGTGGTCTTAGCTGGTTTTAGCTGGTTTTCTTTACTGAATCAACTGGTTTTAGCTGGATTAGAATATAAACATATTAACAATATGCTAGTAACTTGCTAATCAGACTAGAAACATACTTCTAACATGGTTTAAAGTGGTTTTGGCCACTGTCACGCTGGCCTTAGCTGGTCTTAGCTGGTTTTAGCTGGTTTTCTTTACTGAATCAACTGGTTTTAGCTAGATTATCATAGAAACATGTTAACAACATGTTAGTAACTTGATAATCAGGTTAGAAACATGCTTTTAACATGCTTTTAACATGGTTTTAAAGTAGTTTTGGCCACTGTCACGCTGGTCTTAGCTGGTCTTAGCTGGTTTTAGCTGGTTTTGGTTTACTGAATCTTTACTGAATCAACTGGTTTTAGCTAGATTATCATAGAAACATGCTAGCGACATGCTAGTCACTTGCTAATCATGCTAGAAACATGCTAGCGACATGCTAGTCAATCACTAATCATGCTAAAAACATGCTAGTCACTTGCTAATCATGCTAAAAATATGCATGCTAGCGACATGCTACATGCTAACTTGCTAATCATGCTAATCATGCTAGAAACATGCTAGCGACATGCTAGTCACTCGCTAATCATGATAAAAACATGCTAGTCACATGCTAGTCACTTGCTAATCATGCTAGAAACATGCTAGCGACATGCTAATCACTTGCTAATCATGCTAGAAACATGCTAGCGACATGCTAGTAACTTGCTAATCATGCTAGAAACATGCTAGGTCACTTGCTAATCATGCTAGAAACATGCTAGCGACATGCTAGTCAATGGCTAATCATGCTAATCATGCTAATCATGCTAGTGACATGCTAGTCACTTGCTAATCATGCTAAAAACATGCTAGCTAGCGACATGCTAATCAATCATGCTAATCACATGCTAGTCACTTGCTAATCATGCTAGAAACATGCTAGCGACATGCTAGTCACTTGCTAATCATGCTAGTGACATGCTAGGCACATGCTAGTCACTTGCTAATCATGCTAGCGACATGCTAGTCGACATGCTAGTCACTGCTAAAACATGCTAAACATGCTAGCGACATGCTAGTCACTTGCTAATCATGCTAGAAACATGCTAGTGACATAGTCACTTGCTAATCATGCTAGTGACATGCATGCTAGTGCTACATGCTAATCATGCTAGAAACATGCTAGCGACATGCTAGTCACTTGCTAATCATGCTAATGCTACATGCTAGTCACTGCTAATCATGCTAAAAACATGCTAGTCACATGCTAGTCACTTGCTAATCATGCTAGAAACATGCTAGCGACATGCTAGTCACTTGCTAATCATGCTATGCTAGTGACATGCTAGTCACTTGCTAATCATGCTAGAAAAAACATGCTAGCGACATGCTAGTCACTTGATAATCATGCTAGAAACATGCTAGCGACATGCTAGTCAATCGCTAATCATGCTAAAAACATGCTAGTCACTTGCTAATCATGCTAAAAACATGCTAGCGACATGCTAGTCACTTCGCTAATCATGCTAAAAACATGCTAGTGACATGCTAGTCACTCACTAATCAATCATGCTAAAAAACATGCTAGCGACATGCTAGTCACTTGCTAATCATGCTAGAAACATGCTAGCGACATGCTAGTCACTGGTAATCATGATAAAAACATGCTAGGCACATGCTAGTCACTTGCTAATCATGCTAGAAACATGCTAGCGACATGCTAGTCACTAGCTAATCATGCTAAAAACATGCTAGTGACATGCTAGTCACTTGTTAATCATGCTATAAACATGCTAGTTAACATGACATGCTAGTCACTAGCTAATCATGCTAAAAACTATGCTAGTGACATGCTAGTCGTCACTTGTTAATCATGCTAGAAAACATGCTAGCGACATGCTAGTCACTTGCTAATCATGCTAGAAACATGCTAGCGACATGCTAGTAACATGCTAGCGACACATATCACTGCTAGCGACATGCTAGTCACTCGCTAATCATGCTAAAAACATGCTACTGACATGCTAGTCACTTGCTAATCATGCTAAAAACATGCTAGCGACATACTAGTCACTTGCTAATCATGCTAGAAACATGCTAGCGACATGCTAATCACTTGCTAATCATGCTAGAAACATGCTAGCGACATGCTAGTCAATCGATAATCATGCTAAAAACATGCTAGTCACTTGCTAATCATGCTACAAACATGCTAGTGACATGCTAGATACCTTGCTAATCATGTTAAGTACATGCTAGTCAATTGCTAATTATGCTAGCAACATGCTAGCAACTTTGCTAATCATGCTAATGACATGTTAGTCACTTACCTCTAAAGCAACCAAAAGGTATGCTTTATCTCTCCAGCACCGGAATGACATGTTTGATGCACACCAAGGCACCTCTTATAGCCTTTTAGACACCCAGCATTATGGGTTGTAATAGAGCAGTTATTCTCTCTCCGTAGATGTGGATGAGTGTGCAGAAGGTCTGAGCTCCTGTGGGGCTCATTCTTACTGTGTGAACCTGCCTGGAAGCCATCGCTGTCAGTGTGAGAGCGGATTTGAGTTTGGATTTGACGGTCGGACATGTCAGGGTAAGAAACATCTTCATTTCCTGTGCAGTCTGTGATTCGAATTCTACCAAACTTGTGTATTACACATTAGATATGTTCATTTATCATTCAGAGACAAATGTATATTTAATGCTTAACAGGAATTGGGTGGCTTTGAATAAAATTTTTTTTTTAAAAATCATGTCACGCAATTATTCATATAAACTCCCAGACAAATTAATTAATTAATTAATTAATTAATTAAAATTATTTATTTATTTGTTACATTACTTATTTACATTATTGCATATTTTGTTTTAATTTTTCCTTTTATTATACTTATTGTCACAGTCTAAGGCCAAAAGTTATGTGTGTTCATATCTTAAAGAAAACAGTCAATGGCATTGTTTGCAGCTGTATATAATATAAGCTACTTCTGAAAAATACAGTATTTCTATTCAGAGAAAATCCATATAACATACTGTTTCTTGAATCATTATTTATTTAGACTGACAGGATTTTTTTGTTTAATATAAATTATTAAAATATTTTAAATATTAATATTAGTCATTAAAATTAGAGAAAAATGCAAAGTACACTACCTTTTACTACTTAAAGTTTGTGGTCAGTAAATGTTTCTTTTATTCTATAATTTATGCTTTTATTCAGCAAGGATGCATTAAATTGTGCAAAAGTGACTGTAAAGACATTTATAAAGGTGCAAAAGATTTCAAACACATTTAGTTTTTTTTAGTTTTTTTACTTTCTATTCATCAAAGAATGGATCATGGTTCCCACAAAAACATTAAGCATCACAACTGTTTTCAACATTGAAAATAATAAGAAAACCACAATGAGACTAGAGTAATAACTGCAGTAATTTATTCACAAAAATTACATTTTAAAATATATCACAATATTACTGTTTTCACTGTATTTTTGTTCAAATAAATGCAACCTTGTTGAGCAACACAAATGAATGATAGTGTAACTTTTTTTTCCAATATAGAACTGGATGTTGTGGCATTAAACATGCATAATGTGACAACAATTTGGCATCTTACAGTTTTGAATGTTTATTGCTATATACTCTACTGTGCATTTCACATACTGTATTGCACAGCATGCAGCATATGTTAGCTTCTAATAACAAAGTTAGCAGTTTATATGTGACTCAGTCTGAGTTACTTTCTGTCATTGGGATGTGATGTGTTGCTGAGGTTAAATGTTGGTAAAACACAAGCTCATTCTCTCAGCTGAATGCTGTAGGTGAAGGGTTTGCAGTGCAGAGAGAGGCATGGGTAACCAGAGATGCTGGGGAAGGGAGGGTATTTTGAAAAAATGACCCAATGTCCTTGCTCAGGGAATGTGCGTAGGAGACGCCAGCTGAAGAACACAAGGGGGTCAGAGGACAGTTAACTCTTCTCCTTCCTGTTCAGCGTGCTCTGGTCTTTGACGGAATAGTGGGAGTTTGAAGCCTTTAGGCAACAGCTAGAATGACTCACACTAACTTCCTGAGAAGCACTGTTGGTTGAGGTCTAGAGTGAGGGCTGTGTTTTGTGGTTTGTGCAGATGTGGACGAGTGTCGTGACCAGCCGTGCCACACCCAGGCCTTGTGCTCAAACAGTCTGGGATCTTTCCACTGCCAGTGCCAACCGGGATACCATGGAGATGGTTTCCAGTGCCACTTTCAAAATGGTAGTTGTTTGTAGCTTTTTAGATTTTTAACATTGTTTTATTCAAGTAAAGTCCCAAATTATACACTGCAATAAAATGTATTTATTACTTATTTTGCTTACCCCATTTGGCAGATTATTTAGCTTGTTTCAAGCAAAAACTCACTTAATATTGGCTTGTTTTTTCTGAAAACAAGACAATAAATTTTACTTTTCTAGAAAATCCTTCTTGATTTAAGATTTTTTTTTTATGTTTTGGCTGGAAACAAGGCAAAAAGTTCTAAGCAAGAAAAGCTTTTTTTGCAGTGTTTAATATCTGGTTCATTTGCATTATAGGTCGCCCCAAGACCCACTGTGAGCAGCACAGAGACAGTCTTCGTAGCAGAGATGGCGATGTTCCTCTGATAGGAGCCTTCATCCCTCAGTGTGATGAGGAGGGTCAGTACCGGCCCCAGCAGTGCCACGGGTCCACAGGTCACTGCTGGTGTGTGGACAGTAGAGGACAGGAGAGAGCGGGAACCAGAACTCCACCTGGAGCCCCAACAATAAACTGTGATGAGCCTGGTAAGAAACACGCCTCTCTCAATAGGTCATCTGTCCTATTTTATATAATATTTAATTTTTTTAATTAATTAATTGTCATGGGATCTGTTATGGAGCGGTAGCAGTTGCTCTTTTTGTTGGAATATCTCCAAAGTCTAGATGATTTGCGAATGCTGAATGTGATGCTGTTTTTAACAGTTTATATACTATTTTAGTATTTATTAACATTTTGACATATCTTTTATTTTTATATTTTCAGTTTAAATTTTGTCATTAATTTAGTGCAAGTTTTAGTGATTTTCATGTGTATTTTTCATTTTTATAACTTTTTAAAATATATCTATTAATTTAAATGTATTTTTTTTTTTAAGTTTTAGCAATTTTAGAACTTCAACTCAAACTTATTTCATTTCTGTTAGTGGCCAAGGCAACATTTCTGATTTTAATTTTAAAGAGTTTTAAGTTTACATTTTTCAATTAAAGGGGTCATATTATGTGATTTCAAGTTTTCCTTTCTCTTTGGAGTGTTACAAGCTGATCGTGAATAGATATGATTCCTAAAGTTGCAAAGACTAAATTCTCAAACCCAAAGAGATATTCTTTATAAAAGTTAAGACTGGTCCACGCCCATCTTAAACGCCTCGTTTAAACACGACCCCACATCTACATCACTGTGTGGTAAGATTTGCATAACACCGCCCCAAATGTTCACGCAAAGAAAGAAGGCATAACTTTTATTCTCACTGTAGTATTGTTGCTGCTGCCATGTCGTGGACATGCTGGTTTTTTCGCTGTGAAAGCGAAACTATTATGTTTGGCCTTCCAAAAGAGGACACAACTAGAAATCAGTGGTAAAGTTGTTTTTACAACACTGTTCCAAAACAGTTCAAACCAAATATTCAGATGTGTGCAGCACATTTTACGGAGGACGAGGACTGTTTCCTGTGAGAGTAACCTACAATGCCGGTGTTTTGACAAATAATGCTGACTCACAGCCTGTAAGTACGTTTTCATATTTAAAGGATTTGCCTCTAATGATCCAAACACGAGTTTTGAGCAGTGTAGAGTAGCGCTTGTTGTTTGTCATTTCTCCGATTACAAATGCAGACATGGTTTTATGTTTACGCGGCATGGCGTGATGCAGCGCAACGCGTAAAAAGACAGTATAAGTCATTGTAATCAGTAAATATTTCCCCACTAGATGCAACAAATGCTTCGTTTGTAATGGGTTTTCATTGTTTTTGTCTCATCGAGCTGGGACACGGCATCACAGTATGGTAAGGGGCGAAACATATCTGTCACACGCTTGAGGTATTCAGCCAATCACAACACACTGCATAGCTGGCCAATTAGCGTAAACCTCGCTTTTCAGACCGATGAGCTTTGTAAAAATCGAAGCGTTTCAGAAAGGCGGGGCATAGAGGAGAAACAATAATGTACAGTATGTAGAAAATAATGTGTTTTTGAACCTTAAACCACATAAACACATTTCATTACATCAAATACACAAAATAATGTTCTTTTTTTAGCGACGTCATATGACCCCTTTAATATTTGGTTTTATTTTAGTTTGGGGAGGTTGAATGTCATCAGAACCACCAGAAACATGAATTTTATCAAAAACTCTTTAACTTCACTGAAGTAACTTTATGGCTGAGATTTTTGTACTTGGGGTGTGATAGGAGAATAACAAACTCTTTTCTATCCCAAGTGCGTCCAGAGCGTCCTAAGACCCACTGTGAGCAGCACAGAGACAGTCTTCATAGAGGAGATGGTGGTGTTCCTCTGATAGGAGCCTTCATCCCTCAGTGTGATGAGGAGGGTCAGTACAGGCCCCAGCAGTGCCACGGATCCACAGGTCACTGCTGGTGTGTGGACAGTAGAGGACAGGAGAGAGCGGGGACCAGAACTCCACCTGGAGCCCCAACAATAAACTGTGATGAGCCTGGTAAGAAACACGCCTCCCTCAATAGGTCATCTGTCCTATTTTTATATAATATTTCATTTTTTAAATTAATTCATTGTCATGGGATCTGTTATGAAGCGGTAGCAGCAGTTGCTCTTTTTGTTGGAATATCTCCAAACTCTAGATGCTTTGCAAATTTTAGATGCTGTTATTTTAACATAAATGATATAAATTTTTTGGGATTTGTTAACATTTTGACATACAGTAGCTTTTATTATTATATTTACAGTTTAAATTTTGTCATAATTTTAGTGCAAATTTTAGTGACTTTCATACATGTATTTTTAATTTTTATAACTTTTTTAAATATATCTATTAATTTAAATGTATTTATTTTTAAGTTTTACCAATTTTAGAACTTCAACTCAAACTTATTTCATTTCTGTTGGTAGCCAAGGCATCATTTCTGAATTTAATTTTAAAGAGTTTTAAGTTTACATTTTTCATTTAAAGGGGTCATATGATGTGATTTCAAGTTTTCCTTTCTCTTTGGAGTGTTACAAGCTGTTCATGAATAGATAAGATTCCTAAAGTTGCAAAGACCAAAGTCTCAAACCCAAAGATATATTTTTTTCAGAGGTTAAAGACTTGTCCACGCCCTCCTAAAACGCCTCGTTTAAACATGACCCCACGTCTACATCACTATGTGGGAAGATTTGCATAACACCGCCCCACATGTTCACGCAAAGAAAGAAGTCATAACTTTTATTCTCGCTGTAGTATTGTTGCTGCTGCCATGTCGTGGAGACACTGTGTGTTTCGCTGTGAAAGCGAAACTACTTTGTTTGTCTTCCAAAAAAAGACACAACTAGAAATCAGTGGTTACGTTGGATTTACAACACTGTTCCAAAACAGTTCAAACCAAATATTCAGATGTGTGCGGCGCATTTTATGGAGGACGAGAACTGTTTCCTGTGAGAGTAGCCTGCAATGCCGGTGTTCTGACAAATAATGCTGACTCACAGCCTGTAAGTACGTTGTCATATTTAAAGGATTTGCCACTGATGATTCAAACACAGTTTTGAGCAGTGTAGAGTAGCGCTTGTTGTTTGTCGTTTCTCCGATTACAAATGCAGACATGGTTTTATGTTTACGCGGCGCTATGTAACCTAATGCGTAAAAAGACAGTATAAAGGCCTGTTCACACCAAGGACGATAACTATAAAGATAACGATAAAGATAAAGTTCTAAAAATCGTTTTCAGTATTAAAGAACAGCAGAGTTCACACCACAACTATAACGATAAAGACAAAGAAAAACAATATCGTTGGAATCACTTTCAAAATGATTTTTTTCCCAGCTGATGAATGATAAAAAATTGACAGCCAATCAGAATCCATCCTGCTGTAATGAGCTTGAGAATTTAAAGCACCAAAAGAGCGTGCGCTTAGAATAAAAAGTAGATATCGTTCGCTGGTGTGGACACTAATATCGTTATCTTTATAGTTATCTTTATAGTTATCGTTCTTGGTGTGAACGGGCCTTTAATCATGATCTATAATTATGTCCCCACTAGATGCAACAAATGCCTCATTTGTAATGGGTTTTATTGTTTTTGTCTCGTCACTCCGGGATACGGCATCACAGTATGGTAAGGGGCATAACATTTCCGTCACACGCTTGGGGTATTCGGCCAATCACAATGCACCGGATAGCTGGCCAATCAGCATACACCTCGCTTTTCAGACCGATGAGCTTTGTAAAAATCAATGCGTTTCAGAAAGGCGGGGCATAGAGGAGAAACAATAATGTACAGTATGTGGAAAATAATGTGTTTTTTTAAACTTAAACCACATAAACACATTTCATTACTTCAAATACACAAAATAATGTTATTTTTTAGCAACGTCATATGACCCCTTTAATATTTGGTTTTATTTTAGTTAGGGGAGTTTGAATGTCATCAGAACCACCAGAAACATGAATTTTATCAAAAAATCTGTAACTTTACTGAAATGACTTTATGGCTGAGATTTTTGTACCGAGGGGTGTGATGGGAGAATAACAAACTCTTTTCTATCCCAAGTACATCCAGAGCGTCCCAAGACCCACTGTGAGCAGCACAGAGACAGTCTTCGTAGAGGAGATGGTGATGTTCCTCTGATAGGAGCCTTCATCCCTCAGTGTGATGAGGAGGGTCAGTACAGGCCCCAGCAGTGCCACGGGTCCACAGGTCACTGCTGGTGTGTGGACAGTAGAGGACAGGAGAGAGCGGGAACCAGAACTCCACCTGGAGCCCCAACAATAAACTGTGATGAGCCTGGTAAGAAAAAGGCCTCCCTCAATAGGTCATCTGTCCTATTTTTATTTACTCATGTGATGGGAAAGCTGAATTTTTAGAATCATTACTCCAGTCTTCAGTGCCACATGATCCTTCAGAAATCATTCTAGCATGCTGAGTTTATGCTCAGGAAACATTTCTTATTATCAGTGTTGGAAACAATTGTGCTGGTTAATATTTTTGCTGAAACTGGATTGTTTGATGAATAGAAAGTTTAAAAGAACAGCATTTATTTTCAATATTTGTTCTTGTAACAATGTAAATTTCTTTACTGTCACTTTTGATTGATTTCATGCATCTTTGCTCAATAAAATTATTAATTTCTTTAAAAAAAAAATCCTCCGTACAAATTCGACATAAACTAGTTATCTGGGAAAACAGGCCCTTACCCTGAGTTTAAGGAGGATAGCATAAAAATGTGAAGAGATACATCTTTATTGTTGTAGACATATTGCATTCTTCTTTACAAAAATGTAGGATTTTAGGGAAGGTCGAGGTATGTCAAAACCATCTGTGTTTACATGGGCAATATTAACATCTGCAATATTATGATCAAATCAGATAATAACTTTTTTGGAGTTTAGAGTTTGGCAACTCATAAACTTGCACAAACCTTTTCATTTCATGTAAACAAAGGGTTGTTCAAAAGAGTGTAATGGAGAAATAACAATCCCTTGTGTATCTTGTGTGCTCCTAGTGCGTCCCAAGACCCAGTGTGAGCAGCACAGAGACAGTCTTCGTAGAGGAGATGGTGATGTTCCTCTTACAACAGCCCCAAACCCCAATTCTGATGAGGAGGGTCAGGTACAGGCCCCAGCAGTGCCACGGGTCCACAGGTCACTGCTGGGGTGTGGACAGTAGAGGACAGGAGAGAGCGGGAACCAGAACTCCACCTGGAGCCCCAACAATAAACTGTGATGAGCCTGGTAAGAAACATGCCTCCCTCAATAGGTCATCTGTCCTATTTTTATATAATATTTAATTTTTTTAATGAATTAATTGTCATGAGATCTGTTATAGAGCGGTAGCAGTTGCTCTTTTTGTTGGAATATCTCCAAACTCTAGATGCTTTGCAAATTTTACATGCTGTTATTTTAACATAATTTATATATATATATATATATATATATATATATATATATATATATATATATATATATATATATATATATATATATATATATATATATATATATAGAACTTCAACTCATTATTACGATCATTTAAATAGTTCACAAGACAACATTTCAAATTTTAATTTCAAACAGTTGTAATATTAACAGTTTTCATTTAAAGGGGTCATATGATGCGATTTCAAGTTTTCCTTTCTCTCTGGAGTGCTACAAGCTGTTCGTGAATAGATAAGATTCCTAAAGTTGCAAAGACTAAAGTCTCAAACCCAAAGAGCTATTCTTTATAAAAGTTAAGACTGGTCCACACCCTCCTAAAATGCCTCGTTTAAACATGAACCCACGTCTACATCACTATGTGGGAAGATTTGCATAACACCGCCCCAAATGTTCATGCAAAGAAAGAAGGCATAACTTTTATTCTCGCTGTGGTATTGTTGCTGCCATCTTGTCATGGACACGCTGGTTTTTTAGCTGTGAAAGCGAAACTATTATGTTTGGCCTTCCAAAAGAGGACACAACTAGAAATCAGTGGTTAAGTTGTATTTACAACACTGTTCCAAAACAGTTCAAACCAAATATTCAGATGTGTGCGGCGCATTTTACGGAGGACGAGGACTGTTTCCTGTGAGAGTAGCCTACAATGACGGTTTTTTGACAAATAATGCTGACTCACAGCCTGTAAGTACGTTTTCATATTTAAAGGATTTGCCACTGATGATTCAAACACGAGTTTTGAGCAGTGTAGAGTAGCGCTTGTTGTTTGCCATTTCTCCGATGACAAATGCAGACATGGTTTTGTTTACACGGCGCGGCGTGATGCAACGCAACGCGTAAAAAGACAGTATAAGTCATTATAATCAATAATTATGTCCCCACTAGATGCAACAAATGCCTCTTTGTAATGGGTTTTATTGTTTTTGTGTCATCGCGCCGCAACACGGCATCACAGTATGGTAAGGGGCGAAACATTTCCGTCACACGCTTGAGGTATTCGGCCAATCACAACACACTGGATAGCTGGCCAATCAGAGCACACCTCGCTTTTCAGACCGATGAGCTTTGTAAAAATCGAAGCGTTTCAGAAAGGCGGGGCATAGAGGAGAAACAATAATGTACAGTATGTAGAAAATAATGTGTTTTTTGAACCTTAAACCACATAAACATATTTCATTACATCACATACACAAAATAATGTTCTTTTTTTAGCGACGTCATATTACCCCTTTAATATTTGGTTTTATTTTAGTTTGGGGAGGTTGAATGTCATCAGAACCACCAGAAACATGAATTTTATCAAAAACTCTCTAACTTTATTGAAGTAACTTTATGGCTGAGATTTTTGTACTGATGGGTGTGATAGGAGAATAACAAACTCTTTTCTATCCCAAGTGCGTCCAGAGCGTCCTAAGACCCACTGTGAGCAGCACAGAGACAGTCTTCAGAGCGGAAATGGTGGTGTTCGTCCTATAGGAGCCTTCATCCCTCAGTGTGATGAGGAGGGTCAGTACAGGCCCCAGCAGTGCCAAGGGTCCACAGGTCACTGCTGGTGTGTGGACAGTAGAGGACAGGAGAGAGCGGGAACCAGAACTCCACCTGGAGCCCCAACAATAAACTGTGATGAGCCTGGTAAGAAACACGCCTCCCTCAATAGGTCATCTGTCCTATTTTTATATAATATTTCATTTTATAAATGAATTAATTGTCATGGGATCTGTTATAGAGTGGTAGCAGCAGTTGCTTTTTTTGTTGGAATATCTCCAAACTCTAGATGCTTTGCAAATTTTAAATGCTTTTATTTTAACATAAATTATATACATTTTTTTGGATTTATTAACATTTTGACAAAGCTTTTATTATTATATTTACAGTTTAAATTTTGTCATTATTTTAGTGCAAATTTTAGTGATTTTCATACATGTATTTTTAATTTTTATAACTTTTTTAAATATATCTATTAATTTAAATGTATTTATTTTTAAGTTTTAGCAATTTTAGAACTTCAACTCAAACTTATTTCATTTCTGTTAGTAGCCAAGGCATCATTTCTGATTTTAATTTTAAAGAGTTTTAAGTTTACATTTTTCATTTAAAGGGGTCATATGATGTCAATTCAACCTTTCCCTTCTCCTTGTAACAATACAATCATTAAAACAATAGATAAGATTCCTAAAGTTGCAAAGACCAAAGTCTCAAACCCAAAGAGATATTCTTTATAGAAGTTAAAGACTTGTCCACGCCCTCCTAAAACGCCTCGTTTAAACATGACCCCACGTCTACATCACTATGTGGGAAGATTTGCATAACACCGCCCCACATGTTCACGCAAAGAAAGAAGGCATAACTTTTATTCTCGCTGTAGTATTGTTGCTGCTGCCATGTCGTGGAGACACTGTGTGTTTCGCTGTGAAAGCGAAACTACTTTGTTTGTCTTCCAAAAAAAGACACAACTAGAAATCAGTGGTTAAGTTGGATTTACAACACTGTTCCAAAACAGTTCAAACCAAATATTCAGATGTGTGCGGCGCATTTATGGAGGACGAGAACTGTTTCCTGTGAGAGTAGCCTGCAATGCCGGTGTTCTGACAAATAATGCTGACTCACAGCCTGTAAGTACGTTTTCATATTTAAAGGATTTGCCACTGATGATTCAAACACGAGTTTTGAGCAGTGTAGAGTAGCGCTTGTTGTTTGTCATTTCTCCGATTACAAATGCAGACATGGTTTTATGTTTATGCGGCGCGATGTAACGCAATGCGTAAAAAGACAGTATAAAGGCCTGTTCACACCAAGGACGATAACTATAAAGATAACGATAAAGTTCTAAAAATCGTTTTCAGTATTAAAGAACAGCAGAGTTCACACCACAACTATAACGATAAAGACAAAGAAAAACGATATTGTTGGAATCACTTTCAAAACGATTTTTTTCCCAGCTGATGAACGATAAAAAATTGACAGCCAATCAGAATCCATCCTGCTGTAACAGCCTGGCCAATCAGTGTACACCTCGCTTTTCAGACCGATAAGCTTTGTAAAAATCAATGCGTTTCAAAAAGGCGGGGCATAGAGGAGAAACAATAATGTACAGTATGTGGAAAATTATGTGTATTTTGAACCTTAAACCACATAAACACATTTCATTACTTCAAATACACAAAATAATGTTCTTTTTTAGCAACGTCATATGACCCCTTTAATATTTGGTTTTATTTTAGTTAGGGGAGGTTGAATGTCATCAGAACCACCAGAAACATGAATTTTATCAAAAACTCTGTAACTTTACTGAAATGACTTTATGGCTGAGATTTTTCTACTGAGGGTTGTGATGGGAGAATAACAAACTCTTTTCTATCCCAAGTGCATCCAGAGCGTCCTAAGACCCACTGTGAGCAGCACAGAGACAGTCTTCGTAGAGGAGATGGTGATGTTCCTCTGATAGGAGCCTTCATCCCTCAGTGTGATGAGGGTCAGTACAGGCCCCAGCAGTGCCACGGGTCCACAGGTCACTGCTGGTGTGTGGACAGTAGAGGACAGGAGAGAGCGGGAACCAGAACTCCACCTGGAGCCCCAACAATAAACTGTGATGAGCCTGGTAAGAAACACGCCTCCCTCAATAGGTCATCTGTCCTATTTTTATTTACTCATGTGATGACAAAGCTGAATTTTTAGAATCATTACTCCAGTCTTCAGTGTCACATGATCCTTCAGAAATCATTCTAGCATGCTGAGTTTATGCTCAGGAAACATTTCTTATTATCAGTGTTGGAAACAATTGTGCTGGTTAATATTTTTGCTGAAACTGGATTGTGTGATGAATAGAAAGTTCAAAAGAACAGCATTTATTTTCAATATTTGTTCTTGTAACAATGTAAATTTTTTTACTGTCACTTTTAATTGATTTCATGCATCTTTGCTCAATAAAATTATTAATTTCTTTTAAAAAAATCCTCCGTACAAATTCGACATAAATTAGTTATCTGGGAAAACAGGCCCTTACCCTGAGTTTAAGGAGGATAGCATAAAAATGTGAAGAGATACATCTTTATTGTTGTAGACATATTGCATTCTTCTTTGCAAAAATGTAGGGTTTTAGGGAAGGTCGAGGTTTGTCAAAACCACCTGTGTTTACATGGGCAATATTAACATCTGCAATATTATGATCAAAACAGATAATAACTTTATTGGAGTTTAGAGTTTGGCAACTCATAAACTTGCACAAACCTTTTCATTTCATGTAAACAAAGGGTTGTTCAAAGGAGTGTAATGGAGAAATAACAATCCCTTGTGTATCTTGTGTGCTCCTAGTGCGTCCCAAGACCCAGTGTGAGCAGCACAGAGACAGTCTTCGTAGCAGAGATGATGTTCCTCTGATAGGAGCCTTCATACCTCAGTGTGATGAGGACGGTCAGTACAGGCCCCAGCAGTGCCACGGGTCCACAGGTCACTGCTGGTGTGTGGACAGTAGAGGACAGGAGAGAGCGGGAACCAGAACTCCACCTGGAGCCCCAACAATAAACTGTGATGAGCCTGGTAAGAAACAATAACTCTGAGAAACTCTAACAAACTAAGATCCAATAATAAGTTATTGCTTACTGTCCCTCGTACTCATTTAAAGTTAAAAGGGGATCAGGCCTTTGCTCGTGCGGTGGCCAAGGCTCTGTAATAGTCTTCCTCAGGAACTTAGAGAGGTCACATCTTTAAATGCTTTTAAAATTGAAGTCAAAAACTACTTCTTGTCTTTATCCTTTGAGAGGGTGGGCTAATCTTTGTTGTTTAATAGGATATGCCTTGTTTTAAGTTGTGTGTTTAATGAAGTGTTTTTTGATAGTACAGCACTTTGGTCTGCAGGTGCAGTTGTAAAGTGCTCTATAAATAAAGTAAATGAATGAAACAGGCCTTCCTCAATAGGTCATCTGTCCTTTTTTATATAATATTTCATTTTTTTAAATAATTAATTGTCCTGGGATCTGTTATAGAGTGGTAGCAGTTGCCCTTTTTGTTGGAATATCTCCAAACTCTAGATGCTTTGCAAATTTTAGATGCTCTTATTTGAACATAATTTATGTAATTTTTTGGGCATTTATTAACATTTTGACATAACTTTTATTATTATATTTTCAGTTTAAATTTTGTGGCATTATTTTAGTGCAAATTTTTGTGATTTTCATGTATGTATTTTTAATTTTTATAACTTTTTAAAATATATCTATTAATTTAAATGTATTTATTTTTATTTAAGTTTTAGCAATTTTAGAACTTCAACTCAAACTTATTTCATTTCTGTTAGTGGCCAAGGCAACATTTCTGATTTTAATTTTAAAGAGTTTTAAGTTTACATTTTTCATTTAAAGGGGTCATATGATACGATTTTTTAAGTTTTCCTTTCTCTTTGGAGTGTTACAAGCTGTTCGTGAATAGATAAGATTCCTAAAGTTGCAAAGACTAAAGTCTCAAACCCAAAGAGCTATTCTTTATAAAAGTTAAGACTGGTCCACACCCTCCTAAAATGCCTCGTTTAAACACGACCCCACGTCTACATCACTATGTGGGAAGATTTGCATAACACCGCCCCAATTGTTCATGCAAAGAAAGAAGGCATAACTTTTATTCTCGCTGTGGTATTGTTGCTGCCATCTTGTCATGGACACGCTGTTTTTTTCGCTGTGAAAGCGAAACTACTTTGATTGGTCTTCCAAAAGAGGACACAACTAGAAATCAGTGGTTAAGTTGTATTTACAACACTGTTCCAAAACAGTTCAAACCAAATATTCAGATGTGTGCAATGCATTTTACGGAGGACGAGAACTGTTTCCTGTGAGAGTAGCCTACAATGCTGGTGTACTGACAAATAATGCTGACTCACAGCCTGTAAGTACGTTTTCATATTTAAAGGATTAAACACTAATTATTAAAACACTAGATTAGAGCATTTTGTTTGTCGTTTCTCCAATCACAGATCACACGTAAAAGACAGTATAAGTCTTATTCAATAATTATGTCCCCACTACATGCAATAAATGCCTCGTTTGTAATGGGTTTTATTGTTTTTGTCTCGTCACGCCGGGATACGGCTCACAGTATGGTTAAAGGGCATAACATTTCCGTCACACGTGTGAGGTATTCGGCCAATCACAACGCACCGTATAGCTGGCCAATCAGCGTACACCTCGGTTTTTCAGACCGATGAGCTTTGTAAAAATCAATGTGTTTCAGAAAGGCGGGGCATAGAGGAGAAACAATAATGTACAGTATGTGGAAAATAATGTGTTTTTTGAACCTTAAACCACATAAATACATTTCATTACATCAAATACACAAAATAATGTTCTTTTTTAGCAACGTCATATGACCCCTTTAATATTTGGTTTTATTTTAGTTTGGGGAGGTTGAATGTCATCAGAACCACCAGAAACATGAATTTTATCAAAAAATCTGTAGCTTTACTGAAGTAACTTTATGGCTGAGATTTTTTCTACTGAGGGGTGTGATGGGAGAATAACAAACTCTTTGCTATCCCAAGTGCATCCAGAGCGTCCCAAGACCCACTGTGAGCAGCACAGAGACAGTCTTCGTAGACGAGATGGTGATGTTCCTCTGATAGGAGCCTTCATCCCTCAGTGTGATGATGAGGGTCAGTACAGGCCCCAGCAGTGCCACGGGTCCACAGGTCACTGCTGGTGTGTGGACAGTAGAGGACAGGAGAGAGCGGGAACCAGAACTCCACCTGGAGCCCCAACAATAAACTGTGATGAGCCAGGTAAGAAATAGGCCTCCCTCAATAGGTCATCTGTCCTATTTTTTATATAATATTTCATTTTTTTAAATTAATTAATTGTCAAGGGATCTGTTATAGAGCGGTAGCAGTTCCTCTTTTTGTTGAATTATTTCCCAGGGTTTGTACAAGGTGCTTAAAGTGCTTGAATTTCTTTAATTTTACTTTTTTTTAAATTTAAGTCCTGGAAAACCCTTGAAAACAGCCATGTATAGAGAAGGTACTTGAAAAGGTATTTTAATTTTTAAAGGGCAGTATATATGAAATGAGTGTTTTGTTTTTTCCCTCGATAAAACTATATTTTTATGCAAAATTAATGAATCAGGACGTCTGATATAAATACAGAGCTGTTTCTCCTTGCTTTTAGCAGCACACGAGATCTCGCGATATTACTCCTTGAGGTGAAAAGCGTTCTTGCGATTTTAGTATAAGTTGTGTTTGTGGTAAAACTTTTGATAGTGCTTGCATTATATTGTTCGGTCTTGTATTGCATGTGCTGTTCATTTGGGTTTCATTTGACAACGCATATAAAGTCTGACGCATTTTGTACTGCACTGTCATCGTTTACAAGCGCGGAGCGCATCTCCATCTCAACCACTCGGGACACAAACTCTTCCTCTGCATATGCTGTGAGTTTGTGTTGCTTAACATTCATCTAGGAAAACAGTGCATGTTATCTCACTAGATTTGTAATGTAAATCATTTATATACCTATGCCAACACAGGAGAATACATAAACATATTTATAAGTATGCGATTTGTTGTACATCGCGATTTCAAAATAAAAGTTCAAAACTTCAAACCCTCGCTCAGAGTTTGCAGGTGGCCAAATATTAAAATTACATGGATTTAAACTTCCTTGGATCACGCTGTAAAGTGAAGCGTCGCTAGGCCGTTGGTGCCCTCTGCAGGTGTTTGTTATAATATATAATAAACTTAAGTTGGTTATGTTCATATATGTTCATATTTTATCAGGGTTGTTCAATAAAACCCATGTAATTACTTGGTTTTGATACTTTATTTGAACAAACTATTATTGCCTCATCGTTAGTTTATATATAAATAATCATACTAAAGCCTGTTTTTCACTTAGGTCTATTTGTATTACTAAAAAATATCAGATTACTCAATTGTCCAAATAATCAGTAGATTACTTGATTACCAAAATAATCATTAGTTACAAGCCCTAGATTAGTTAAAAAAATTCAAAATACAACTGCATTGTTTTGATTTGTGTGATTAAAAGACAAATATTTTGTCATTTTAAAAAAATTGTTTTTTTAAATAGTATAAAAATATTGTCTCATTCTAGTGAACCAAGTATCTGTATATCTTGTGAGCTAAGTGTATTGTCACCCACCCTAGTGTTGATAAGTGGTGATATAGCTCATAATTTCCCAAGTGTATGATACAGCTTTCATTCTTCAGGTCAATCATATTCATGAAAAAAAAAATCAATTTGAATAAGGAAAGCGATAACTTTGCCATAATATCCTTTCAAATGTTAAAGTTGCCACAGTCATTGTATGATTTTGTGCTGCACTTTATTTGTGCCTTTTTGTTTTATTTGTTTATTAGAATTTGAAAGATAATAACAATATTGTTTGATGTGAGATCTCTGATTTTAGTCCTTGAAAACCAAAAAATTAGAGCTTGAAAAGTCCTTGAAAGTCCTGGAATTTAATTTTGCAGTTTCTGTACGAACCCTGATTTCCAAATCTCCAAATTCTAGATGCTTTAGAAATTGTAGATGTTATTTCAATATAATATATATATACTGTTATAGTATATATTAAAATTGTGACATGGTTTTATTTTTATATTTTCAGTTTTTCTTTTAATATTTCAGTCTAAGTTAGTTTTTCTACTGATGGGTGTGATGGAAAAATAACAAACTCTTTTCTATTCCAAGTGCATCCAGAGCGTCCCAAGACCCACTGTGAGCAGCACAGAGACAGTCTTCGTAGAGGAGATGGTGATGTTCCTCTGATAGGAGCCTTCATCCCTCAGTGTGATGAGGAGGGTCAGTACAGGCCCCAGCAGTGCCACGGGTCCACAGGTCACTGCTGGTGTGTGGACAGTAGAGGACAGGAGAGAGCGGGAACCAGAACTCCACCTGGAGCCCCAACAATAAACTGTGATGAGCCTGGTAAGAAACACGCCTCCCTCAATAGGTCATCTGTCCTATTTTTATATAATATTTCATTTTTTAAAATTAATTAATTGTCATGGGATCTGTTATGGAGCGGTAGCAGTTGCTGTTTTTGTTGGAATATCTCCAAACTCTAGATGCTTTGCAAATTTTAGATGCTGTTATTTTAACATAATTTATATATATATATTTTTTAGTATTTATTAACATTTTGACATAGCTTTTATTTTTATATTTTCAGTTTAAATTTTGTCATTATTTTAGTGCAAGTTTTAGAGATTTTCATGAGTGTATTTGTCATTTTCATAACTTTTTTTTAAATATATCTATTAATTTAAATTTATTTATTTTTATTTAAGTTTTAGCAATTTTAGTACTTCAACTCAAATTTATTTAATTTCTGCTAGTGGCCAAGGCAAAATTTAAAAGAGTTTTAAATTTACATTTTCATTTAATATTTGGTTTTATTTTAGTTAGGGGAGGTTGAATGTCATCAGTTACTCCAGAAACATTAATTTTATCAAAAACTCTGTAACTTTATTGAAGTAACTTTATGGCTGAGATTTTTCTACTGAGGGGTGTGATGGGAGAATTACAAACTCTTTTCTATCCCAAGTGCATCCAGAGCGTCCCAAGACCCACTGTGAGCAGCACAGAGACAGTCTTCGTAGAGGAGATGGTGATGTTCCTCTGATAGGAGCCTTCATCCCTCAGTGTGATGAGGAGGGTCAGTACAGGCCCCCGCAGTGCCACGGGTCCACAGGTCACTGCTGGTGTGTGGACAGTAGAGGACAGGAGAGAGCGGGAACCAGAACTCCACCTGGAGCCCCAACAATAAACTGTGATGAGCCAGGTAAGAAATAGGCCTCCCTCAATAGGTCATCTGTCCTATTTTTTATGTAATATTTCATTTTTTTAATTAATTAATTGTCATGGGATCTGTTATAGAGCGGTAGCAGTTCCTCTTTTTGTTGGAATATCTCCCAGGGTTCGTACAAGGTGCTTAAAGTGCTTGAAGTACTTGAATTTGACTTTTTTTTTTTTAAATTTAAGTCCTGGAAAACCCTTGAAAACAGCCATGTTTTGAGAAGGTACTTGAAAAGGTATTTTCATTTTTAAAGGGCAGTATATATGAAATAAGTGTTTTGTTTTTTCCCTCGATAAAAGTATATTTTTATGCAAAATTAACGAAGCAGCACGTCTGATATAAATACAGAGCTGTTTCTTCTGGCTTTTAGCAGCGCACGAGATCTCACGATATTAGTATAAGTTGTGTTTGTGGTAAAACTTTTGATAGTGCTTGCATTATATTGTTCGGTCTTGTATTGCATGTGCTGTTCATTTGGGTTTCATTTGACAACGCATATAAAGTCTGACGCATTTTGTACTGCACTGTCATCGTTTACAAGCGTGGAGCACATCTCCATCTCAACCACTCGGGACACAAACTCTTCCTCTGCATATGCTGTGAGTTTGTGTTGCTTAACATTCATCTGGGAAAACAGTGCATGTTATCTCTCTAGATTTGTAATGTAAATCATTTATAAACCTATTCCAACATAGGAGAATACATAAACATATTTATAAGTATGCGATTTGTTGTACATCGCAATTTCAAAATAAAAGTTCAAAACTTCAAACCCTCGCTCAGAGTTTGCAGGTGGCCAAATATTAAAATTACATGGATTTAAATGTCCTTGGATCACGCTGTAAAGTGAAGCGTCGCTAGGCCGTTGGTGCTCTCTGCAGGTGTTTGTTATAATATATAATAAACTTAAGTTGGTTATGTTCATATATGTTCATATTTTATCAGGGTTGTTCAATAAAACCATGTAATTACTTGGTTTTGATACTATATTTGAACAAACTATTATTGCCTCATTGTTAGTTTATATATAAATAGTCATACTAAAGCCTGTTTTTCACTTAGGTCTATTTGTATTACTAAAAAATATGAGATTACTCAATTGCCCAAATAATTAGTAGATTACTTGATTACCAAAATAATCATTAGTTACAGCCCTAGATTAGTTAAAAAAATCAAAATACAACTGCATTGTTTTGATTTGTGTGATTAAAAGACAAATATTTTGTCTTTTGATTTTTTTTTTTTTTAAATAGTATAAAAATATTGTCTCATTCTAGTGAACCAAGTATCTGTATATCTTGTGAGCTAAGTGTATTGTCACCCACCCTAGTGTTGATAAGTGGTGATATAGCTCATAATTTCCCAAGTGTATGATACAGCTTTCATTTTTCAGGTCAATCATATTCATGAAAAAAAAAAATCAGTTTGAATAAGGAAAGCGATAACTTTGCCATAATATCCTTTCAAATGTTAAAGTTGCCACAGTCATTGTATGATTTTGTGCCGCACTTTATTTGTGCCTTTTTGTTTTATTTGTTTATTAAAATTTGAAAGATAATAACAATATTGTTTGATGTGAGATCTCTGATTTTAGTCCTTGAAAACCAAAAAAGTAGTGCTAATTTTTGCTGTCAAAGTACCTTAATTTAACTTTAAATTTTCCTTACTAACCATGATTTCCAAATCTCCAAATTCTAGATGCTTTAGAAATTGTAGATGTTATTTCAATATAATATATATATACTGTTATAGTATATATTAAAATTGTTACATTGTTTTATTTTTATATTTTCAGTTTTCTTTTTAATATTTTAGTCTAAATTAGTTTTTCTACTGATGGGTGTGATGGAAAAATAACAAACTCTTTTCTATCCCAAGTGCATCCAGAGCGTCCCAAGACCCACTGTGAGCAGCACAGAGACAGTCTTCGTAGAGGAGATGGTGATGTTCCTCTGATAGGAGCCTTCATCCCTCAGTGTGATGAGGAGGGTCAGTACAGGCCCCAGCAGTGCCAAGGGTCCACAGGTCACTGCTGGTGTGTGGACAGTAGAGGACAGGAGAGAGCGGGAACCAGAACTCCACCTGGAGCCCCAACAATAAACTGTGATGAGCCAGGTAAGAAAGTTTAAATTTTTCTGTTTAAATTTTGTCATTATTTTAGTGCAAGTTTTAGAGTTTTTCATAAGTGTATTTATCATTTTTATAACTTTTTTAAAAATATATCTATTAATTTAAATTTATTTATTTTTAAGTTTTAGCAATTTTAGTACTTCAACTCAAATTTATTTAATTTCTGTAAGTGGGCAGGGCAACATTTAAAAGAGTTTTAAATTTACATTTTCATTTAATATTTGGTTTTATTTTAGTTAGGGGAGGTTGAATGTCATCAGTAACTCCAGAAACATTAATTTTATCAAAAACTCTGTAGCTTTATTGAAGTAACTTTATGGCTGAGATTTTTGTACTGAGGGGTGTGATGGGAGAATAACAAACTCTTTTCTATCCCAAGTGCATCCAGAGCGTCCCAAGACCCACTGTGAGCAGCACAGAGACAGTCTTCAGAGCGGAAATGGTGGTGTTCGTCCTATAGGAGCCTTCATCCCTCAGTGTGATGAGGAGGGTCAGTACAGGCCCCAGCAGTGCCACGGATCCACAGGTCACTGCTGGTGTGTGGACAGTAGAGGACAGGAGAGAGCGGGAACCAAAACTCCACCTGGAGCCCCAGCAATAAACTGTGATGAGCCAGGTAAGAAATAGTCTACAGCAGAGGTGTCCAAAAGTTTTACTATGAAGGGCCAAAAATCTAATTGAAAGTATATTTTGCATTTTACTAACTATATTATTATAAAATAGATTTTTTTTTTATCATTGTAATTTTTTTCTTTAATTAAATGCAAAAAATGCAACAAACCATGTAAAAAAATAGAAATAAAGATATGCTTACATTGGATGTTTTCTGCTATTTTTCCACCTTCTTGTGGACCAACTTTGGCCTGTGGGCCCTTGTTTGGGCATCTCTGGTCTACAGGAACTTCTGTTTTTGTCACAGTCCTCTCTCTCCAAGTCATTTAAATAATATTTCTATTTATTTTTTATTAATTAATTGTCATGGGATCTGTTGCAATTACTCATTTTTTGTTTGGGATGGACTACCGTTAAGAAGTTTGAGATGAATACGATTTTTTTGAAAGAAGTCTTATGTGCTTACCAAGGCTGCATTTATTTGAGCAAAAATACAGTAAAAACCATAATATTGTGAAATATTATAACAATTTAGGATTACTGTTTTAAAAAAAATGAAAATGTTATTTACTCATGTGATGACAAAGCTGAATCATTACTCCAGTCTTCAGTGTCACATGATCCTTCAGAAATCATTCTAGCATGCTGAGTTTATGCTCAGGAAACATTTCTTATTATTATCAGTGTTGAAAACAATTGTGCTGCTTAATATTTTTACTGAAACTGGATTATATGTTGAATAGAAAGTTCAAAAGAACAGCATTTATTTCAAAATATTTGTTCTTGTAACAATGTAAATTTCTTTACTGTCACTTTTGATTGATTTCATGCATCTTTGCTCAATAAAATTATTAATTTCTTAAAAAAATAAAATCCTCAGTACAAATTCGACAGTTATTTGGGAAAACAGGCCCTTACACTTTTTAAAGAGGATAGCATAAAAATGTGAAGAGATACATCTTTATTGTTGTAGAAACACATCATTAATAACCACCAACAACACCCAACAACGACATCATCCGCTGCTGGCTGAAGGTTTCCTGCTCGTTCTTTCTCATTTCAGCACGTAGAGTTATTCAATTTAGATTAAACTCAAATCTGACTCCATTTAATGATCTAATCTGACTCCATTTTAGTATGACCTCGAATTTGGGTTGAAAGGCAAATTGGTTGTTTGTCTATCTCTAATTATTATTATTCTCACATTTGATTATTCTATTTATTCTTTAATATTATTGTACTCGTTCATTCGGGTGCTCATGTCGCTAGCAAGGATACAACGTAATCTACTAGAGTCAATAATTACAGAATAACACCGAATAAAATCAAATGTAACAATTTATTATCAGTCAGGTAAATATGTATTCTGCCAATTACATACCCAATTCAAAGATATCAAATCAATACAAGACATCACATTCTCAAAGATGAATCTAGGAGTGAAAGATGCATACCTGACTTCTAGTGAAATACATAGTATGAAGTGAAGAGACACACACCACACTACGGGCTTTCTGGTTACAGAATCGCCCCGATCCTTTTGCTGCAATCCTTTAAATACCTCAGATCAAGACAAACATCCCCCGAGATGAAGACAGAAACTAACAATTAGAATTTGATTAAGTCAGGTCCCAGACCAGTGTAGTTTACACCTCAAAGTGAACAGAAGGTAATTTAC
Source organism: Cyprinus carpio (assembly GCF_018340385.1). NCBI lineage: Eukaryota > Metazoa > Chordata > Actinopteri > Cypriniformes > Cyprinidae > Cyprinus > Cyprinus carpio. The sequence goes on along the minus strand of NC_056613.1, from coordinate 6,914,783 downwards.
ATGGAAGACCCTGGAAAAGGACACTCCCATTACAGTAATCAAAATATCTCTTGACTCTTAGGATCTGTATTATCTTTTAGTCTACTTTTGTAAGGTTGAGACCATTGTACCAGGCACACTGAGACATTTCAAATGATACCAAACATATATAATCACTTGTTGTATACAATTAACATTGCATAGATTTAGAGTGAGTTTCAGGTGAGGGAGAAAGGATGGGGATCATAGTGTGAGGAGGGAGTGTGATGGTGAGGTGTGAAACTGCTAGGCGTGGTGCGTCTCCGATGGCACTGTTACTTATGCAGGAGGGTGTTCAAGAGAGTGTTCAAATGTTAATTATCAGGAAAGTCCTTTGTTCTCTTAGTGAGAAGTCGTCCCTCAGTCCAGACGATCCGACTCCAGCCTTACACATTCCTCTTTGGAAAAAATGTAGGGTTTTAGGGAAGGTCGAGGTTTGTCAAAACCACCTGTGTTTACATGGGCAATATTAACATCTGCAATATTATGATCAAAACAGATAATAACTTTTTTGGAGTTTAGAGTTTGGGTTAACCAAGGGTTGTTCAAAAGAGTGTAATGGAGAAATAACAATCCCTTGTGTATCTTGTGTGCTCCTAGTGCGTCCCAAGACCCACTGTGAGCAGCACAGAGACAGTCTTCGTAGCAGAGATGGCGATGTTCCTCTGATAGGAGCCTTCATCCCTCAGTGTGATGAGGAGGGTCAGTACAGGCCCCAGCAGTGCCACGGGTCCACAGGTCACTGCTGGTGTGTGGACAGTAGAGGACAGGAGAGAGCGGGAACCAGAACTCCACCTGGAGCCCCAGCAATAAACTGTGATGAGCCTGGTAAGAGAACAAAACTTAAAACAATACTAGACTAATATATATTAGCTAGACTTATATATCCATGTGGAGTGGAATTTTGGCCTAATAGGATTTCACTGTGGATGGGACTGCCACTCTAAGCAATCAAATTTACAAATTGTTATTGGTGAATGATAAAACAGCTAATATAGACTTACCTTACAGCCATATATACAGACCAGAATACTATATTAGAATACCACTGTAGCACCAGCTTTCACATTGGGCAACAAATGTTTGAAATGCACCATGCTGTTGTTTGTCAATTATAGGCATTCTAATTTGCTGAGTAGTTTTACATCATGTGTAATCAATCACTCTAATTTATAGCAGAGCTCACAGAGTCCGGTCTGCCCTGTGTTCATCCAGATCATATGAGCAGCAACTTTAGTCCAATGAATGTGTCCTCTTCTCACCATAGTTAGAATGCCTCCTATTTCATCTCACTGTTTTGTAGCCAAAAATGACACAGACCAAGAATGAACAATGCTTTTGAATGGTCATTGGATTATATGAATCAGAAAAAATATAGAAAATACACTAGTATGTAGTTCTTAGTGGATGTCAGAGTTTAAAGATTAGATTATCATTTTATATACTTCTTAATTATATAATTAACATTAACAACAATATTAGATTGTTTATAAATACATTTAATTATATCATTATAAAATCAATTCAGTAGTTTAAAATGTTAAAATATCTTTAAAATATTTTTTTTTCATGCTGGATTAGTCATTAGCAATTTTCATTGTTTACTTGATTAATCTCTTATTGGCTATGGATAAATATCCCCATATTGTGCAGTAATATGTACCTGGTTTCCCCTCTGACACCCAGTGCCTCCCGTCCAGCGTCCAGAGACCGTCTGTGAGCGCTGGAGAGCCAGTCTGATGCAGCAGTATGGAGGCCAGCCGGATTCCCACCATTATCTACCTCAGTGTGACTCTGCCGGGGAGTTCAACCCAGTTCAGTGCTACGGAGACAGCAGCTACTGCTGGTGTGTGGACCAAAACGGAAGGGAGGTACCAGGAACCCGCTCACACGATGCTGTGAAACCTGCCTGTGAGTGTCGCTTGCTGTGAAACCCACAGTTTCCTCATGAAAAAAAAACACTGGTTAAAGGGTTCAATGCTTGGACATTTTTTATTTTATTTTATTTTATTTTCAAGTGTACATTCAGAATAAGGGTGAACAGAATGATTTGTTTTTCCAAGCTAAACTGATCTGCTAACTTTTAGGTATTCCTACTGTGGCCCCTCCCACCATGCATCCTCTGCCACGCCCAGATGTGACCCCACCTCCATCAGGCACGTCCCTGCTCTATGCCCAGGGCCAGCAGATTGGAGTTTTGCCTCTCATCGGCACACAGATGGACAAGCAGAGATCTTCAGTGCTGCTTGCTTTACATGTGGGAATTGCACACTTTTGATTGAAATACTGAAGTCTGCGGCTTTGAGAAAAGTATACTAATTCTCTCCTGTTTACACTCTCAGGGCTCTATAGTGGTCGGCATTGATTATGACTGCAGAGAAAGAAAAGTTTATTGGACGGATCTGGCTGGACGGACAATCAATAGAGCCAGTCTGGAGCCAGGATCAGAACCTGAGATTATCATCAACACAGGTATGTTTTTTTTACAAATTAATATAATATAATATAATATCATATAATATAATATAATATAATATAATATAATCTTTTTCAGCTCTGACGAGTCCAGAGGGTCTTGCTATAGATGTCGCCCGTAGGAGACTGTTTTGGGTGGACAGCACATCAGATAAGATTGAAACGGCGAACCTTGATGGAAGTGACAGGCGTGTTCTGTTTGACACAGACTTAGTAAATCCCAGAGCCATCATCGTACACTCCCCTACAAGGTATGAGCTTCAGATTGCTTAAAGATATCAAACTGTCAGCCATCTTGCCACCCATCCAAAACCAAAACCAGTACCTGAAATAAAAATTATACTACGGGGCCGTTAAATGCTTGAATCTGATTGGCTGACGAACATTCTGAGGTGTGCAATTATTTTCTGGGAAACGCACGGTGAAAGTAGTTCCAGGCAGCTCTCCTGACCGCATTACAGTTCCAAATCACTTCACATAGTAAAAATGTAATAACGGAAATTACAGGACTAACAAAAACAACAACATGACAGACAATTTTCCGAAAGTAAATACACATGACATTTCTCACTAGCGAGGTAATAAAGAGGTGTTGGATGAGATGCGGAAGAAATAATCCTACTCACAATAGCGATTTAAGTACAAAAACCGGACGAATCCCTTTAAATATATCATCTGATCGAGGCCTTGAGGTGTGGTAGCCATAGTATAAGCGATCCGCTTCGCGTTGTGGCCGCATCACCATCTCGGGTGTGTATTATTTTTCTAATAATTCAACAGCCTGTCGTCAATTATTCCTTACGTAATGCATCTCTTTTGAAGCTTTGAAGCTTTTGATTTAATCTGATCAAAGCTGGTCAGTATTTGCTCATGTAAGGGAGTACTACATTGTGTAGCATTTAAGGATAATGTGTATGTGTAGAGGTTGAGTTTCTGATTGTGTACCACAGTATACACAACCTACATTATATTAAATACTATGTAATTATTATAATATTTTATAATAAATAAACAAATACATTTTTTATATATATATATATATATATATATATATTGACCACTTAGCAAAATGTATAGAATAAAAACTGCTCATGTAAATTCAGAATCATATTCTATCTTGTATATTATTTTTGTATATTTTATCAAATTTATTTATATTTTAAAATAATACATACTGAATCATTACAATTTTAAAATGTATTAAACTATAATTTTTTTTATTGTAGTAATATTTAACAAAATTATTTTTTTACTGTGTTTTTGATCAAATTCAGTCTTCATGAGCATATTTCAAAAATATTAACAAATTTATATGAATTATTTTATTTTATATATATAAGCACGCACACACATACACAACTGTATTAAATAATATATAATTTTATAATAAATAAACAAACCAAAATTAATGTGTAATATATTGACCTCTTGGCAAAATGTATAGAAAAAAAACTGCTATATATGTCAGAATCTTTTCTTTATAAAATATATATAAAAAAAATATAATTTTTTCATCATTTTATAATTTATCATATTTATATTTATAAATATGTATACAAATATAAAATAATACATAGTGAATAAATAATTAAATCTGTAAATATAAATTACAAACATATAATTTTATAATACATATATCTAATACATATTAAAAATGTATTTCTATATATTTATGTATATATACATATATGTACATACATATACATTATGAGACCCACCCCAAGCAGGTCTAATTTTATGCATTTTGCCAAGAGGTCAATCTGTGATGTTATATCCTATTTGTATACAGTATAGTTCTATTTTATTTTTTATCTTTTTTTTTTATATAAATAGAAGCTCTAGAGTCTAGAGCATAACATCATATGCTGTTGCCCTTATTCACTACAAGGTCTGAAGTAATGTTCCATGCTTAAGCCTAATGCATCTTAGTTAAGGTTGTGGGTTTGATTCTCGGGCCGACAATACCACGACTGAGGTGCCCTTGAGCAAGGCACCAAACCCCAACTGCTCCCCGGGCACCGCAGCATAAATAGCTGCCCACTGCTCCGGGTGTGTGTTCACGGTGTGTGTGGTCACTGCTGTGTGTGTGCACTTTGGATGGGTTAAATGCAGAGCACGAATTCTGAGTATGGGTCACCATACTTGGCTGTATGTCACGTCACTTTTTTTTTTTATCTCTGCTTAATTAATCCTGCAATTGGCAGCTTTAATGAACCCTAACTTTCCCTCCATCACAATTTCCATGCTTCCTTTACATGAACGCTTCAAAACCTAAAATCTGTTATCATTGTGAAGAGTGTGATTGAGGGGAAGCGAGAGAACAGGGCAAGACACGCAGAGAAGCAAGAGAGCGAGGAAGATAAGATGTGTATGGGAGGCAGAGAAAATAAAAGGCCAAGGCTACAAATTGGCCCAGATGTTGGTGTTGCTTCAGTGTCTGGCCTGGCTCTCGGGTCTCAGGGGAGGCCAGTCAACGTGTGGGCCAGCAACTCCACAAACACAGCCATCTGCAACATCTGGAGCAACTGAACTAGGGTGGAGGACAGGAGATATAACACGAACCTCATGGGCCATGAGAATAGCTGCTAATGTGTGTTTGTTGGTGCTGCGATTTTTGCTAAGTGCTACATTGTTTTTGCCGTCATGCATAAATGTGTGCATACATGAGGCCATCTGTTCCATTAGTCAAGAATTTTGCGAAACAAATATTTAATTATACAAGCAGTTGTGCAAAACCTCACTGTCAGCTGATTTCCTGCACAGCGGAGTTTGTCTTGTAAACATCTTTTACTTCAAATAGCCTGAAATTGTGATTTCATGCTTCTAAATCCTCAGAGAGACAAAAGAAACATAATTTATGGTTATAAATCTTTTTTTTTTTTTCAGCGAGTGATTCAGCTTAGCCAAAGTGAAGGCTAGTTATATTTACCATTTCCTCAGGGACTGAGTTTCTCTCATAGGCCTCGCTTTAAAACATCTTGTTTAAATCAATTCTAAATAGAGCAGAGCGGTTTTATATTTAGGAAAACGTGAATTTCAACACTTGCATGAAATTAAACTCTGTGTCATCTTTCCACCCACGTCAAAAGCCTTATATCTCAGTCTAATGCATCTAATACACACTGCTTGGATTGTCAAAAGTTTGGAAATAATTAAGATTTTGAACAATGTTTTTGAAAGAAGCATTTTATGCTCATCAATGCTTATTTATTTGATGAGAAATATGTGACAATAAAGACTGGATTAATGGCTGCTGAAAATATAGCTTTGCATTTACATTTTAAAATGTAAAATAAAAATAAAATAGTTTATATTTTTCACTATTTTTGATCAAATGCAGTCCTCATGAGCATAACATTAAATTTAAATGAATTATAAAATATTATATTATTTATTTAAATGTTAGATTTATTTATATTTTAAAATAACACATTTTAAATAATTAATAATTTTTCACAGAACACTCTACTGGACTGACTGGAACCGAGAAGCTCCTAAAATCGAAAGCTCCTCTGTGGACGGACAAAACCGAAGAGTCCTGGTACAGGATGGGATTGGACTGCCCAATGCTTTGACCCATGACTCCACCACAGGCCAGGTCTGCTGGGCCGATGCAGGTATGTGCTACACTCAAAGCCCTGACTATGAATTAGCAGTCTTTTGGAGGGGCCCGTTTACAATGTAGGCTAGTTTTTTACTTAGACATAGTATGTTTGGTGAACTTTACAGCTTATTCTGACGCAGTGTATCTGAATCAGACAAAACCAGAATAACAGACCGGCACTCAAAAAGCTCATTAATAACCTTTTTTTTTTTTTTGGGACAGGGACCAAGCGTCTGGAGTGTATATCACCTAACGGGACAGGGAGACGTGTGGTCCACAGTAACCTGAACTACCCCTTCAGCATGGTCGCCTTCACCAATCACTACTATTACACAGACTGGAGGAGGTAAAGCAGCATAGCACATGCATGTACAAAACCATATGACCACCAGAATCATATCTCCCTGCCAGATAGTGTTGTGTTAATGAAAGTTCCTGTATTACACTATTACAGTTTTTGTGTCACACTAGACCTTGTGCTCCATTCACATCCATTTATACACAGTACAAAGAATACAAAATCAGCCACATGATTTGCAGTGGACTAGATAATTTATATTTATACTTTAATAGTTTCTCATGTGTTATTTAAAATGTTTTAAAAACAGAGCCCCAGGAGAGTATTTATATTTGTAGTGAGGTCCAATTAAGGTTACATATGACTCTGCCTTTATCAGTTGAATTGCTATAAAAAAATGTTTTATTTTATATTTTCTTCTGTTGTGTTTCAGGGACGGGGTCATCGCTCTCAATCGAGATAACCAGTCAACAGATGAGCACTTGCCTGATCAGAGGTCTCATTTGTACGGCATTACAGTTGCTCCTCCACACTGTTTATAAGGTACTTTGGCAAAGTATATAACTCTTTTTAGTCTTAACAGCCAGCGCTCCACACAGAGATCTGATCTCATCATCACCAGTCTGTCTGGAATGACATGAAGAAACAGAACCAACTGAGACAGACTAAATCCAGAAGAACTGTGGCAACGTCTCCAAAATTCAATTTCTTCCAAAAGCATTTTAAAAAAATCTTACCAACCCAAAACTTTTGAATGGTATATTAAAGTACTCCATATTTGCCCCCAACAGACTCCTGCTTGTGTAGTTTAGTAAACCTCTTTATGACTTAAAAAATTGCATGAAACAGATTTGAAACAGTGTCTGTATTTGTACAGATACACCTGAAAGCACATCAAGTTTACCATGTAGCAAAACGTGGGTGGCCTCTTTTCAAGCAAATAACAGAATAACATATTCCAGACATGAGCTGTCAGCTACAGGCACTTAAGAGAAAAGTACAAGGCACCTGCTGCCAAATCACTGTAGTTTTAACAGCGGCGATGAAACACTGGTGTCACAATGGTACTTCAAAGCAAGTCAAACAAGATCAGAGTAAGGGTTTGTATATCTGGACTAGCATATGAAAGCAGGCAATTTCCTGGGTAGAAAATTAAATGTTGTCATGTTTGCCCAAACGTGGCTTACTAAGGATTTCCGACAAATTGTGTTATAGGGAGACGCTAATGACAGAGCCAGCGTTACATGGTGCTATTTTGAGCTGTGGGAATCACGACGGAGACGTGGACTCAGAAGAGAGCCAATGGCAGAACCCGCAAGTCTCGACCAACGTCACTGTCAATGCCAAAGTGCAAATTTACAAACACGAAATCTTGAATATTTTCTCAAAATAGTTTTGTAAATTTGTTTTATACCTCATTTTTTCTTTCTACTGTACTTTTGTATGTGACTTTTTGTTAAAAAAAAAACTAACAAATTTAAAAAATACCCTCAGAGTTTAGTTGTGTAATTTGTATGTTTTTAAATACTCTTAAACAGTATTTTTAGGGAAAAGAAGTTAACATTTTTTAAGTGAAATTGCTTGGAATACCAAAAGAGGTATTTTACCAACCGTCATTTTTTTTAATCCTTTTTTTTATCTTTTGTAAGATGTGATATTTATAACAATAAAATGTGATTGACAACTTTAATATGTCTGCTCGCATTATGTTTCAGATTTTCAAATATTTTTGGCTCTGCAGTGATTATTTTCTTACATTTACAGTATGCACAGTTGGAGGTATAAAGCAGAACAGGTTGAATTTCTTGCTCCAGGGTAAAACAAACCCAGCCATAAAACTTTTCTGCGTTGCATTAAAGTTTATTAAGCAACAAAAACATATAGTCCAGTGCAGATTTGGTTAGTGTCTCCACATAAGGCTACAATGAAATTACATTTTGTAATAAATCTGCACTTATTATTATTTTTTATTTATTTACAGGGCAAAGCAAATGAATGATGAAGAAAAAAAACTGTCCAGTTTGGCATTCCCACAAAAATGTCTCAAATTTAAACAAAATACCTGTGGTGTGGCTAATGAAAACAAGCATACTTCACAGAGCATGTCTGCAGCAAGGTCCAGGCAGATGTTTTTATCTGCCCACCTTTCCGAGGCGGTGATCTGTCTTGGGGTCGGCGATGATGGCCTGAACTGCTACGATGGCCTCGTTGATCTTGGTTTGTAACTCTCTGAGCTCCTCGATGTGAAGCAAGCGAAGAACCCTGGCTGCTTCGTTCAGAGTTGCGTCTGAATAGGCAAACAAATTCTTTGTGCTTACAATCCTTTTTTCAATTTATGAACTTGAATGCAGAATATGAACATGATAATGATGCACTAATTGAGAAACATGGAAAAACAGTAGGCAACTATGGAAAACTCCAAAACAGTTTGCAAATACAAACCTACCTCCGGTATCAAATCCTAAAATATGCTTGTCAAGAGCGACTGGTAAACCCTATGAAAGAACAAATAAGTTTGATTTATAATTGAGTTAATAACTGATCACCAAATAAGCATATCTGAAAGGTTTCTGAAAGATCCTGTGACACTGAAGACTGAAAATTCAACTTGGCCATTACAGAAATAATTACATTTTAAAATAAATTACAAAACATTTATTTGAATTTGTAATAATATTTCACAATATTATGTTTTTTATTTATTAAATACCTAACCTCTTTTGCTTGACTGGCCTTTGCAATAGCATCAGGGGTCAGACGGTCCTGTATCAGGATTCTAATGGCCTGTAATGACAAAAAAAAAAACATAAAAAAACCTTTCATTTAAATGCACTGGATTTAGATTTATTTCTCATACTATTGGCACACTGAACCATACTTACTTTAAGCATTACCAAATAGTCATCATGTCGCTGGATTTTGAGTAGATTAGCAAGTCCCAAGACACCAGCCTTAAAATCTGGATTGTTACCTAAAGAGAGAAATCACATTTCAGTCCAACACATAATTTGAAACATTTTTTCTAATGCAAAACTGTTGTCGAACCAACCAATGAACTGCTTTAATTGCTGACAACAAAAAGAAAACCTATGAAAGCCTGTGGCAACAATAAAATTTTTTAAAAGGCTTTAAAAAAAGAATTAAAGACCCTTTTTCTTGAAATTTTACATTTTTATCTCTCAAACTTTTTAGTTTTTTCCTCACTATTCTGAGAAAACTACAATTCGTGGGCAGAGATATAAACTCACAGCTGCAAGAAAAAAGTCAGAATTGTGAGATAAAGTTGCAAATATCTTATTTAATTTTTATTCCGTTAATTGCAAAATGCAAACTCAGAATCTGAAAAAAAAAGAGAACTGTGAGATATAAACTCAGAATTATTAGATGTAAACTAGGAATAGAATTGCAAGTACTGAAAGTCTGAATTATGAAATTAATAGTCGCTATTACTTATTAATTTTTTTTTATCCATGGCGGAAATGTGATTCCATAGAAACCAACTACTTAGACCAAGACTGTAATAAAGAAAAACATCAACAGCAGCCGAGCCCAATATTTTCTGTTCAGTGAACCCTGTCCTCCCTGTGTGTCATCATTCGGTTGACATCTGGAGCGTTCTTCCAGCTGTGGGTCACTGGCTCGGTTCAGCCCACTCATTGTGGGTCGCTGAGAGAGGTGGGTGTGTAATCAGTTCATTCAGACATGCTTGGAAAGCCACTTTAATCAGCCTCCTCCGTCTTATAACAACAGGACTGGAGACTGGAAAGATGGTCGGGGGAGGGCATACTCACTGTCCAGATTAATTAACGGGTCTGCAGACTTTTGAACATCACTGGCCTCTGTTACAGGTTTGCAGTTTCGATATTTCTCCACTGTGGGAGGAAGAATAGCATAAGCGGTCAGTGCAATGCAAAACAAGGGGTCTCAAGTTGTTAAAATTATTTGGTAGGGAATCTAAAAACATCCTGCACTAAGCATTTCTGAGGATAAATGGGATCAAGATTGTGCAATCAAATGTGTGGGACAGCTGCAAGAGTTACATGATGCTGCAAACTTTGCAAATACTGCCATCTAGTGTTATGGGATTGAACATAATTGCTAGATCGCTTACAAAGAAAGGTCTCAGCCATAAAAGGACAGAACAGGCATGTTATAATTAGTGATTGATCAATGCATCAACCAGGTTAATAAGGTGCCCAATAACTGGCCATTGGATAAGTAACAGAAGTGAATTTTTTTTTTTTTTAAGAGCAAATAGTGTGTAAGTGTTCATTTAATTTTCTTATCATTACACTACCGTTCAAAAGTTTAGGTTTAGTAAGAATTTTTGAATGCTTTTGAAATAAGTTCTTATGCTCACCCGAGACTCTAAAAACTGAATTAATTAATGTTTTTCTATTTGAATATATTTTACAATGTATTTTATTTCTGTGATGAAAAAGTTTCATTTTCATTTAACGACTAATGCCATTCTGATTTGGTGAACGAGAAACATTTCTTATTACCATCAACGATAAAAACAGTGGTTTGGTATTTTTAAGAAGTTTTGATGAATAGGGAGTTCAAAAGATTAGTCTTTATTGGATACAGAAATCACTTTTGAGCTAATGTATAGTGCATATGAGCCAGCTTGCTATAAGAAGAACTATAGTGTTGTATAACCACTGGTTATACTCTCAAATAAATAATAATACTCATACCATTGTCTCCATACTCAAAACGAACAGCAAGACCCAGCAGCCAGTCAACAGTCTCCTGTCTTTGCTGAGCGCTGAATGGACAGTTCACATCCTGAAGGTACTGCAAACATACATGTATTTATATATTATGACAAAGGACATGATAAACTTGAGGGTATTTATTTTTTAGGCATACAAATAGACATCAGACATATACATATGAAGATAAATCTGGCTCACCTTTTCAAAATATTTAGGCCAGTCCGAGCTGGGAATATTCCTGAGATTTCCTCGGTCTTCAATTTTGTAGTGTCTGATTTTTTGATCTTCCAGCCAAACTATGACATTTCTGAATTCAGTTTCATCTGGGTACAGTAAAGAGCGCATACGATATTGAATCATACATTTTACATACGAGTTAAGCCCTTATTTCCATCACTTGATAGCAACACAGCACTATAGCATTATAACAGACTAAATGCCCGATGATACAGACTATTTCAGACTGTCAGTTCAAACCTAATTTAGTGAGATGCTTAACGTTACTCATTAATATCGTGAATGCACGTTATCAATATTAGGAGCATGAGGTGGCAACACGTCATTCACATTCCTACCTTTACAGTCAAATCCAGTTGGGTTGTGATATTCCAAAGCTGTAAGCTTTCTACGAAACATCCCTTTCAGCTGCAAAACCTATTTAAAGAACTAACAGATGTATGATTTTGCTTGGAAAGCCACAGCCTGCTACAGCCTTCAAATGGCAAGGGGATACCGGAAGTAGAATATTCTATGTTCGGGTTTTCAAAATAAAGGTCCGTGTTTGTGACTGGCCCTGTCCCAAATGGCACACTAAACCCTCGCGGTCTTCCTCAGAGTCCGCACTTTCGTGACGTAATGCCATTTTGACCGTCGGGTAGAATTCTGCTGCGGAGCTCGCCCCGGTGCGGATCTAGAACGCATAACGGCCGCGAAGGGAGCGCTCGCGAGCACCCTTCTGAACGCTAAAATGACACATGGGACATTTTTTCCGCTATCATATTTTCCTCATCAAACCCGTTCTAACTGATCACCATTTTAGGGCTTTGATATTTGGTAAAAAATTACTATTTAATCGCTTATCACCTTCTTCCTTTTTTATTCTTCTTCTTTCTCTTATTATTATTATTTAATATGAGGACACATTTTTTCCTAAAATGTAATTGTGATATTAGTAAAATACACTTGAACTGAGATTCAGACTTAACAAGCGTGGTTCTATTCTGCAACTTTTTTTTTCCATAAATGGATGGAAAACGGCATTATATTTGCTCTTATATTGAACGATAAATCTTTCTTCTGGTATTGAATGAGAACGTGTTCCTGCATACATAGATTTTATAAATTAATAGTTGCTAAATAACACACAAAACAGTATCACACCTTTCACCCTGGTATTATAGAGATACTTCTATGCACTGGAAAAATATATCAATATTTTTATATAATATTATGTTGAGTTTGAAAAACGGCAAAACACTCGGTATTTAAATAAACATTTAAATTGTTTATTTCTTATATTTATAGATTTTTTTTCATGCACCTTTTTCCCAGTTTATCTTCCCACATTGCCTTTCCTTTCCACAGTGGTCACGATCGTAAAATAACTGTTTATTTTCCTGATGCAAATGGTTGCTATATATTGCTTTATGCGTGGCAGCTTTATAACAAAACTTTATACAAAAAAATAATTTATTATAATTTATAATTATGTAATTTAAAAAAAAAAAAAGTGCTATTTAAATAACAATTGCACTTGAATAATTCCCCATGTGTTTTGTATTTTGAACAGTTGATGTGTTTATGGCCCTGCATTCTCCCTCCTGGACACCTGGGTGCAGCAGAACATATCGCGCTTGTCGGGAAGCAGCAGGAGCTCGATTCGCGTTGTTGCTTTTGGCGAAAGGCTTTGTACGTCCAATACATCGGTGAAGATCGAAAACCGTTTAAAACATCAAGAGAACGCATGAAACTCCCCGTTTGACAGCTGATATTTATCTCTTCGTAAGTATGTATTTACAACTCTCACACAACTCTCTCTCAACGTAAAGCATCATTTCCTCTCTGTTCCCTCTCATATGTAGCCTGCTAGCACGCTCGAGAAGGCATAGCGCGGGTCTGTGAGTACGATGCTGATGATCATTAGTTTCATCCTGAAATCTTATGATAAAACTATTATTACGCGCTCATGAGCGCACGAGATCGCTTTAACAACAAAAAGATACTGGGTTGCATTATTAACATGGCGGAATAATGCAGTGCGTGCAGGGAGTCTGCAGCAGGCATCTCTCAAAGCAGATTCACGCAGTAAACTAGCACAGCGCGTGCACGTATGGACTGGTTTTCATGGCAATGTGGTGACACTTATAATGAAATAAATGGTCATATATACCGATTAGGTGAATTTAAGTTTATTTTGAGGTGTGTATGTGTTCTAGCTGCAGACCTGCACGCTCGGTTCTTTGTGACGTCACGCATGCTCTCAACCAGGGAACCGGAAACACGTAATTCGTTGCGTTAGCCCCGCCCCTGTCACTGAAGAATGTTTACGTCACACTCTCTTGACTCTTACCTGGTGCTTACCTGGGTGTAAGCGGAGCACTTCCGATTGTGTGTGAACTTCCGGAAGCTGTTTAGTTGGGAGTCTATTCATTTCAGCAATAAGTATTGTGTATTCAGTTAAAGGGTGCCATAATAATTGGAAGAAAGGGTGGGAGTTTTTACAGCAGGAATGTTTTGAACAGCGACCTCAACCTGCATACACCTCTCAGAAGCTCACCTCACGAAGCTCTCAGACTCTGGTTGAAGGCTTTAAACCTGAAAAACCACCAAAAAATCCATTTTGTATGTTCTTTTCACTTTGTGGATAGAAAACCAACAAAAGAGCACCCCTGCCCAGAGAAGTGGCTTGACTATGATGCTCTGTTGAAGAAGCCATGTGCCACGTGCTAGTCAGGTACAGTCATGTGAAAAAATTAGGACACCCTATTGAATTCCATGGTTTTCTGTATCGGAACATAATAAAAAACATATCTGGTCCTTGGCAGATCTTAAAATTTGGAAAATAAAACCTCGGATGAACAACAACACATGACATATCGCACTGTGTCATTATTTATTTAACAAAAATAAAGTCAAAATGGAAACGCCATGTGTGACAAAGTTAGTACACACAAATTCTCTCAAATTTTATGACCTGCCAAGGACCAGATAATTGTATTTTATTATGTACTGATAAAGAAAACCATGGAACCAATGCAGTAGGGTGGCCTAACCTTTTCACATGACTGTATGTCAAATGATCTGTTATCAGGCTCCTCTTTTTACACTGGCTTGATAAAATTGTGTGAAAATTATAGCGATCCTAAAAAGCAAATGCTGTATCATTTAGGCTCTATACCTTGGACTGTATTTAACTACTAAACTGTCAATATTATTGACATGTAATGTCCATCGTATAATGATGTTTCTATCGTACGTGATAAAATATTTATTCAAAAAGTCCAGCTGAAATGATAGCCTAGTAGCGACAGATTTTCTTTCATATTGTGACATACGTCCAAGTGTAATAGATTATTGAAAAATAAAAGAATGTGTCCGGCCCACTTTTTGAGAGTGCTTGGTTTCGGAAGTGTTTTTTCTCGTTGGCATTTTTAAAAGTCTTCGTTAAAGAGTAATAAGCCGTGAACTAAACTAACTTGGTGAATCACAACATTACAAACTTTGGTTTGAAGCAAAAGAGTATTTGAAAATCAGACAAAATACCAAAGTTATAAGACTCTGTACTTAACAGTTTTAGTGAGGGACAGAACTGCAATCCCATGAAGCATTGCAAATGACGATCAGAATAAAAGCAATGTAGAAATATGTATAAGTTATATAGATAAACTTTATTTAGCATGTTATGACAGTAGTTTGAGAGCTCTGTCACATCATTCACAGTGATTCAGTTGATGCAAATAGCTTGTTTTGATTCTCTGACTGGGGGAGATTTCTTTGCAGAATCATGGGTAATGTAGTTTCTTACCAGGATTTGCACTGTTAAACATGATTTTTTAAAATAATATGTTGAAATAATGCTGGCTGATGGGTTCAACAAAAGAATATACCATTGATTAATAACCTCGTAGCTCACGATAGGTCTGTTTGTTCTTAAAGATTTATAAGTTATTGTTAAAAAACTATTTCCACATGGGTAAAATTAATGTCTATATATAAGTGCATTTTTGCTTTGGCTAACCAGAGTTCGAACCCTTGTTGTACTCTTATGTTATAATGTTACCCAATAGACAAACAGCTGTTAGAGCTACTTTTGGAGGTGAAACAACCTTCTGAAATGCTGTCAGTATGTCAGTTATCATATACTAAATATATACCATTATACATTTCTGTTAAAAAAAAAAGCTGTTTTCCAGTCAGCTGAGCAGTAGACTAAGAATAAAGAGATACAGAGAGAAAGTCAACACAGCTCAACCGAGGGAGGAAATTCTGAGAAAGAGATGAAAAAGATGGTGATGATACATTTAGAGTCTGTTCATAGGGCCTAGACACTTGAAATTAACTTATTAAAATATCATAGGTCATCTTATGTAATAAAGGAAAGGACATGACGTGTGGCCAAGTTTAGTGTCTCATACTCAGAATCTGTGCTCTGCATTTCACCCATCCAAGTACACACACACACACACACACACACAGTAGTGAGTAGTGTACAAATACACACACACCGTGAACACACACCCAAAGCAGTGGGCAAAGCAAAGAACTTTCTTTTTAACTTTGTTCATAAAAAATAAATAAAAATGATAATAAATAAATCGGTCAAGGTTTCCACAAACATAGAAAAGCAGCACAACTGATTTCAACATAATAATAATAATAATAATAATAATAATAATAATGAGAAATGTTTCTTGAACACCAAAAAAACAAAGTAGAAGATGAAAAAGTGGAGCTGTAATTTCTTACCCAGAGGACATTGTACAAAAAGAAAGAAGTTGGAGAAAGAAAAGCATGTATTTTATGAAGATCATTTACATGTATGTGAATTACATATTTACAATCTCTTTGAGTTTTAAGGCCTGCGTGTTCTGAACAGGTGGCCACTGGCCAGAGGATCTCTCTATTGCTCACCCACACTTGCAAACATAATTTTCACTCATTCCATGTTTGTTGCCAACTCTAATTTTGTTTTGCTCTGTATTTGACATAAATTGAAGTTTAAAATAAATGTAACTTGTACATTTCACAATTATGTGTATAAAACAGCCAGTTTCAGTTTGCATTTAAATGTTTTACATATAATCTTGTTTATATTATTTTATTTCAGTTGTCTTGACAACTGAATGTGTTGATACTCTTTTTGTGAATGTAGCATACCTTGAGTTACTGTTCTGTATGAAATGTTTTATAAATAAATATGGCTTGTAAGGGAATTAAAGTCTGCATTTTTCTATATGAGAATGTTACAATGAAAGAAGTTTGTGTTCTGTATCAACTGCCCAGTTGTTCTTTAAATTTCATTTGCTTTTTCCAGTATGTTGATACCAAAACTAAAGATTTCACTCCTCCCAATTTGAATTCTAGAAAGTCAGTACTCCGTTAACGGATCTGGCCAGATGGACCAGTCATCACGTAAGAAACCAAATACCTAAATTTTACTCCACTTAGAACTCCATTTGGTGTTTCTATTAGTCTATAGTTTCATCTCACATGTCGGTGTATTAAACCATCTTTGTTTTTTCTATATCCTTTAGAGCTTGGAGTCAAAACATCTGCTGATCAGGGTGAGAGCAGCAGTGGTCAGCCAGTGGATGATGAGCTCGATGGACTTCCAGTCTTTGGAACAGATGAAGATGATTGGGAAATAGACAGTAGTTTTGCTCAGAAGGCTTTGGAACAGATGGAAAAGATTTGCGATGATAAAAATGAAGGTCAAGATGGATTGCCAGCTAGTGGTGCAGATGCAGGTGAGTTTGAAAATGAATTTACTAAGCAAACGGTCGAAGGCTAAAAGGTTTCTGCAGTGATATTGGGTCTGATTGATTAAGTGTGTGTAAACACAAATTGGTGCAAAAAACAGCTGAAACCAAACATATTGGGTCTGCATAAAATAGTCCAAATTTATTAACCTTAAAATGGGGTTAAGAACAATTTTTTAACAAACCACATTTACGTGCATATACATGTGTTGTGAATTAGACAGATGTTTTTGTGACAAGTTCAGCTGTGCATATAAATACAAAGAAATTTTGACTACAGAAGAGAGCAGCTCCTCTATCAATGGATCTGTGGAGATGGAGGAGGAGAGAGCAAAGATTTCTGAAGGCACCCCCGTGACCCCTTCATCAGACACTATTATAGGTAAAACAACATGAAATTATTCTAAATACAATTTATTTCCGTAATTCTGCTGATTTATTTCCCCCAAATATTTTACTATAATTATAAGTTCACTGGTTTTATGATGAGCTGGATGCCATGTTAAGAGAATTTCAGAATGTTACTTTTGTCCTCCCATCTCAGATATCCAAGACGTACAGTCTGAACTTAGGATTGTGTCATCGCGAAGTGATGCTATTGTAAGTATAGGTGAAAAAAAAAAAAAAACTGTGACAAGGTGTTAATAGAAATGTGCACTCAGTGGCCACTTCATTAGTTCTAAAATATTGATTCACTTTTGCTCCCATAACATTTTAAAGGAATAGTTCTCCCAAAAAAATGAAAATCTGCTCAAAATGTATACACCATCATGCCATCCAAGATGTAGATGAGTTTGTTTCTTCTTAGGAACAGATTTGGAGAAATGTAGCATTACATCACTTGCTCACCAATGGATCCTCTGCAGTGAATGGGTGCCGTCAAAATGAGAGTCCAAACAGCTGATAAAAACATCAAAATAATCAACAAGTAATCCACACAACTTCGGTACCATAAATTATTGTCTTGTGAAGTGGAAAGCTGCATGTATGTAAGAAACGTATATATCAGTAAGACGTTTTTCATTTCAACCCATTGTTTCCGGCTAAAAAAAAATGAGTCCATAATATCACTTTTTCCAGTGAAAAAGTAATCTCTTCTGAATCAGGAGAGAAATATTCACAGATCAAGCATCATTTACACGTTTAAACAGTTCTAAACAAATATGTTGGTTTTTAAAAGTTAAAACGCCTTCACGAATGATCAATCAGGATTTAGCTTTAAAACACATTGATTGATGGACTGGAGTCGTGTTTATTATTGTGATGTTTTTATCAGCTGCTTGGACTCTCATTCTGACAGCACCCGTTCACTGCAGAGGATCCATTGGTGAGTGAATGATGTTATTCTAAACCATAATCTTGGATGGCCAAAGAGATGAGTAAATTTCAAGCAAATTTTAAATTTTTCAACTATTCCTTTGAATTCTGCACAGCAGGGTGATGAAGGACATTTGTATTAACAAGCAAATGTACAGGCGGCCGCTGAGTGTATGAAGGAGAAGGATTGTTTTAGTCCTATTTCACAATTTTGGCTGCTTGATAGTGTTGTTGTTCCAGTGTTAAATAGGACTGTGATGTTTAATAATAGTGTTTTTTGCAGCCGGAGCCTGCTTCTGAAAACACAGACAGAGAAACAAGTTACTCACCTGTAATACAAATTAAGGATGAGCCTATTGATGAAGAATATGATAAAGCATTAATGCCGTCCGACATGAGCCGTATTAAACAGGAGCTTGACAGTTCTGAAAATAATGAGAATGAGGTAAGATTTGGTTTTGTTCTGTGTTGTTCAATCTGTTTATTATTACATATGTAATGTCTTTTGAATCATTTCAGGCCTCCTCTGCATCAGATGAACTGAGGATTAGCTCTGTTTTCTCTGTCAGTGGAAACAGCAGTGATGCAGTTTCTGGTGAGTGCATAAAGATTTCGCTTTCGTCACATCACTGTTTATCATCAGCTTTACTGTTACCCTCTGTAATAACTGTGTGACATGAGGTCTGGGTGATGTGGCAGTCGTTTTCAGCTTTTTGATGATGGTCGATAAAATGACACAACTTTCAAGAAACAAGTAAAAAGTTCTAAAACAAATCAAGTCACGTAATAATCAATAATATATACCTGTACTGTTAAAATGAAAATAAAAATTATACTTTTATTCAGCAAGGATGTATTAAATTGATCAAATGTGACAGTGAAGGTATTCATAATGTTACAAAATTTGATTTCTATTACAAATAAATGCTGTTACATTATTACATTAAATATAGCATACAGTTAAAACTGTTAACAGTATTTCACAATATTACTGTTTTTAATACTCTTATTAAAAAAAAAAAAAAAAAAAAAAAAAAACTCTAATCTTAAAAAAAAAAAGTGTGCATATTTTTTCTAAAACATTTCAGGTCATAAAAATTAGTTTTGAATCAGTTTTCTGAAACTGACCCTTTGTACTGATTCACAGAAATGAATCAGACTTAACTTTTGTTATTTCACACAGCATCTATGGCACCCTCCCATGCACCGTCGTTCTCAGTGATGTCCCAGAACACTGCCTCACTCAGAGGAACCACTTTACTTCTTCCAGCCCAATCCCAAACTCAGCTTCAGCTCCGGCTGCAGCCCAGGACCCAGATGCATTCTCAAATCCAGACCCACCCTCGAATGCAGCTGCCGATGATGCCACAAACACACCTACAGCCTCCTGCCCAGCCACCCCAGGTCCATGCTCCTCCACCCACAGTGAGGATCTGCTGCTCGGGCTGTTCTAAAGTCCTCCAGAAGGGTCAAACAGCATTCCAGCGAAAAGGGTCCAACCAGCTGTTTTGCTCCACCGTGTGTCTAACTAGTTTCAGTTTACCCTCAGTTCAGTTTACCCCCATCATTGCCCCTAAGAAGACCTGCAACCTCTGCCTTAAGTGAGTTCTGATTATTATTATACTTTGATTTTTACTTTATAATAAATCCATCTTATGCCACTTTATTAATTGTATAGATAACTGAAAAAAATGTGTTAAAGGAATAGTTTACCCCTATATTGTTATTAGTTATTTATACACCCTCATGGGAACCTTCTAAGAATGTGCAAATTAATAAACAGCCAGCTCATTTTCATGACCAACATGAACTACCAAAATCAGGACATTAAACAATGGCATACCAGTAAACTGACTCTTGCAGTCTTTAGTAAATTACATTGCATGATTTATGTAAATGCTCTCCTCCAAATTAATTTTGCATCTGAAAGGAAAACTCTTGCATATGCAGTAAAGTCAGCCGCAATTATAACGGCGTCCAAGCCTTTTTCACTGCGTGCTTTGAGTAAATCCTGACAGTTGTTTTTTTAATGCCAAAAGAGAGTTTGCAATGACGCAAGCTGATAGTAAATCTGACCCATAGTTATTTTGGAGGTTATTTTGTATGGAATACCACAGCTGAGAAAATCTAAACAATTACTATTATGTTCCAAGGAAAGCAAATGTAAATTTGGAATGAAAAAATTATGAATAAATAAAAATGTGTAAATCAGTTATATAACCTTGATAATGGTTCAGATATTTGCATAATTTAATACAATTCTACAAATGGTATGTGATTGTTTTTTAATATCTTTATTGTTTCAAAGGGTCATTGTCAATCTAAAGGACTTGATAACCATCCCAGTGGGCTCTATGAACACACTAAAGGAGTTCTGCAGCCTAGCTTGTCTAAATATTTATAAAGACAGATATGAAGATGCACCTCCAGATCTATATACACAATGTGGCGTGTGTAAGTTGGTCAAAGAGGTAAGGCTTAAATTATACACGTGATGTAAATTTTAGACGAAACATATTTTGTCGCTTTGCTTTTTGCATACTTTTTACTCCCTTATGAGTTGAATTGTTTTTGATAAATGCAAATTGTAAGAACAGTATGATGAAATGCATTTGGTTTTCCAAATAAAGAGTACAAGATGTCATGTTCACAAACAGCTAGAACAGACATGGGTGGATTACTGCCCTCAACGTGGTGTAATCCTGCTCGAGGGGGCAATTATCTTGAAAACACTTTTTTTGTGCAGTTATCTTAATAAGCTAATAAGCCTCTTGCACAATTTGATAAAGTTTAAATTTACCACATTAACAATCATAAATGTACTGAGTATGTTCATTTTAAAAATAATATCACCAGGGAAGTGTAAATAAACCATAGAAGCTAAAATAAGCCATATATAATTGTCCTCAGACTTTAAAGTGGCATGCTATCTTAAAAACGCAACACTTATGACGCACAATGCTGAAAACTGTCACACAGTTCTTGTGTAAACATCTTTTCATCCCACTGCAAGGTCATAGAATGTCAATGCAACTTGGAATCCATTCGGTTAAATGCTGTGTTTAAGACATGCACTGTTTTTTTTTTTTTTTTTTGCTTTACAGATTCAGCATGAAGTGACTCATCTGGGTGCCGTGCACAAGTTGTGCAGCGATGAATGCTTTGCACGCTTCAGATCCTCCAGAAACCTCTACATGAGCTACTGTGAGAACTGTGGCAACTGTACAGCCTCAGGAAACTATCACCTGGTTCAGATAGAAGATAGTATTAAAAAGTTCTGCTGCACCGAATGCATCGCCAATTACAAACAGGTACCCCACGGTTACACAAATGAACTTGCTGTTCTCTGTGTTTGTTATTCATGGTCTGATTCATCCATTTTTACGTCCTGTGGGATATGCAGATTTGAATTTGACTTGTCTCCCGATCCCATTTCCTCTCTGCTATAACTTAGCAATCAATAAAAGTGAAAAGCCCAAACATATGTTTTAAAAACAAAATATTTTTGTGGATTTAAAGCTGTTGTCTTTCTCACTGTGTTGCAGAAAAGTGGCAAGAGGCTTCACTGTCCCTACTGCCAAGATATCAAAAATATTGAACAAATGATGGAAGGGACAAACATACAGGGTGTCACAGAATTCTTCTGCTCTCAAAGATGTGTGGCCCTAAGTCAAGCATCTCCCAGTCTGACAGGTACATGTGTGCTAAACAGGCCATGACAAATATCCCCCTCTGTGTGTCCAGGTCACATTTCACCCCAAAGTCAAAAGAGGAAAAAACACATTTAAAAATAAATAATAGATATTTTTTGGTATGTTTGCTTTGATGACAATTAAGCATATTTTTACTGTAATATGAAAATTGTTTTAGTAAATGAAAAAATTTTTTTTACTAAAACAAAGCCTTTTACGACTTTGAATTAAGCCAGACTTAAATTTTGAAATAAGTTTGAAATCTAATTTATTTTATAACTTATTAAAAAAAAAATACAGCATCTTAAAAATACTTTGTTTTAATAAAACTATATATTATTTAAAACAATTTCGTAACTTATTTCAAAGTTAAATGAACTACTTTTAAAATAAAATTATTTGAAATTGCATTGTGTTCAATGTGTGACACATTCTTGAGATTTTGAGGTTCAGATCTTGAGGTTTTAAGAGATTCACCAAAAAATGTGTTTTCTTGTACTAATCTGTCTTGCTCTGCTCTTTAGGCACTTCTTTCCCATGCACAACTTGCAAGAAAGTAGCTGTTCCTCAGTATCACCTTGCCATTTCTGATGGCTCCATCAGGAACTTCTGCTCATTAGATTGTGTGGGCAAATTCCAGGTATTTCATTCTGTCTTTATCTCCAGTATTTATTTAATTTTTTTTACAAATGTTTTTATAAATGTGATGTGATGGACATTATTTCTGTCTACATTTATTTATATATATAAAAAAAATAATATATATATATATATATATATATATATATATATATATATATATATATATATATATGTATATGTATATGTATATATATATACACTTCTGTGTCTTTGTATTTAAAAGAATTATTAGATTATAATAGTTTGTGTAGTCTATACACCTGGTTGCTTACGGGTGTGACACTTCATCTGCTCTCTTTCCTCCACACAATTATAATGGGCGTAGTAAATCAGATGGCAATTTTTCTTTCATTCTTTTTTTTTTTCCTCTATAGGAGAAATTAAATGCATCTGTACCTCATAACCAGATGAACGGAAACTCACATGGAACTCAGCCACCGAGCACTGCACCACCTCGACCCGCCACCGACCATCTCCAGCCCACTCAACCGTCACCCAGTGTTCCTGCCCCAAACCACAACCCTCCCCCACCTTTTGTACCACCATCCAATCAGAATCCAGTTTCGACTTACGTGCCGGCTCCTGGTGTGGTAAACTCACAAGACACCCAGCAGCAATGGCCAAACAAGCCTCCCTCATCCTCTGACACAGTACGGCTGACGTGCAAGCAGTGCCAGAATCAGTTCAGCTCAAAGCCTGAGGTTTTCCAGTTCAAGGTACGGCTTCCAAAAACAAGTCGTATTGATATTCAGAACAACAGCGCAATTTCAAAAGTGATGTTGCTTTTTATACAGCACCTCTATAAGCTTCAGACAATATTGGCCAGTTCATTATTTTGTGAAATTATTCTTTGTAGTTCTTCAAAAACAACTTTTTCTCTTTTTTTAGGGTCATGCAGGGTTGTTCTGTTCTCGAGCATGTTGCGACACATATAAGAGGGAAAGCAATGTGAAAGTTTTGTGCGAATACTGCAAAATAGAGAAAGTGGTCAAAGACATCATCACGTATGAAAAGCAGCCGAGACCTTTCTGCTGTGAAGGTTTGTGAAACCTCTTTAATTGATTCTTATATCAGCGGTTCTTTATGGAGCACCCACACATGACACACACATGCCACAAATTAAGAACTGGTTCTTGATTGGTTAATACGTTTTACTACAGTGTGGGAAAGAATTAGAAAATTGTGGCCATAATTGAACAAAAATGAGGGAATTAATCCGTAAATCATGAATTAACAAGTTGTGGGAACGAATTCTTACTTTGTGGTCATGATATACATGTATATATTTTTTCGTGTCATGTGCATGGTGCTGTAGTTCTTTAAGTGATCTTTATTGTTTTGCTTATTATGCAGGTCGCATTAGTATTATTACATTTCTTTTCATTCTACACTTTCATTTACTTGCTTAGAGTAAACAATTGAGTTCATGTTTGAGATATAATGTAAAATCTTAAAGAAAAACAAGTCAAGGACTTTTCTAAATAATGGTTGGTGTTTATGCCTCACATTTCCACATTAATTTACTTGTCTTTCATTAATTCTTTCTTCTTTTATAGGCTGTAAACTGCTTTTTAAACATGACCTTGCCAAACGACATGGAGGTCAATGCAGGGTTTGTGCCTACTGTCAAAACATGACCCACAAAACCATTCAGAACTTCTTTGGGGGCAAACTTGAGGAGTTTTGCACAGAGGAGTGCATGTCTCTCTACACAGTGCTCTTTTATGAGGTTAGGGATAACATGTTTTAGGGGGGATTTAAGCTGTAGCTATTCTTTATTTCTTCAAGAAAGCCTTAAAATCATCTTTTTGGTTGGGGTTAAATTATATTGTGAACTGATCATCAGTGTTTGCTTTTGTATGCAATATATACACTGTTGAATTCTTTATAGCCTTTTTTAACTGTTTCTAATTTTTGCTACATTTCTGCATGAATTTATATCAGATGGCCAAGTGTCATGGCTGTAAGAATCAGGGCTCACTAAAGGAAAGCCTCGTCTGGGATGGAACAACAAGACACTTCTGTAACCTGTCCTGTTTGCTGCAGTTCTGTTCAAAGTGCATTACTCCTCATCAGCCGGCAAGCAACGGTAGTCACCATGTAGTTCTATATGTAAAACCGTATAGTAGAGCTACCAGTTGACATTGTTTAACTCTTTTATTTAGAAATGCAACATTTTGATAAAGACCTGCAATGCAATGTAATTATCAATACTGATTTTATTATAAGAAGGACTCACTCTTGTTGCTTCATGGTTGAGGTACTGTGTCTAACACCACTACAGTCCAAGCTCCATTGTCTCTGTCGAAAGACATGCCTGTAATTGGTGGTGTGGTGTCGCTGGCCTCCACGTTACCTGGAAATACTGCTCTTACAGGTATTCAGCTGTCATGTTTTTCTTTGATGTGTCTTTAAATGGAATCAAACTGCTAAATCTTTTCATGTTTTAATTATATTAATTTTCTTTGCAGGAGCTCTACCTACCTCAAATGCCAGCTCAAAAAACATGGGTGAAGTAAGTACTGATGCACACATACTTTGAGTTACAAAGGGTTGTATAAAGTACATGCTACTGTTTAAAAGTTTAGTTTTTTACTTTTCAGCAAGGATGTATTTAATTTTAAATGTAAAGATATTTCTAATGTTACAAAATGTATCAATATCAACAATATTAAGCAGCATAACTGTTTTAATTCTTTTTTTACATTTATGTGGCACTTTTCTCAACACTCTTGAGTGTTCGTAATGTTACTTGAGCAGCAAATCAGCACATAGAATGATTTCTGAAGGATCATGTGACACTGAAGACTGGAGTATTGGTTGCTGAAAATTCAGCTTTGCCATCACGGGAGTAATTTACAATTTAGTATATTTTAAAATTGAAAACAGTTATTTTGAATTGTAATGATATCACTGTATTTTTTATTAAATTTTGAATGGTAGTGAATGTAAAGATGCATTTATCAAAGGTTACTGAAATAAAAGTTAAAGTAACTAAGGAGAAAAAGGTTTTTTACACTGATATTTTCATTTTTGATTAAGTTTAGGTATTGCCATTGGCTACTGAAATTTTGGTTTCATAAAAATCTTCCATAATGTGCTTCTTTTTGCCAAAATGTGAATTTTCAGCCCTATAAATGTAATTATTTTTCTAATAGGCCAGCACACAAACCGATGCTGCAGTGGCTGGTGTTCCATATCGAAGAATGCTGAAGAACAAAGCTCTCATGTGCAGACCTATTACCGAAGAGCAAGGCGTCCAGTGTCAGCCTGAGCCTCCAGTACCTCCACATTCGTATGAAACAGGTTGGCCTTCCTCACTTTTACTTTCACGCCTGCCAGAAGTCATTATGCCATACAATCATAAGCAATACAAAATATGTTTAAATGAAATATTGCATTCACACTTTCTCCGTCCTCAGTGATTGATGAAAACGGAGAGACGGTGAAGCTGGTGCCAGTGCCGGTGCCCATTCCAGTGCCAGTCTACATCCCAGTGCCAATGCATCTTTACACCCAGTACACACCATTTCCACTGGGCCTACCTCTACCGGTATGTCATCTTTGTAATTATCTAAAATGATTCTGTGCTGTAGTTTAAAGCTCATCTTGAATAATTTTGTACTGTTACCACCCAGGTGCCTGTTCCCGTGGTCATCCCTGGATCTCAAGAAGCTGCCGAACAGAAAGACACTAAATGTAGCCTGCCTGCTCAGAGCTCAGTAGAAGACGACGAAGTGGAGAAGGGAAAAGACAAGCCTGCATTACACGGTACATAAACATTGGATTTCTATTGGACCTTTTTCGTTATCCAGACATTTCTATCCAAATAAACTCATTAAACACTTCAGTATTTGATTGTTCTGCACTTATTGTCTTGCTCAGACCAGGGCAGCACTTACAGTGGTGATCTGGAGTCAGAGGCCAGGTCAACACCCTTCAGCTGGGCAGATGCTGAGGATCCTGGAACCAGCGGGAAGCCACTGGTGCCGTCGGTGGAGCTAGAGGAGCCTGTAGCTGCTCCGACTACGTCTTTGTCATCAGAGCAGCCAGATCTGGAAAACGATTTTCCTCGCTGTAAGTTGAGATTCAAGAAATGTGTTCCTTGATTCAAATATTTAGTTGCAGTTAATCTCAATTATTTTTTTTCTTTAGTTAAACATGCCAACATCTTTGTGCTTGTTGTCGATATTTCTTGAAACACATTGACTTAACTTGATACCAACTTTTTTTTTTTTTTCAGCACTTTATGGATTTAAGGTCATTGCACACTGAGTCCGAAATTTCACACTTTAAAAAATAAATATAACCTCACGTTCTGTCAATCACGTTTACACACTGCCTCCGAAACTTTCGGCCATCTTAAAAAAAAAATTCGGATTGTGCTCGATTTTCTGGTTTTCGCATCCGTAACAAGCATTTTGAGAGGTGTTTTGACAATTCAGAGCCACCGTACAAGCAAACAGCAAAATCCAGAATGGTGTCTGAAGATGATCCACTTCGTCTCGCAGCACAAAGCACTGTAAAGGTCCTTGTACACCGAGTTCATAGAAATTGATGGTCATCTTTTTAATATGTGGCTCCAGTGTCGCTAGCAAAGCATCAAACTCAGCCACTAGCTATGTTTCCATCCAAAGAGTCGAAATAAACTATTGCACATAACTGGAGTATTGCATAAAACATTTGCAAATAAAGCAAAGAGAACAAAATCATCACTTCTTGGTAAACTGGCACTAAATATCACTAGGAAAACTAGGAGAAGCCACTGAATAAAACATTTTTCATATATGATAAATTACTTGCGCCTCAGAGCGAGCAAACAAAACACAAATGCAGTCCAGAATGACCATAACAACATAAATTATACAGAAATACTTTGACGACAGACTTTGCTCAGGCATTTCAGAATGACCATAACAACATATAGATGCTGTGAACAAGATCAGTGCGCTGTTAGTCAAGCTATCCCGTTGCATAGTGCAAAGTCACATGACATTTTCAATGTGCATGGACAAATTTATTTGGTAAATGGGTTTCCATCATAGTTTATGCGCATTTTTTCTTAAAGGATTAAACGTTTATCTGACTGAAATGTGTGCATATGTTTTTATGTGCATTTTTAGAATTTATGCGCATCTTGGCATTTCCATCCAGCGTTTTTTTTTTTTTTTTGCGATATTCCAAAATGCGCATAACAATAGGTCTGACATCCTAAAGTAAAGCTGGAATCGCCCGGGATAATCCTGCAGCCACTTAATGAGGAGGTGGAACACACCTTCCTCTCTACGCTATCTCAAGATTGGATGGACCCAATATTTCCTCTTTTTTTCTCTTTTTATGAAGAGAGATGACAACAAAATTACCCTCAACTGCTTGAAGACTTCATTTTGTATTGTTTTGTGAATTTTTTCGCAACTAATTCATAAGCATCAGACTCGGTGTGCAAGGTTTCTGTGCATGACGAATTTTTAGGATGACGAACATGAACAAGAAAACGCATACGATAAATAAATATCGATAAATATCGGACTCGGTGTGCAAGGGCCTTAGGATTTGATTTATCGCATGTTCTGATGGCCTTTTTTATCCATGTTTAAACAAATCTGCTTAATATTTAATTGTTGATGAGTTATGATGATAATTAATTAAAAAACAAGTGATATTTCTGGAATGCTAATAATATGTGATTCAGTGACATTACACATTTTTGATCTTTTGTGTTAAAACACAATTTTAACAGATTTTGTGCTTTTGTAACATGTAAAATCTCCCAAAATTATAGCACGCGTTATGTCATTTCACAGCAACAGCTGACCCTGGATCAGCTAAAGAGAACAGACTGGTATTGACGCTGAAGAGACGTAAGAGGGGCAGAGACGGCCACCCTCCCAGAAAAAGGGTATGTAATCTGACAGAATCAGATTCCTGGCTTTTTGAGGAGACATTTGTCACGAGCGACAGAACGACAGAGAATCGGCCAGAGTCTTTTCACAGTTTGGAAGGTTGAAGTGTGAAGTCTGTTGAAGTGCGTTGTTCCCAACTTTTAGATGTATGAAATGTTTCCAAAATCTCTTGTCCAATTATGAAGTCTGCCAAGTGAAAGGTTAAAAGACTTAAATGTCTTGTTTTTTACATCATGATGGTTCTAAAAGTGTATGGTTTAAAAGTTGATCAATATATATTTAGGAGCACACTGACTTCCGAGAGACTGTTTCTTTCTCAAAAGCTTGGTTAAAAAAAAAATGTGTATTATTTCTTGCATTGTGTTATATTGGTAGTTTACAATTTTGACTGGTCATTTTAAAAATGATTTAGGCATGACGGATAATAGGTATTGATGTTTTCCATTTGTCAATGGCAAATCAGCGCTGTTTTTATAAAGTTTTTGTTGTACATGGAGAAGTTGTGGTGCAATAAACTATTCAAGTTCACAAGGAGATGAACAAATGGAATTGCTGTTGTTGAAAATTGGGCTAATTTGTGGGAAAAAAATTCAAATATTGTGGACCATTTAATAAACATGGAATCAGTCAGAGGAATCTGTGTACATCTGGCTAAATGAATTCAATAAAATATTTAATTTAATAAATAATGTCACTGTTATCCCTGGAAATAAGCAGTATTGTTCATGCCATATTGGCTGAAAAATGAATCGAAAAGCTCAAAGAAAAATATGAATCCAGCCCTGTTTTGGATGTGCTATGAAAAAAAAGTCTTCATTAAACTGTTAGTTCACCCAAAAAATTACAATTCTGTTTGAAATGACATTTACTCCTTCATGTAATTCTTAACCTGTATGATTTCTTTCTTCTGTGAAATGGATAACTCTAATAACATCATCCGCTACAGACTGTCGCTCATTACAGAGCTTTACTAGAAATAAAACTCCTCCTTTTTCAAAGCTTAAAATACCGGCTCCAATTTCTGTGTGAGCTTAGCTTAATCTATGAAGAATTTATCATTTATTGGACTTGGTACACCACACGAAGAAAATAGCAGAGAAAAAATTGAAATGTGAAAGATTTGATACATCACATCCAATCCCCAAATTCAAAGATTTGATGATCTCTAGGAGGACTCTTGGAAAAAAAAAAAATTGATGGAAAATGTGGTTCAAAAGTTGTAAATTTGAAGTGTCAGTGACGATAGAGACCTCAGAACTGCCACCAGAAATCTTCAAGAACATTTTTATCCTGACGGGAAAGAAAAGAAAAGGGTGCAATGAGAAGTGTGATGGTGTCAGATGGCATTTGGAAGGTTTGTTTCCCTCCGGAGGGAACCTGGCAAATAGGACGGTCTAGCTTGTTTAAAGTGTGAAGCAGAGGCTGCTTAGAAAAGAACGCTGAAAGATACCAAGAACTTTGTACATAACACCACGCAGCCAAATACAATGAGACTGAATGCAGGCCAGATGGGGACAGAAGAAGCTGAAAGTGAAGGAGATGATGATGGAGGAGTGGTTGCCATGGAGGCTGCTGCAGTTGAAGAAAGTCGCCATAAAAGGAGATGAATGTGGCGGCATCTGTTAAAATGTTTTTTTTTTGTTTTGTTTTTTGTTTTTTACAGTCTGAAGTGTCTGCGCCTGCTTTACTAGAATTGAATGTTATCGTTTATGTTTTTACTTCGTGTCAGGCATTTTACACAGGCATTATCTGTCTTTGGCTTCAATTATGTATTTTTGTTTATTGAGATATTTATTATTTCTAGAGAGAATGTAGTGCCTTTGTTTATATTATCATCATCATCATTATAATTATATTGTTATTATTTATATTATCAGTGTAACATTCACATTTATGCCAGTAAAATTTTTGCTTGAATAATGAGAAAGTGAAATGTACAGTGATTAGGGGTCATTGTATTAACCTGAAATGGTTTATTTTTCACTAATTACTGGTTCACTGTGCATTTATCCCGATTATTACATAACTGCTTACCAATTAAGTAAATAAATAGACATGAAATATTGATTTGATTTGAGTTTTTGTTCTCTTGCTTTTGTAGACGAGCTTCAAGCTCCCTAATCATCCTAATAACAAGATGCACACTAAAACAATATTAATTAATAATATTACTATAATAGTTAGAATATAATATAATAGTATAGAATGTTACATTTTCAATGTAATTTATCTGCCTCTATTTTAAAAAGATAGTTACAGTGTTATTTCAGTATTATATAATAATATAGTATTTGTTAATGTTTTGAATTACTGAATTTATTTTTACATTTTCATTTAAGCTTTAGTAATTTTGTACTTTTTAATAACATTTATAAAATTTCTATTTTTTTTTTCTTTTTAGTCATTTTTAGTCATTTTAGCACGAAGACTTATTCTTTTTACTATCCCAAAGAGCCACGAAACGACATATATTTTCAGATATTGTGTACTCCATTTGTTTTATTTGGTTTAATCTTAATAAGTTCACTTTCAAAAAGATAAAAATGGTGTTTTTGTGTCTCGTTCAGGGTCGTAAGCGATCTGGCACCGATACGACGGGCGGTGTTTGGCTCAGTACCTCCAGCTCAAAGCTCAACCAAACGTACGGAGTCAAAGCCTGGGCCAGCTGGGTGAGAATGAAAACAGGACAGAGCGAGCAGGAGCAGCAGCCCCGTAAGTTCACACATATGGGTCAGAACATGGAGTCGCTACCTCTCCGTCTGCTTCATGACTCACGCAGCGTGTGTCGTTAGTAAAGGTCACTGTCACAGTTTGTGTGACCCACCATGTGTCTTAACAACAACTTCTCCCACTGTGTTTTATTCAGGAGGCTCCATGACTATGAAGGAGGATGTGTTGCAGTGCACTTCTGCGGATCTCGGTTACGGTCTGTGCCGTTTCATCAAGGAGGTCCGCAGGCCGAACGGCGAGCCTTATGAACCCGATAGCATCTACTACCTGTGCCTGGGCATTCAGCAGGTTTGACCTTAAAAATAAACCATCTGCCCCTAAATCCAGCTTGATCCTTTACTACCTTTGCTTCAGATAAATGTATTTATTCTGAAAATATATATATATATATATATATTTTTTATATTGTACTATGTTCTAATAAGCATTTTCAATGACATTCCGTCTTCACTCAATTTTTAGTGCCTGCTTGAAAATGAGCGTCTTGAAAATATCTTCACGGATTCACTCTACAGTCAGTTCATCACTGACATCACCACACTGCTGAAGGACTGGGGAAATTCATTGCCTCCTGGAGGTAAATGTCCTTTTCAAGATTTCCTCACTTGTGTGACATGCTAAAAAAAAAAAAAACACATTATTGATTATCAGATATATTGCCTATTCAAAAAAAAACAAAAAAAAAAACAACAACCAAAATTTAGACTAACTAATGAGCCCATGTTAACAGTTTAATAAATTAAATGGCAGTTCTGGACACATCATCCAAAAGCTTATGTATTATTGTTCAGAGATATTCTCAGCATTAATACACACCATCTTTACTTATTTGTATGCACACTAGCATATGAGAGTCTTAACAGTTTACATGAAAAGCTGATTAGCTTAATACCTTGAAATATCATGCATTGCTAATAAAACAATTTTAAATTGCATTTTTGTAATTGAATTGTCGTGCACGGTGTCATGCAAAGTACATGGAATATTTTTACTTTCAAAAAATTTTTTTTTTTCTTTTTTAATACTACTGAACCAGTGTTAGTTTAGTGTCATTGAGATGTTATTAATGTTTAATTTTTATTCAATTTTTTAGTTTTAGTAAAAAATGTTGTAATTGTATTGTTTTTATTTCAGGTTTAGTTGTTTTACTACATCGAATTAAATTAAATCCAAAATGTTTTCTTGGCAACAGGCCGAAATTAAATGTAAGGTTTAAGTATATTTTTAATAACCCAGAAACTTAACAGAAATTGACTAGTTAAAAATGTAAAAACTCTTCATTTAAAAACATACCCTTCCTACTTTTTTAAATTGATGAAAAGTGACAGTAAAGACATTTATCATCTAAAAACATTTATCTATTTTAAATAATGCTGTTCTTTATATTTATCACAGAATCCTGAAAAAAAAAGTATTACTGTTTCCAAAAAAATACTAATAGTTTTCAACATTGATGATAAGAAATGGTACTTGAGCACCAAATTAGAATGATTTCTGAAACATCATGTGACAAGACTGAAGTAATAGCTGCTGAAATTGCTGCTTTGACATCACAGGAATAAATTTCATTTTAAAGTATATTAACAGTTGTTTTAAATTGTAATGATATTTCCCAATATTACTGTTTTTTACTGAATTTGGATCAAATAAATGCAGCCTTGAAAAACGGTTTAAAAATCTACCCAACCCCAAACTTTTTTTGGTCCCTCAGTCTGTTTTTCTGTTTCTTCAGGATATATACACTCACGGGTCGAGGAGGAGTACCTTTGGGAATGCAAGCAGCTGGGCGCTCTGTCTCCTATTGTTCTGCTCAACACGCTGCTGTTTTTTGGAGCCAAGTTGCTCAACCTCAAAACGATTGAAGAGCATCGACGCCTTGCGTTCTCCAATGTCTCCCACTGCTCAAAGACCACCAAAAATGGCATGACCGCTTATCTTTGCTTCAGACTATCTGGCAAGGAAGAGGAAAAGGACAAAAAAGGTGAGGGCTGTGTTGAAGATGCAATGACCACATGGTGTTTAAATCTTTACAGAGCTTCTAGTCACAAGAGCGTGCATCTGTGCTCATCATATTTCTTGATTTGTGTTAATTGTACATCAGCACCAGCTGGTAAAAGGAGGAGAGAGGAAGAGACGGTGGAAGAGGAGGTTTTGGAGATGCCTGAGAATGTGGAGAACCCTTTACGATGTCCTGTCAGACTCTACGAGTTTTATCTCTCGAAATGGTGAGTGTTATTTTAAAGGGTTAGTTCACTCAGAAATGCAAGTTGTCATGAATCACCTACCGTTATGTCATTCCAACCTTGTGTTTATATGTTTTCAATGAAAATGACATTTTCATGATTTGAATTATGCAGATGCTTGAATGATGCACCACACAAAATGAGCTTCATTCAAATTGCTCTTGCTTGAAGGAGAAGTGCACTTTTTCTTGTGCTTTTAGAAACAAAACTTTATAATGTTTATTCTCTTGTATATCCACAGCTCAAACTCTGTGAAGCAGCGTCCAGATCTTTTCTACCTGCAGCCCGAGGCCTCCTGCCACCCCAGCAGCCCTGTGTGGTATTCAGCCCAGCCACTGGATAGCACCATGATGGAGAGCATGCTCACACGTATCCTAGCTATACGGGACATTCACCTGGACTCTAAACATCAGCAAAAGGACCTGGACTCATCAGATGAGGAAAGCTCTTAATGAAAACCTACAAACTTTGAGATCTTGCTTTAAAAAAGAGCTCCAAAAAAACATCATGAGACATTTAATGACATCTACATACTACTTTTATTCAGGCGGGAATGGAATAAAAAAAAAAATGAATGAAACTGAAATTGTGCACAAGCTCAACAGACATTCCTTAAGTCATTTATTCTATCATGAATGTTACAGAAAATGAAATTTGGAGGGAATTGTTTGGTTTTTAGTCATAGTAGATATTGTTTCTCAGTATTTAGTATTATTTAGTGAAAGCTTTTTAAGTTTAAACATTCATCATGTCATTGTTGGTAACCATTGAAAATATATATGAATTCTCAGATGTATGACTGGTTTACTTCTTTACATGGGTTGCCCTTGATTTTAACCTGCTTTCTACACAATGGCTTCTTTTGACATGTAAAGGATCATTCACACTGAAAACAATTTGCAGCCACAAAGCAACCAGAAATCATTCAGTTTAAGTGAGTATTGGTGATTTGAGCAACTTTTGTTGATTCTAAAAAAATAAAAACACTCAGCTATGAGAGGGTAGACAGTAAAGATAGACGTATTCCCATGTGCATAAGATGCATGGAAGAAAACTACAATTTTGAATGTTCGTATCTGCTGAAATAATTTTTTCTAGACCACAGATATACAGGTACAGGTGGCCTCAAAGCTACAAATTTAATTTCACTAGGTCTGTAAGAAACAGATATTTTAGAAAGTACTCTTTCTGACAGTCAAGTCCTTGCTTGGTTTCTGTAATTAGATGTCTTACTTCTAAAGATGTTAATGCAACATTCATAAGTGTGATGCATTCATGGAGTCAAAGTGTCGTGTCTCAGTCAATAGAGGGCAGTCCTGCTTTGTTAGTTCAAGTGACAGGACCTTGACAGGGCAACAATGGGGAATCAAATAAGCAATGTTTAGCCACATGATTATGCTGATATTTGCACAGATAGATGCAGCGCCAGCCTACGATGTAAAGCCAATTGTCATTCGCTACCATGGTAACAGAGACAAGAGCTGTTGCTTGTGCTTCACACTGGATTCTGAATGTGCTGCTGGCTGCTGTTGAGAATCATGCAATTCAGATATGAAAAGCACTTATATATATATATGCATCAGCATTTAGTGATGCAATTATTGTCTGACGTTTAACCTGAACGTCCCACATCAGGACCCTTAATTTAGCCTGCACTGACTTCCAGCATTGCCTGGCTAACATAATGGGAGCAATATATGAGGCAGCTGAACTATTTATATCTACAGTTGTTGAAGGGCAAACGCTGTTTGCCTATGTCTCCTACCATTTGTTCGTACAAGTACAATTGGTCATGGTGGACAGAAAGATAGCGCATCCCCGGGACACATCACGTTTATATTGCCTGTTCAAAAAGAGTGTGTGGGCGTGCTCCGGGCAGATGAGGTGTGATTCGAGAGGGTTCGAGAATGAGAGGAGAGTGTGTGGGAGAGAGAAGTACAACAAAGACAGACAATCTGGCAGTGCATGACTGAATCGTCGTTTGAAAAATGCACAATGTCAAACTTTGCTTTCTTAAAAGCCATGCTGTTGGCTCAATTTGTGCTAACCGTTTAATTTAAATAAGGTTTTTATTTACACACATAAGACAAGGATATTGACAAATGCAGATAACATCTGATGAAAAATCTAAGTCATCTTATTAGAGGTCAAACAAAATTGAGATAAAAGTGACTGAAAGGAAATGAAATGAGTGAGGCAAAAAAAAGTCCTAAGCTCCTGATAAGTGCTAAAGCCCTGAAGCAGCCTCAGAACTCAGGGGAGGGAGCTGAGAGAGTGATAGTGAGGCAGTAAGAGAAGAGGAGGGAGAGAAAGAGCTGCCGTTGGTGTTGAAATAAGAGGCTATTTATCAAACCAACTGTGTTTCTGTATGACGAAGGACAAGTGTCTGAGTGCTGCAAGATAATGCTGGAAAACAGACTGGATACCTGGATTCCTGTACACTTTTCACACCTGGACCACCGGCACACAAGGGACTTGGACCGACCATCTGTCATCCTGCAGTGCTTTGATTGCTAGTTACGTCAGTGATTAACAACATGAAGAGGGGCAATGCAAAGAGACTATGGGGAAGTATTATGTCACATTTGAAGAGAAGTGAGTTTTTGCTCTAATACTGTGCATTTTTGAAGTGTAAAGATGCTGCCTCAGGAGATTGGGAGCTCTAAATTTGGAACAGAACTGCTTATATCTGGCTAAATGGAGGGGATAGACAGACCTACAGCTTTTTTTAATGTCAGTTTATGAATGAAAAGCTAATCTGTTTATGTGGATATGTAACGCTGACTCACAAAGTTGCTTCCTTCCCACTTGATTTTGCCGTCAAACTATGCATTAACTATTAAGGGAAGCATGTTTTTTTTTTGAATTTTTATTTCCAGTGGAGATACTGAAGCCATTTCTTGAGTATCTAACCACTTGCAGACACCAGAAGATCAGTTAGTTTAATAAAGTATTTTCAGTTTTTGATTAAATCAAAAATGTCTGTCTCCAATAATTTCTAAGAAGATCTGGTACACATGCTCTGGCAACATCATGCTTTAGACTTCTGGAGTATTGTATTGGAGGTCGTGTAGGAGGCCATCGTCAAGAACTGACACAATGGGAAAGCCATTAAGTCGACCGGGCTGCTTACGGCAGAGCCCTTGTTGTTCAAAAAAAGGTGATGACAGAGAGGGCTACAATGAAGATGGGTACATCCCTCAACGCTCCATTTATGACACAATGTGCATCAATGAACAGATCGACCACAGTTCGGCACACAGCACTCTGGGTTCAAGAAGGGGTCGAGAAACTGACTTTTCCAGTAATGGTTCCCTGGGAGCAGGTGGAGACATGTTTGACACAAGGTCTTCTGTGCTAGGCAGCAGTGGCAGAAAACTGGATGAGAGGTTCATTTTTGATTCTCTGAAATTAGCAAATGATGAATTGAGCAAGTCACCAAGAGGGTTTGTGAGGTCGGCGTCCCCCAGCGTATCCTGCAACTCTGCTCCAAGTGGATCCATGAACAAGCGGCATCATCACCAGGACAGTAGTAAGAAGGACAACCTCTGCCGCCACTCCTGGAAGGTTTTGGCTCCACCAAAGTTCCCAGAAACATTCGAACTCTCCCTAGGGGAAAAGACCTACTTAAACCCAGGAGTTGCCTTCTTTCCAAACAGCTTCACCACCCCTCAGATTTCACCCTTCTCTGGGTCCCCTTTTTCCACTGGAACGCATACACCTTCTGTGTTCTTCTCTCCCTCTCCATTGCCCTACCATCAGCAGTTCAACAGGCAATCTTTACCAATCCAACCATCTTCACCGAGACCACCTCTGTCAGAGTTATCAGTAAGTGCCCTGATGAGTGGTCAAGGAGACCAAGACAAACTAGAGATTGGCCAAGGTATGAGGGACAATGGGGGCATGTCAAAAGATAACCTGTTTCTGACTTTTAAACCCCCGAACATTGAGCCTGAGAAAGAACCACCACCAAGCACCCCTGAAGCTGAAACAGACACTACGCCCCTTCTGCGCTCCCAAACGTCAAAAAGACCTGCCATCTCCCCTACACCAATGGAGTCTACCTGGCCCCGGCGACTTATTGGAAGGAGGAGGACGGTAAGACAAGGTGGTGCTGTTCATAACCTCCCGATTCTTCCCCCACTACCCTCTCTGCTAATCCGGAGTGTCTCTGACAAAAAGACCATTCCTCGTCTTTCACCATTCCCAGAGCACCAAGGGAATGTGGATGGACAGCTCAGCAAGTCTATGTTAACAAGAGATTTGAAGGATTGCTCACTACAGGAATGGAAG
Source organism: Cyprinus carpio (assembly GCF_018340385.1). Lineage (NCBI taxonomy): Eukaryota > Metazoa > Chordata > Actinopteri > Cypriniformes > Cyprinidae > Cyprinus > Cyprinus carpio. Next base: position 6,876,869 of record NC_056613.1, on the reverse strand, counting down.
CTCTTGCGGGAGCAAGAGGAACGTAAACCTGAAGCATGCAAAATTGAGAGTGTGATTGAGGAAGATTTAGAAGAAGAGAGCAAAACTGTGTTCATACAGGAGAGCGTTGAGCCATGCACTGATGAAAATACCACTCCTGAATGTGAGGAAGAGAACTGGGAAGCTGTGTTAGAGATGGTTAATTTGCTTTGGGATGAGACGTGGAATGAAGATTTGCAAAGTGTTGGCTCCCTAAGGCGCTGGCCTCTTTTACATCCTCCATCAGGGTTTGGTGGCTCACAAGCTCCGTCAGGTACAAGCTCAGAACTGGGTGCCGAAGATATGTTGGAGATTGAGAGAATGGACCGAGAGGTTGTGGGAAGCCAAGATGATGATGAACCACAATTTCAGTACAATTTACACACATGCAAAGGTCAAAATAATATTATTGTGACTCAGCCAGGGAGCCTTAAACTCGCTCATGATAAGGTCCCAACCTGTTTAGATCTCACCATCATTGACGCCCAAATGGGAAACAAATACGGCCATAGCGAGTCACCCGATTCCAACCTGACACTAGACTCAGATTCAAGTGGTGTCTACATGTCAAATCCCAGCCAAACCAGTAGAGAGGACATCACTATGTCAGATCTTGGAAGCATTACATCTCTTAGTCAAGGGGAAGAGGGAAAAGTCGACATCAGAAAGACTGGGACATACTCTTCGATTCCAAAAGCAAATAAATTGACAACTTTTAACCAAAAAGATCCCCCTGGGCTGAGAGCTAATAGCATAGAGCTAGGAAGGCAAGCATTTTGTAAAGAGATTACAACCAGAGCTACAGAAATACAAGCACGCTTGAAACCTGTGGACACTGGATCTCAAACCCTAGAGATTCTTAACACTGTGAACACATCACAGACTGATGTGCCTTTACCGCTGTCCCCCTCCAAACATGAAGCTAAAGAAACACTATTAGTCAAGAGTGATGCAGATCCATTCATTGCCACAGATAGTTTTGTCTACCTGGCAGTGGCAGTGCTGCCCCAAACCACACAGGAAAGCATGACCAAACCTCCACTGGAGGAGCCGTTGCCTCCTACTTCCTTCGCCAAACCTTGCCCTTACCCTGATGAATGTGACTTCCTCTCTACAGACAGTTTTGTTTACCTGGCTGCTCCTGACTGCCACCTGCTGGTTACAGAGGGACATTCGTTATATGACTCAAAAGATTCTGAATCAGAGGACAGCGGTTCTAAGGCAGACTTTGTTCTGGCCTCTGCTGTAGGAGGAGATAGCGACTGGGACTCAGACCTGACTGATTCTGAACCCGAGCCAAACTCTTCCAAGCCTGCGTGGGACTACTGGGAGGAGCTAGAGCAGGGGGTGTTGCAGGAGCTATTCAGCGAGGACCAATCGGATGCAGACAAACTGCTCCATGGCAACCAAGCTCAGCAGATTTCCTGCCAGCCTGGGGAGTTGGCTGCTATTGTTGTACAGGAGAGAGCTGAGCTGGAAGAGGTGTCCTCACAGTACACACAGGGGGCAGAGACACACACTGAGGTGAAGTCTGTATCCTAAGTCTTATTACTGCACTGGCAAACCTATTGTATTAGAGCCCATTTAAGAAATTTTAACATCACAAACAGGTATTTTAGTTTTCGTTATCCTTTCATTATGTACATATTATTTCCAAGTCGTGACTCCAACATCTACAGTACTCACAATAAAAGTTGGATGTGTTCTTGATTGCAGTTTTGTTGAAGCACAGTTTAAGTCTCTCTTTTAAGCTGCATCTCTGTTTTAAAGTTTATGTCATGGTGGACAGCTATATGGATTTATTAAGTTGTTATTGATTTCAATGTTATGTTGACCAGTAAGTATTTATGTTAACTGATAAGTCTGGCTATTAAATAGGTGATCGTGGATGCAATATGACTATCAGAGATCAAGCATATGAGCTTAAAATCTATTGCACACTTACGTTATGTCAGTAATAGATACTCTATTTGCTATATGCTGTGTGCTCTGTATAACAATAATTAATGTTATATGTTACTGAGGTAGGAACTGACTGTGATTAAGTACTGAGTGATGAGTAGTGAATAAGCTGATGTAGAAATTTTGACCTCGATCAATAAAGGAGCACAGTTTATAGCACAAATAATGCTTAATATGCAGTAAAATGTGTGTGCTTAGCTCAGTTAATAAAGTTTAAATTCAGCAGGGAGAGTTGTTTCACCTGTTAACACATTGCAAAGGAAATGCATTTTGCCTGGGTTGTCAATAAATGAAATGTGGAGGATCAAAGTCTTCATTTTGTCACTTAATTTCTTGTCATTCTTGGCTGTTTACTTAGCATGCTTTTGGATAGCATTCTCAGGCTCCACCCCCCTTTAGCCTCCTTTCAATCTCTCCATCTGTCTCATGGCCTATATATATATGATTTCTCATGTGAATTTTTTGGGATCAGAGTGAAGGAGCCTGAAATGTTGGTGGTGTTGTAGGGGCCAAATGGGCTATTTTTAGTTAAATTAATTAGTTCAGTGTAAATGAGGCCAAACTGAATGCATTGTGTGCCAAGATAATACATAAGTGGGTCGAGTGTCAGCGAACACACTATATCCTGGTGTCTATGCTGCTGTAACCTACATTATGGTCATTTTGTTCCATCTGTTCTGCATAATATGCACCAAGAACCTCACTGTTGTTCCTGGGTCCAACCTGAATCTTTTGGTTTTGACCAAATATCCTGCAGCAACACATGACATGCATTCCCACTATGATGTCTCAGTTATGTTTTGCAAAATGGTTTCAAAATGGTTTTGAGAATTCTCATACTAATATACTAATCTAATGCTAATATGCTAATATTCTATATAGCCATAATATTTTAAGTAAAATCTGTCAAGTCACCTATATTTATATAGCGCTTTATACAATACTGATTGTGTCAGAGCAGCTTTACAGTGTCAACAGGAAAATAGTTTGTCAATAATGGGGTGGGGCCAGTTTATTTATTTGAAATAAACTGGCCCCACCCCGAAGGATTGTGAATTGGAATGACAGGAATGGAAAATCAACATGTTGTCACAGTTACACAACAACAAAATGGGCAAGAACAGAAAGTTGGTCTAAGCTGCTTGTAAACTTTTAAGCTGCTTCATGTTCAGTTTCATTTGGAAGATTTGAGGGTAAACTGAAGCATTCTCAGAAATGACGTGTTCTTCCACCATGGTCAATGTATCAAATGATATATTGTTTATATAACGTATGTTGTATAATTTATTTAGTTTTTAGAAACTACCGTTAAATATATTTTAAATATTATGCTCTCCAAAGTAGCATTTATTTGATCAAAATTACAGTAACAACAGTGATACTGTGAAACATTATTGCATTATATTCTGATATATTATTTTTTATTAAATATCATTTATTCCTGTGATAGCAAAGCTGAATTTTGAGTAGCAATTACTCCACACTGATTTGATGCTCAAAAAATATTTCTTATTACTATCAATGTTGAAAACAATTGTGCTGCTTAATATTTTTGTGGAAAGCATGAAACATATTTTTCATGATTATATTTATGAATATAATGTTCAGAAAGGCCTATTTGCAACAATGTAAAAGTCATCAATGCAACCAATATAAGGTTTCCTTTCCAAAAAAAAAAAAAACTATAAAAAATAAATCTACATACAAATTTCTCTAGGAAACATTGGATTATGACATTTATTAGTAATTCTTTAAATCTGTCGGCACCAATAGCCTTGGCAGTATCGCTCTGACATGTAACGCTGTTGCGCTTTGGGCGTCCCGAGTTCGAGTCCCCGTTCGCAGACCTTTCCCACCCCCCTTTCTTTCTCCCACTTCGTTTCCTGTATAAATACTATCCTATTCAAATAAAATGGCAAAAAAAAAAAAAAATATTCAAATCTAATGTTCCTGAAAATATCCCATATGTTTTGTCAAAAAATCCAATGTAATACTATTTCCTTAAACAAAAATTACACTTACAGTTTTGTTTTTGTTTGCTATAATACTGATTCGATTCAAATAGTTAAATATGCATTCTCAACAGAATTCTGAATGGTGCACAACTCAGATTCTAAAACATTATATAGCAGTAGAGAAGGAATACAGCTGAATGTGTATGAGTCTGTGGTGGTATCTCTAAAAGTGTGTGTGAGCTGGTGTGCGTATGTGAGTGGGATGGATTGTTTGCTGTGTGCATTTGAGCCGAAGCCAGGGCACATGTGTAGGAGGAGCAGCACAGAGTGAGTGAATCATACTTTAGGACATTTGCTGTATTCTTTCTGGTCAATGTGCTGAAGACTGAAAGATTATATGCAGGTTACCGACTTGCCAGTGCTTGGAAATTGTTCAGGTTGGATAAAATGCTTAGGATGAAAGAATCACATTTTGTTCTCACATTATCATTGAAACACATTCAAATAAATATGTACTAAATTATTATTATTTTTTTTTGCCCTTGTGTGCAGTGTGATATACTTATGTGTGGTGTGTGAGTGAGATATAAAAGGTAGGAGGGATGTAATCATTGGTTGCTGAAGGCAAAAGATCAAGAGGTGCTTCTTATGTAACATTTAAATGAAAATGCACTGGGCACTGTGTGCTAAAAGATTTTATTTTTACATGCATTCTATGTACAAAAGCAGTGTAGGCTGACAGAAATAAGGACTGAAAAAATCCAGAGAGCATCAGAGGAATTATACTGAGAGTTTGAAACGCTGTTAAGAGATTTAATATAGCATATTTGGCTTTAACTTTAGTCATTTTAAAGGAATTGTTACCTAGCAATTAAGTTTGGCCATCATTTATTCAAAGTATGCATTCTTTATTCAGTGGAACATAAAATGAGGAGTTAAGCTAAATATCAGAGCTGCTTTTTTCCATACAATATAAGTGGGGGTGTCAAAAACTACAAAAAAATATAAAAGTGGTTGCATAAGAGCAGCTTGGACATTTTGCTATAAATATTTCTTTTTGTGTTAAAACTGAAGACATAAAATCTGTGAAAGACATTACGATAAGTAAATAATAGATTTCTAATTTTTGGGTGACTGATCCTTTTATTAAAATACTAACGTTTTACTCTGTCGATTCCATAAAACCAATGAAACCAAGGCAAATCTGCATCTAAATGAATTTTTAATTGATATGTTAGATATGCATGTACACTGAATACAAAAAAGATAATAATACGAATACGAAAAACCCTTTAAAATGCATGGTACTGTTGGAGACATGTAAATTTTGAGGTCGATACCACATTTGCATGAAGCCGTCTAACATTGATTGCAAAGTATTTAGAGCCCAGCTCACTTCACCCAGATTTTTATTCCTATTTTGAAATACATTATACTTTTAAAGTTCATTCTAAAGTGCATATTCTAAAAAAAAAAAAAAAAAAAAAAAAAAAAACATATAGTGAAAATCCTATCACATCTTTCATATAAAAATATTTATTTATTACTGTGTTTAAAAGCAACATGAGGTCTGTACTAACTAATTATCATTCTTAGATCTACTAATTTATTTGTATTTATTTATTTGCATTTGCATTTGTTTACTACAATTTTTGATTTTTTTTTTTTATCCCGTATCCCGAACTCACTGAGGCTGTAAAGGTTTGGCGACACCCTGTCATTAAATAGCAGTTATGTCCATTGAGGTGTCTTTTAATTTTTGTGAACTCAAGTTTTGGCTGCTGGAAAGAGTCGGGTCTCTTCTTTTAGATCGTTGCGGTGGTGCTTCTTGCATAATACAGTATTTAAATATACGCTTTCCAATGAGATAAATCATTTCGCAGATACACATGAAGATGCAGAGAGCAGAGGAGGCCACCATGAAGAGAGTGAAGATTTTTTTCTCTGTGGGACGGGAGATGAAACAATCCACCGTATTCGGACAAGGATCAAGTGAGCACTTGGTGAGGCGAGGAAGATCATAGCCTTTATACATGTGATGAAGAATATAGAGAAAGGCAGCATCAGCTGTGGCTTTAAAGATCAAGCTTAACAGGTAGGTCCACCAAAGACCCCCACGCTTTTTCCCAGGGTTGGCGTATAAATGGGTGCCCTCATGGAGGGCCGTGTACTTCTTGTCTTTTTCCTCTCTGTAACTGACGTGGGCTATGACCAAGAGTGATGGACATGTGACAAAGATGAGCTGCAAGGCCCACAGACGGATGTGAGAGATGGGGAACGTGCTGTCATAGCAGACGTTGCTGCAGCCAGGCTGCTTGGTGTTGCACACAAAGTCTTTGCTCTCGTCGCCCCAAACGCGCTGAGCCGCCACCACAAACACCAGAACACGAAACACAAACACCACGGACAGCCAGACTCGACCAAACACTGTAGAATATTTATTGACCCCGTTAAGAAGGGTCTCCAGTCCTGACCAGTTCATCGCTGATCACAAACTGTGTCCTGAAATAAACACAATTACATATGAAACTCAAAACTTTTGCACAATGACAAGGATAAAATCACAGAAACAGTTCATTCTAGTTTGGGTCAGTGAATCTCCTGACAACTGGTGTCATGAAAGTATGCCCTAAATTTAACCAAAAAACTAATGGGTTTTCATCATGTCATTTTTTGTGTGTTGCTGATTATCTTTTTTTAATTAGCCAGTGGAGATTTTGTCTTCGATTAATATTTCTACTCCGGAGGCGTTCAGCCGTGCATAACAGGTACTCCAGATTGTTTCTAAAAATCTCATCAAAAAGTTTGCAATATCTGATTCTGTTCCAAGTGCTTTAAATGGAAGTTATGACAGGTAACCTTATAATAAGTGTTTGTGCAATCACAAGGGTGACACATTTAAATATAACAAGCCTGTGTTGACAAGCCTGCTCGTTATTAATCCTTGCTGTCTTGATTTTGCGGGCAGAATTGTGGATTTGTCATGCTGGATCGCACCTGGGTTTGTCACAGCTGAGATGTCTCATAGTTGTCTCATAAGATGTTTTTTTTTTTTGGTAAAAAAACAACAACAACAAAAAAGTATAAACATAAAATGTGTGTGTATATACACACAAACACATACATATGCATATATATATATATATATATATATATATATATATATATATATATATGTACATACACACACATATACAAACTATAATTCAAACTGTTAATATATATATATATATATATATATATATATATATATATATATATATATATATATATATATATATACACACACACATTATGTTTTTAAAAGAAGTCTTATGCTCACTAAGACTGCATTTATATGACTTTAAAAATGCAGTAAAAACAGTAATAATGTGAAATATTATTACTGTTTAAAATAACTGTTTTCTATTTGAATATATATTAAAATGTAATTTATTTCTGTGATGTGATGGTAAAGCTGAGTTTTCAGCAGCCATTACTGCACTTTTCACTGTCACATAATCCTTCAGAAGTCGTTATGCAGTGGTGTTATTTAATATTTTTGTGGATGGCAATGTTTTCAGGATTCTTTGATAAATATAAAAACAGTAAATGTATAGGCTATATATTAACAAAATGATACATGCAATAAAATACTCAACTTTTTTATTAGTTCACTTTGTGCTTCTAACCACATACACATACTAACTAAAGTGTAGCATTTTCATGTTGTTTTGTATAATTGTTATTTTTAATAAGATCTATCTTTGTTTGGTAGCTACTCAGTAATAACTAATAATGCATAAAATCAGATCTTACCGTGTCTTGTCTGAAGTTGCCTGATAGACATCGAAACTGCAAGCACAAAAAAGAACAAAACCAAAAGCACAAAAAAAAAAAAAAAAAAACAAAGCCAAAAAAGAGGTAAAGGGCGAGACTACAGTAAAAGCCCTTAAGGAATCCCGTCCATCCTGATGGCCTAGCCGCCAACATACCTGAGTGTAAGCGTGGTTTATACACATGAGACATCTGTGACGATGGAGCTGCTTTAGGAGGGTGTGGTATACTGTACATTTATATAAAGCAGATCGCAGGTATACATTCTTGTCGGTTTTTGCTATGAATAGAAAAACGAATAATTCATGCTATAACTCTTTCTCACCAGGAGATGGTGACATAACTTTATAAAATCTGTAATGTGAGTTTCTTGTCGACTGTAATTAATAAAATATTTTAATAAATATTTTAATGATATGTGTAACTATTTGATAGGGTTTTATGGTTTATTTTTCATTATAAAGACGTTTTCATTATTAACCTAATTTAATTCATATAAAAAGCATTTTATATTAATTCATGCTTATTTTATTTCAAGTAAATAATTTTATCTACCACCGAAAATTTTTATATACGCTGTAATAATCACAACTATTAAAAATATATAGTTGTTAGAACGTCTATCCACTCCGTACGTTCAAAGGTGAAAGGTGCGATTTGTCGGCCACGTGACTGCGGGCAGCCAATCAGCGGTCATCTGCGCGGACCGGAATTGTCGCCTGGTTACGGGAGCTCTACGGTAGGGAGAGCTAGCCGGCTAGCAGCTTCTCTCAATCCTTTTTCTCTTTGTCACGGTATTCGTATCTACCGTCAGCTCTTTGTAAGTATCTTTATGATATCATATCTATATTTTTTCTGTCATTAATGAATATATAAATGATTGATGGATTGTGAAATTGTGCGTGCCTTTTAAATATATTCGCATTTAGGGTTTAGCCGCTATAACATACGCTAGGCGCACAAGAGCGAACTAATCGCGTAAAAACATTTGGGATTTTTTTAAACAATGATTTCCCATTGTAATGTAATTATAGTATGCTGTATGTCGTATACACGTATATTAATGACTTGAACTGTCAGATAATAATGATATTCATTGTAAACTACATCTGTTTATATAAACTGCCTTAACATTTAACGTTACACAATAAGGCAGTGGGTCTTATGAGCATGATGATTTGCGTGTGGATATTAACAAAGTTAATATTTTATGAATCTGAGTTTTTAATTAAATGGTTGTTTAATCGGTCCATCACAAATATAGATTAATGTGTGGTCAGCAAATGAATCCCATTGTGTTCCATGCATAGATATTATGCAGATTTTTTGTTTTAAAAGTATAGTTTATCTAGATTTTTGTTTTGTTTTTGTTATTTACTCCCTCTTATGTCGTTCCAATCCAAAATATGATTTTCTGTCTTCTGTGGAAAACAATACAGAGGGACAGAATGACATTCTCAGTTACCATTCGCTTTCATTGTATGGGAAAAAACATGTCAGGAAAGTGAATGATGACAGAGACTGTCTTTCTGCTTTACATCTCCCTTTGCTTTCCAGAGCAGAAAGAAAATTATAGGGATTTGAAGGAACATGAAGGTGAGTAAATAACATATTTTTCATTTGTGTGTGAACTGTCCCTTTAAGAATGAGATAATGGTAAAAAATAGACAGTGTATGGGCAGTGGATGTGACTGAGATATGTGTCATACAACCATATATATATATATATATATTAATCTGATGGTTAGGGCTGCACGATTATGACAAAAATCATGATTGTCAACTATTCCCTGGAAATTGTAATTGCGATTATTAATTACGATTATCACAATTTACATTGAATGATGTTTATACCATTGTTTAATGCAACTGCATGCCGTATTTTTAAATGGAAATAAACAAGCTGAAAACACTCTAACTGAAAAACTTTTAGTGCTTTTTTATAGTATTAAGCATCAAATGTCAACTATACATCGGATTGGTTTCTTCTTTAAATTATAAAAAAGTAAAAATATGAATGGTATTATAATGTTATACTAAAACTAAATAATGGGAAGAACCCTTAAGATAACACATAGAAAGAAAAAACGCATCTTAAGCACACAGAATAACATAAGTGGACTTTGAACGATTAATTGTCGCTTTGAACGATTATGTAATTGTGGCATCCATAATTGTAATTGCGATTAGAAATTCGATTAATTGTGCAGCCCTACTGAGGGTGTATTAATATTTGAAAGCAATTTCAAATGTTTAATATGTGTTAAATGTTACACAAGATACGCTTTTATAGCACAAGTCTGTACTAACACAAATAGACACATATCCGCTCTTTTAATTTTCCATTCTGGAATTCTTTCTTTAAAAATAAATAGTCTGAAATTAAGAAAAGTCTTATTTATTTCGTGTTTTATGTCGATTTATCTTTTCTAGGTGCAAAGTAGAGACAGTCACGAATGGTGAAGATAGAATGCAGAGTTCTCAACTTGTTTTCTGTTCACTTATTGAAAGTAAGTGCATGATAGGAAATATATGTAAACCGATTGCGAAGTATTTTCCATGTATACCACCATGTTATAATGTTGGGCAAGGCCTGTATGCTTTTATGATGAGAGTTCATAATCCATCCTATGGCCAAAGTCAATATCTGCAGTGGAATGAGGTCTCTCTTCAGCTGTAGGCTATATCCGGTGATCATTTGTGTTAATGGTGACATGTTTTGATTCACTGCACTTGCTGGTTGTGATTTGCCTTAGGATCCACTGCCCTGGTTATTTATTGGTCACCATCCTTTTTCTTTTCCAGGCTGCACATTTATGGCGTTTGTCAGTGTGAGTGGAGACTTCTGCCAGGCACAGCACCTGGTCATTGTAGACAAGTGAACAGAGGGCCTGCCATATGAAGATTATACTACCTGTCTGCCCGTCTTAAATTCTGCACTTTCGGGGAGCATCTTTTTTGTCAAGAGTTAAAGTGTATGAATCGGTTAGAGCCAATCCAGGTACTAGAGAGTGAATCGTTGTTCCTTCTCTCTAGTGCCAACTGATCATCTCTCCTCTCCTGAATGGGGTAATTATAAATTGCGAATCAGAAGGATAGTTCCCTTCTTTAGTTTTTATTTTAAAACCGTGGGAGCGTGAAAGTTGTTTCCTTCTCCTGTTTCCCTTTTTTTGTTGAGAGATTTGCCTCAAAGTCACATTGCTTAGATATTTTGAAATCATTATTTCTACCCCTGTAGAAGATTCAGAAGTTGTTGTTTTTTTTCATCAAGTCTAATTAAATTTGAGTGTCAAAATGAATCGCCCTGCTCCTGTTGAGATCACCTACGAATGCATGAGGTTTCTCATCACCCACAATCCCACCAATTCACAGCTGGTCAAGTTTACAGAGGTAAGGATTAAGATGGGAGCAGTTCATATGAATAGCAATATTAACAATAGGGTCAAAGCTGACTATTTTTTTCTATATTGATGTCTTTTAGGAACTGAAGAGTTTTGGAGTGCAGACGCTTGTCCGGGTTTGTGATGCAACTTATGAGAAAACACCAGTGGAAAAAGAAGGCATTGAAGTTTTGGTGAGATTTGTGATTAACATCTTTAAATATCCCAAAGATTCTGATGGAATTTGGTATTTTGTGTGCGTTTATTGCAGAGGATTTAATGCAAAAATGGGTTTTCCTTTAGGATTGGCCTTTTGATGATGGTTGTTCACCCCCTGAACAAATTGTTGATGACTGGTTGAACCTTCTCAAATGTAAATTTAAAGATGAACCAGGCTGTTGCATTGCAGTACATTGCGTAGCTGGATTGGGACGGTAAGTATTATCAGGGCACGTGTAATTCAGTCAGATTCACACACAGATGGGGAAAGTCGTGGCCTAAGGGTTAGAGAGTTTGACTCCTAACCCTAAGGTTGTGGGTTCGAGTCTCGGGCCGGCTATACCATAACTGAGGTGCCCTTGAGCAAGGCACCGATCCCCAACTCTTTCCCGGGTGCCGCGGCATAAATGGCTGCCCACTGCTCCGGGTGTGTGTTCACGGTGTGTGTGTGTTCACTGCTGTGTGTGTGTGCACTTTGGATTGGTTAAATGCAGAGCACGAATTCTAAGTATGGGTCACCATACTTGGCTGTATGTCACGTCACTTTCACTTTTTGACTTTTCATGAAGTGTTGGTTTGTTGTTGGAGATATTACACAGTGTCATTTTTGAGTTATCCTGGACCTGATGTGCAGAAACATGTCGTTCTTTTAGAACATTTTGCGCTGTAATGGTGTGAACCTCAACATTTATCTAAAACAGTCAGGGAAATACCTGGTTAATAACCAAGTGACCTGGCTTTTAAATAGTTTTAAATGAGAACAGGCTTTTTTTGTGTTCAGAGCTCCCGTCTTGGTGGCCATAGCCTTAATCGAATGCGGGATGATGTATGAAGATGCTGTCCAGTATATTCGTCAGTAAGTCACACACACAATCTAAGTTTCTTATTTCTGTGGGATATGTTTTTTGTGGTCATTTTGTGATGTGAATAATTTTTCTTTTTAGGAAAAGGCGTGGGGCTTTTAACGCTAAACAACTTATGTACCTTGAAAAATACAAACCCAAGATGCGGCTGCGCTTCAAGGATGCCAATGGTCAAAACTGCTGCATTCAGTAAATAAACATTCATCCAAAGGATCTTTGGAAACTATTTACATAATTATTATTGTTAGTGTTGTTATGAGCCATTTTTGTTTGATTACTGTTTTGGACCTGGAGTTTGCTGTACTACAGTGCCAAGCACACAAACAGGTTAAGTGCAGTATTAGTGTTTTTTTTTTTTTTTTTTGACCAAACAGTCAAGCCAATCTTATAAACTCACAGGCAAAGCTGGGTCTCACTAGTGATGTTTCTCATTGTGACAAACTCATTGGTATAATGATTGACTGCAGTTGTTAGATTTTTATGCCCTATTTAAAACTTGGTGTCCCCAGTTTTCTGGATTGTGTAACAACATCTTGCAGTAAGTGAACTCACTGTGTTGGTGCTTCTCTCTTCTCTTGAAGTCTGTCAGCTTCTCCAGAGTTACATGGGCACAACTACTGTATCTAATGTTATAGATATTAAACATTCCAAGAGATTCACAGCACTTGTTGGACACTAGATTATGGTCATCAGTAAAAAGGACAGATGAATAAAATCCTACATAATCCAATCAACAAAACTTCCTCTCCAGACCGATTGTGAAATGAGTCCAATTCAAATAATAAAAATCAAATCATTTTATTTTTGTTTTCATGGGTTTTTTTTTCTCTTCACTTAATAATGCTGGAAAACTGAAATTTTGGCATAAACACATCTTATACACTGTAGTATGTGCAAGAAACATTGTATTAGATGTCAGATTGTAATACAATAGAATGTATATCATGGTAGTAAATATCTTCAGTATTCATGTATGGTCTAAGTTATGAAAATACCATGATATTGCCAAAGCACATGTTCAAAAACATGACAATACAATGGTACGTTTTTGTTGGTAAACAATATATGTTGCATCTTGTATTATAACAAATAATCGATTGAACTGCTTTACTCATTAATGTTTAGTAATATCCATAATTAACGATGTAAAATCAGATTTATTAATTGTTTGTTGGCCAAACGAAGAGAATATTTGTGCAATTTCTAGTGTGTGAACTCGGTGGTGTTTTCTTTTCTTGACCACGAGTCGGTGCAATGCAGATTCACTGGACAGACAATCAAATTGATGTTGTCTGAACGTGAATCCTACTATGGTAAAGGATTTGCTTATGAATATTCATTAGTTGCTTGACTGGATACCTTAGAAAGTTCTACCCAGTAAGATCTGTTTAATATTCATGAGCTAAACCTTCGCAGTAGTAGAATGCGTAATTCCGTTGTCCGGGCTCTTCACGCTTATGGCAAGCAAGATTAACATTTGCTCCTTACAAAAAAACCTACATTTTATGTTACTAATACTTGTTTACAATACAAGCACATTTTTGACCAATATCTTGTACTTATTCATTACATGCTATTGCTTAATCACTAACCCAATGTAAACCTACTTATTTCATTTTCTGTGTTAAATAATTTTCTTAATTATTTAGTTAAATTCTAAGGTGATCTGTGTTTCAGATATCAATTAGGCTATTCATTTCTGACTAGTATGTATTCCAGATGTTGCTGGTAACCGTTTCGGTCATTAGTACTTATTCTTTAATTACTAGTAACCATTCAGATATTTACCATTCAGTATCTATTCCAGTGTCCATACTACAAAATTAATACAGTTTTCAGACACTGTATGTATTCCAGTATTCTCATATAGCCGTACAATAATCTAATGAACAGTTTGTAAATAGTATATGAATTAAAAATACGAGTAAAATATAAACAGGTGCTAGTTAAAGACATAAATGTGAAAACGGCTTGCCATAAAAACCTGCACAAAACACCGAAGCCACTGGATTGGGACGCCGCTGTGACGTAAATGACCCAGTTCAGATGGCGCATCCTTTCACCACATTCACAGGACCAAACTCATAACGGGGAAAGGGCTTGAATAACAGAATTATTCATTTAACTTTTTGTTCACTCTTCTTTGGAAGTTAAAGACTTCTTTTTTTAATTCAGGTCTTCCTGTTTGATTTCGTCTTTCTGCAATCATGATGCCGGTAAGTTTGTAACAGCTGATGATACTTTACTGCCGCTGAGACTCAGAGCTGTCGGCCAGGAGCATGATTGTAGTATGGATTTTAATATTAAATTGTGTTTTGCCTGTTATGAGGGGTAAGTGTCTGGTCACACAGCCTATTTCATTTTAAGTCAAAACAACAGCAGCCTATGTGGCTTTTAAGATTTTGGTTGGACGGAGTTGGCTTACTGTAAAATGTCCTAGAGTGAATAACGTGCGCAATATGTATGATTTCTTTATATTTACATACATTATATAAATTATTTTTGAAGGAAGATTGTTGAAGTATGTTTAATTTAAGTTTTTCTACTAAAGATTTGTTACTTGCCATTTCTCTAGTTTGTGAAATTTAAAGGCAATTTCTGAGTGAAAATGATTTCTACAGTTTTTTCCCCCTACTAAACAGGCCCTCAAAAGTGTTTTGACACTTTATCCACTTAAAATGTATGACTTAAAATTTTTCATTTAATATGAAGAACAACACAAGTGGACCAGTTGCTTAATACTAATAGAGATTTTTAAACTGGCTTAAAAAAAATTCTGCACTTAGATTCTAGCATCACCTTGCTTTATTTATAAGTATAAGTATGTATACAGACACTTGGTCAATATTGGTTTATTTTCTTTGTAGCTATAAGGTTTGTCAGTAGCAAATTACAATTACAATACGATTCATTTTTGTTAATGTTAAAGGGTTAGTTCACCCAAAAATGAAAATTAGCCTGTTATTTACTCACCATCAAGCCATCCTAGGTGTATATGGCTTTCTTCTTTCAGGGGGGTGGGGGGTCGGGGGGTGAATAAAGGCCTCCTGTAGCGAATCCATGCATTTTTGTAAGAAAAATATCTATATTTCAAACATAATAAACACTTTTCTATCACTTCCGCCATCTGTCATAAGCAGAAGCAGTTGCGGCGGATGACATAGGACGTCGACATTGCATGATTAGTGACGAATGCGGAGAGAGAAAACAACTACAAAGGATTTGTAAAGAAAAATGTTGTAGGATTACAATATAAGCCAAGAGGAGACTGGGTTTCCTTTGCTAAAGTAAGGAAACTTTGCTTCTTTTGCTCCAGAAAATAAACATGTGAGACTAGCATATCTCTGAGGCGCACGCAATGCATTCATTCTACGTCATCCGCCGGAACAGCTTTCGTGTATGACAGTCAGCAGAAGTGAGAGAAAAGTGTTTATTATGTTTGAAATATGGTTATTTTTCTTACAAAAACATATGGAATCACTACAGAAGGCCTTTATTCATGCCCTAAAAGAAGATTCTTTGTTGATCAATTTCAAAACCTTTCTTCTGTCGAAGATATAAGAAGATATTTATACAGCTGCCAGCCATTGACTTCCATGGTGTGGAGAAAATTTTGGTTACCAACATTCTTCAAAATATCTTCTTTTGTGTTTAGCAGACAAAAGAAAGTCATACAGGTTTGGAACAACTTTAGGTTAAAGTTAGTAAAGAATGCTACAGAATTTTCATTTTTTTTGGTGAACTACACCTTTAACTTTAATGTACTGTGAATGTGCCATGAACAAACAATGAACAATTATATTTTTACTAACTAATATTAACAAATATTAATAAATCTTTTTTTTTAATAAATCTGCTTAAAAATATATTGTTCATTGTTATTTAATTTTTGCTAATACATTAACTAATGTTAACCAATGAAACTTTATTGTAAAGTGTTGCCAGATTGTCTTGTTCACCCAATTATTACTATAAAATACTATGTATTTTTTATTCATTCCACTTTTACTGATATTTATTTTACATTCTGGTTGTGTTTGTGTTCCTCATCCTGTCAGATTTCTTGTACTGTCATTGTTTCTGTGTGAGAGTGATGCAGTTTGTGGCTGTGCTGAATGAAACATTAGCCTGCGGGGAGTATTTTAAGGCGCTGTGTGGTGAGCTGTGGAAAGGTTGGGTCAGTTGTCAGAATTCCTGAATTGTGACACACTCAGGGTTGTGCGCTTTTAAATCCCTTACAACGCAAATCCTGTAGAATTTTTTTGAGCAGTTCCAACAGCATACCGTTAGAGTAGAAACTGCCATTTTATTTTCCATCTCCATGTGGCAGAAGTGTCCCTCAATAGGACGTATCAGAGCACAGATTACAGGGAGAGCCAGATGGGGTCAAAGATCAAAGGTGAATGAAAGGAGCATCCTCTATACTGAAGTTAACCTTTCACCTTTGCACAGGCAGTCACCTTTGGAGTTCAGACAGATTGGACTGAGAGTGGATTTAGAGTTAACTAATAAAGCTGATGGACTGCATACTTCCCCTCTGGAGAATTAGATAGAGATTCCATCACTTTTGGCTGCGTGTTTCCCCCTTTAGCCTTCAGACATGTCAAACTCCAACGCAGACATGTGAGATTAACCTCAGGACTTCAGATTGACATGTAATTATAAAAGTACTACATTTTAGATGTCTTTAAATCCTGCTAGAGCTTGAGAATTGATCTGACTAACAACCAACATGCACAGATTAGTGATGGGAAGTCTGATTCTATTTCCGCGAACTGGTTGGTTGGTTCGTACAGTTTGTTTCAGTGAATTGGTTTAAATAACCAATTGACCAGTTCATTTATGTCACGCATGCACAATTAAATTAAAGGGTTCATGAACTGCCTTCGTTTTTTATTGTGTACTGTTCTCTGAGGTCCACTTATAATGCTATCAAGATTTTTACCTCAAAAACATAATTTAGAAAAGCATTTAGATAATTAGAAGTTAGTTGAGTATCATCAGCATAACAGTGGAAACTATTCCTGTATTTTCTAACAATATTACCAAGGGGCAGCATGTATATTGAAAATAGCAGAGGACAGATCCTTGTGGCACTCTATATTTTACTGGTGACAAATGAGAGTAAGCACAGCATCGTCTTTTAGTTTCAATCTTTCTGAAAAACCTGTGTCGAATTGTGTCTTGTTTGTAAACAAGTTCTTACTGATGCGGTCTGGCAAAATAAAGTTCATCATATAAAGTTTTGGTCTTTGTGTAGACCTGCGTTCACCCCTCTCTTTATTTACACTGCATGTGTGATTTAGTGGGCGGGGCTAAACATGCAGCGATGTAGAAGCAGGCATTTATCTTCTTCTGTGGAGGCAGCGTTTATCCACACAATTACATCATAATGTGGCATATTCCACAAGTTTTGTTTCGTTTTGGCAGACTGGCCTCAATATTAGCTGTTTTTAGACTATTGAGAAAGTTTTGAGTTCTGAAATTTACAGAATGTTTTTATAGCACAATGACCTCTTATATATCAAAATACCAAGGGAATTTTTGATTTCTCAGTTCATGGCCCCTTTAATAAAGCACCTAATAATGATGAGACATGAGGATGTTTTATGTGTATGTTCCTTTGTATCTCGAAAACTGCTGCCATTAACTGACCCTGCCATTAACTGCTGCCATTCGATCACAGTTGTATGTCCAATAAATTTTATTTGTTATACTTTATTCTTTTCAGTTGAAGACATCAGAAACATACTTTTATAAACCCTCGGCAGAAAGTTTGAAAGTTGTACATGACCGCACACCTTGTTGGGAAAAGCCGGCATAATGGGATCATGTATTCTTGGATATTGGCTCATTTTGAGTCGGGGTGACTGTGGGGCACATCTAAAAGTTATTTATTTTTTATACAGATTAACAAAAAGAACAGTTCCAAAAAAAACTACTAACTTTTTCAGGAAACCAGACCAATCTTTTAAATTCAGAAATGAGTTTTACTAAAAAGAACAGGTTCAAAAAACATTATGTTTGTGATCCTTATGTCACTAACCCAGATCAGTCTTTTATTTTCAGAACTGGGGTTTATGTTGACTTACTGTGCATATGAATATTTATAACTCTAGAAGTGCCGGATGGGAAATGCAGAAGTATTTTCTTCCTTTGGGACAAGATAAATAAAATATCAAATATGATAAACAAGCAGAAATATCTGTCTTCATGTTAAGTTAATTAAAGTCTGGAGAATTTTCAGAAGCTTGCCGCTTGCAATAAGCAAGAGTTATTCTGTTTTGCTATGTAAAATCGCTCACAGCATTTTGAATATTCATAAACATCCATGCCGCCCATAGTGCAAAGTCTATGACAGCTATAAGCTATGACAAGTGAGTTTACGTTTGCATATTGAGGCAGTAAATAGAAAGATGTGCTTTGTTTACCTCAAAGCTTGTTCATTTCCTGTAGAACCGAGTATTAAAGCTTCTAGATGAACCATGACAGATTTTCATTTGCTGTGAGAACATGAATCTGTCTCTTCTTCTCAATTTCCAGTTATAGGTTGAACAAATTGTGCCCTAGGTGAACGCATTGTACGAATACACATTTTGACTGTTTCATCGTGTGTTTTTGCCTGCCTTTTACACTCTGGCAGGCAGTTTTCTGGCTGTGAGATTACAACTTCATCTGCACTCAGAACAGAGAGTGTTGGCAGCTCAGGATCTTTAATACGTCCCACATCGCTGTAGTAGGAAGGTGAGCAAGTATGTGCTTTAGTTATTAGTCCTCACTAGTGTCGCTCACATCTCCCCAGAGACTCATTATGGAAATTGCGACCTCACAGTATTGCTGAATCTCTAAGTCTCTTGAGGGAATCGACTCCTGTGCTATCACCTTTGCAATAATGGTTACTTCGATTATTTTGTGACTAGGTTTGTTTATATATCAATACGAGAGTGCAGTAAACTTATGAAGTTATGATATGATGTCAGTGTCCTCAATGGGTGCAACATAAGGTAAACATATGTCATAGATGTTACTATGTTGTGGATTTCAGCTCTGCTGAAATGCTGTATTGACGAATCAGAAGCTAGGACTGAAACTATACATTTTATAATTAATATCATTAGCACAAATTATTACTTGATATAGTGCTTGGCAGAACATTTGTATAAATATATAAATATCCCTGTTATTGTTGTTGAATAATTGTTGAAAAGTATGTTGAAAATAATTGTGCTGCTTAATATTTTATGGAGACCATGATACATTTTTTCAGGGTTCTTTAAAATAGAAAACCTTTGTAGCATTAAATGTCTTTTGTGTCACTTTTAATCAATTTAATGTGTCCTTGCTGAATAAAAATATTCATTTATTTAAAAAGTATATCATACTGACCTCAGACTTTCGATGGGTAGTGTACATCAACCAATCTGCTCTCTGGATATTGTATATCGGCTATGAAAAAATGTTTTCATTTCTTTCAGTTAACTTTCTAAATGCTAGTGTAAATATATAATGTAGCTACATATAGCTGTAGATTTCTTTTTTGTTGTAAATATTGTAACTATAACTATATCTATATATACTTCTCTATATATAGTTACAATTTTTCTGTCTGTCTACATGGAAAAAAACAAGACTGTGACTAATGATTATTGATTATGAGTAAGAGGCTGGAGAGTTATTTATGAATTCTTTCTTGGAATTCAAGATAATTTATTTCTCTTCCCTCATTTTTCATTTCACTTTCCTTTTAGTCATTTTTCCATGCCATCAAACCCAAAACTTCCATTAATTGGGAAATCCAAACATACTCTAGTCTGTTTTCGAGCTCACTGGGTCCAGGTGTCAGACTCAGCCATGAGAACGAGGAGCTGTCAGGGCCGTTAAATGCTCCGAGATTGAGTGTGCTGTTTATTGCTGTTAACTGCACTTAACTATGCAAGTCTTTGACCGGCAGTGAAGTGAAGGGAACTGGCAAGTTTCCGTGGATGCAGTCGTTGCTATGGACACCCTATTGACGGCTCAGTACAGTAAATCAGGTGAGCATTCACAGTGTCAACAATCTCACAATGCTTAAGCAGGGGCACATATCCCATCTGTATCAAATGAATTAAAAATGCTTCGAGTTATATGTTGAGACCTTTGGGTGTTAAGCAGTTTGATAGTAGGCCTATTATATGATGTTCACAGAAGTGTTTTGATGTCTTTTTTAGGATTTTTCATACAGAAGCTTCTTATTTAATGACATGTTACAAACTAAAGGAAGCAATAACAGTTTTTACAGTGGAAACTGGGCAGCTTTACCCAGTCAGACGTGTCCCTGCCAGAGCTCTATTTGTCAGGACGCCCAAGACCCACAGTGACAAGGCCTGCCTGTGTCCTGAGATTTATTATTAACAAAGCATTGAGTGCTGCGACTTCAGCTCCTTCTTTGGAATCAGAAAACCTTCTGTAGATACTGCGCAATCTTTGTTGGCAGAGATGAACGAGATGCTCAGTGTTTCAGAACAAGTCCATATTGATTATTAGAGGTGCTAATGCTAAAGCATGCATCACTATTGTTATTATCATACTTATAAACATTAGAGTTATTTATCCCAGAGCTTAGTTTTCAAAGCAATCAGATATTCAACTTTTTGACAATATAATAATTCCAGACAAAAAAACAAAAAAAAAACAAACACAAATAAAAAAAAAAAAAAAATTACTGAAAAAAATAATGTCGCTTATTACCCACCCTCATGTTGTTCCAAACTTGTAAGACCTTCATTCATCTTCGGAACACAAATTAAGATATTTTGGATGAAATCAGAGAGCTCTCTGACCCTCCATAGAGAGCAATGCAACTGACACGTTTTATGGCCCAGAAACGAAGAATATAGTTAAAACAGTTCATATGACATCAGTGGTTCAACCGTAATTTTATGATGCTACGAGAATACTTTTTGTGCGCAAAGAAAACAACAATGACTTTATTCAACAATTCTTTTCTTCCCTGTCAGTCAGCTCATGCATTCACGACAATACCACAATGCATGCGTGTTTATACCTCTGCTTGTAAAAACGGAACAATGCATCTGGGGTCTACATCAGAACACCGGCACATGGACTATTTTAAGATTGTCCTTTTCTGGGCCTTGAATGTTGTAGTTGCATTGCTGTCTATGGAGGATCAGAAAGCTCTCAGATTTCATCAAAAATATCTTAATTTGTGTTTGAAGATAAAAAGAAAGGTCTTACGGGTTTGGAACAACAAGTGGGTGAGTAATTAATGAAAGAATTTTCATTTTTGGGTGAACTATCCCTTTAAGGTGTTATTCAAGTCATATCTAGAGACTGGAATATCTTGGTGGTAGGGGCACTTTTGACATGAGCAAGTATGCAACCACCCAGAACATCCTAGCAACTGCTTAGCAGTGTTTTTGAAATCACCTACAACACCCTAGCAACCACCACCAATACCTTTTCAACCATCCAGAACATGCTAGAAACGGCCTAGAACCTTCTAGCAACTGCTGCCAACTATACAGAATACCTTCGCAACCGTTTAGCAACGCTCTGTAAACATTTACAGTAGATTACACTAGCAATTGCATAGCAATTCCCTGGCAACTACTTAGAACACCCTAGCAACTGCTTGGCAACCATTCAGAACTCACTCTTTATCAACCACTTAGCAATGCCTTGGCAACCACCCAGAACACCTTTGCAACGATTTAGCAACACTCTGTAAACATCTACAGTAGAATACCCTAGCAACTGCTTAGCAAAGCTTTGGCAACCATTCAGAACATGCTAGAAACTGCCTAGAAAATGCTCTGGCAACAACACTAGCAACCATTTTGCAATGCCTTGTAAAATGTGGTTTGTATTTTACAGTCCACGTGAACTGGAAGTTGCTGCCAACTTCAGTATTTTGACGTTCCAACAGAAATGGAATATTAAATAGAGTGCAGGGTTTTATTTTTCCAGTTAAGGACTTTATGGCCAAGCCATCAAACAATGTGCACTAACAAAGTAAATTTTGCTTATTTTTTTACTTTAATCTAAATGGATGATCGGCACATTTTAAAGCCCTTGTATACATTAAGTGCACACTGTCTATCTGTTCTTCTTAATTCGATAACGTAAGTGGCATGAGTGTGACTTCCTATGCCGAAGTGTGTGTTTTAGTCTGAGTGAGCATGACGTGGAGTTCGGTTCGCTCTATCAGTGACATGTCACAGGACAGTCTGTGTATTGTCATCAGATACTTCTTATCTTCCCCTGGCACCTCTGCTTGTTCCTAAAGGGGAATGCAGTTTGGGAAAGAGAACTCGCCCACCCTCACCAGCCCCCCTCCCCTTGCCAAAATGCCCCCAAACCCCCTCCCCTTCCTTGACCACTCTATAGTATCTCCACTCACACACTCTCAGTCAGACAGACAACCAGGCACCCTGAGAGAGAGAGAGAGAGAGCGAGAGAGACAGACACACTCCAGTGGCAGCAGGCAGCTCCCCAGAACCCCCAATCCCCTCCAACCCAAAAACATCAACCCCAGCCTCAGAGCTCCATGAGGAGGTTCATCAGTATGGTGCTACACAGCCTGGTCAGTGCCTCCAAGGCCAGGCCCTGGCTACAAAAGAGAGCACGGGCGTAGGGGAAGGAAGACCGGAAGCTCAAGGTGCCACACGAGGCGACTAAGGTGAAAGTCCGGAGGGCTTAAGACAAGCGAGATAGGGGCAGACAAGGGGAACGCATAGAAATATAAGCACTTGCACATGTCTAAAAATAAAAATACATGTACATGTCATGGCCAATTCCAATTTGTTGAATACTGTGTTTTTAAGTGCATGTGTAAGTGAGGAGTGTTAAATGGAGTCTTGCTATAGTTGGAACGGATCACGGATATGTTAAATCAAAGGGTGCTATTTCACGCACATGTTTGTGGCATGCTGGGATAGGCTTGTTGTTTATTTCTTGCATGCAAGCTTTTGTAGTTTGGAAAAGTTGTGGTATGCTGTTGATTAGGAGAAAATTCTCTCAATTTGAATGAGCAAACAAAAAATATGTTGACAGAAATCCAAAAGTCTAAGATGAGTATGGGGTGTATTTCCAATTTCCATTATAAGTACATCATTTCTATGTTTTTGTTTGTTTGTTTATGCAAACTGAGGGACTAGTTTAAATTAGTTTCTGTATTATTTTTTTTTTCAAGTAAAAGATGATGTTACATTTCAGTGTTTTGCAGGATTCACAGACTTCCATTTAGTAACACTTTACATGAGGTTTCATTTGTGAACATTAGTTAATATACAAGACAACATGAACCAACAATGAACATTATGTTTTTTACAGCATGTATTTGTTAATATCAGTTAACAGATACAACTTTTATTTGTAGAAATTGATTGGTTAATGTTGAAATTAACTTAAACCTAGATTAATAAAGGCTGTTGAAGTGTTCATTATTAGCTGCATTAATGTTTTTAACTAATGAACCCTTAAATGTAAAGTGTTATCTGTCGATCTGCTTTTTTCATTATTTAAAGGAATACTTCACCAAGAAAAAAAAAAAAAAAAAAAAAAAAAAATATATATATATATATATATATATATATATATATATATATATATATATATATTATTATATATATATATATATATATATATATATATTTTTTTTTTGTCTATACAATCAGAGTAGTTTTAGACCACATTGACTTTCATTGTGTGGACTAAAACAGTTCTTCAGCATGTCTCCTTTTGTGTTCTTAATAAAGAAAGGTTCACAGGTCTTGAATGTCATGAGGGTGAATAAATGATGGCAGAATTTTCATTTTTGGATGAACTATTCCTTTAATTCTAATTGTTTTACAATGTCTGTCTTTGGTCAAGTAATTGAATTGTTAATTTTTTTTATTTATTTTTTTTGGCGCTGTGCTATTTTAATATGAAACCTTGTGACAATAAAATTCCAGGCAGCTGTCCAGGTCGGGATTATCCGCTGTCTTCACAGATCACAGCAGCATTTCCCTTTCTGGATTTTTTTTGGCTTCAGCCAGCGAAACAGTTCCCATTGCTCTCCGTAGTCACACACTTGCATGTTTGCACCCCCGTCTAATCAGATTATTATAGCTCTGCCCCGTAATCCAACCCTCACAGAATTTCTCTTTCAATCTGCTGCTTGCTTGTTTGGAGGGATTGTGTTACACTTTAGGAGTAAAGCCTGCCCCGGGTGGGAATTGAATTCAGATGGATTTATAAGATATATTTAAATTTGTAAGTGAAGTGAAGCGGGATGAAGGATACATTAATGTGTTTACATTTTATTGGTGACTGCTGTAATAAAATGCATGCATTTCCCAAATGCCTGGTAAAGATACCTAAAGAGATTTATTTTTTACAATCATTCTCACTGTACTCTGATGTTTATCCAAAATGATAGATTTATGTTTTTCAAATATTTTTTCAAAATATTATTTTATTTAAAAGGGTGTTTAAAGGCATTTTATTTTATCTTTATTTTATTTTATTTTATTTTAAAGGGTTGCTTAAAGCCGTTTTGTTTTGTTTTGTTTTGTTTTGTTTTGTTTTGTTTTGTTTTGTTGTTCTTCATCAGTGTTTCTTATAAGTTTTTTGGGCAATTCTTAATCCAATTTTCCTGACCATTAGTTTAATCTTCTTTGATAGAAACCCCACTGAATGATGGAGTACCATCTAATGATTTGATAAAATAACTTGTAGATTGACGTCTGTGTATGACGCAGACTTTGCTGTCCTCTGGAAGGTTTCTTTCCTAAATCTCCTAGAAACCTTAGATATTTTCCATTTTGTGTTTGGTTAAAGTCCTTGCCAATATGTTTTGGTACGTGGGAGATAATAGATCAGGCATAATGATTACTTTTTCTTGGCAGTGTGTAGAATAAACATGCAATTCCCTTGATTTCAGCTCAACTTTTGAATGTCTTTTATTTAGCTCTCATCTGTCTTTGCAGTTGGCACTCATTTTATGAGAAAATGAACGTAAACAGTTCGAGAATTATGACAAGGCAAGAGAGATTAAGGAGAAGCCCACACAGTCAAAATGAGAGGCTGGAAGTTCACTCAAAGAAAGATGTTATTCTTTCCTCTTTACAGATGATTCTGACTGTATTCCTGAGTGATAATCAAAAGTTGCTGACCGAGGTGCCAATTACCCCAGAGACGCTCTGCAAGGATGTGGTGGAATTCTGTAAGGAGGCTGGGGAGAGCGGCTGCCACCTCGCTGAGGTCTGGAGAGGAAAAGGTATGAGTCTATTGGCACATACTGTACAGTACATGTTAAAAAGTTGGGGGTCATCAAGATGTTTTTTAAGGATGCACTACATTGATCAAAAATTAGAGGAAAGACATTTATAATATTACAAAAGATTTATATTTCAAATAAATGCATTTCTTTTGAACCTTCTATTGATCAAATAATTTTGAAATAAAAAATGTATTATAGTTTCCACAAAAATATTAAGCATTGATACTGATAATAATAAATGTTTCTTGGGCAGCATATTAGAATGATTTCTGAAGGATCATGTGACACTGAAGACCAGAGTAATGATGCTGAAAATTCAGCTTTACCATCACAGGAATAAAATATATTTAAAAATGTATTCAAATATAAAATGTTATTTAAAATGTAATATTTTATGATATTATCGTTTTACTGTATTTTTGATCAAATAAATGCAGACTTGGGGAGCCTGAGAGACATCTTTAAAAAAAAAAAAAGCGTTTGAATGGTAGTTTAAATATAAATAGTCTATGTGCTTTGGTTGAATTTAGACAATATAAACTTCATGGTTATATACAGTATAAACAGAATATAAACAGTTTTAGCTAGTATGATTGACTTATTCTTGCAAAGCCAGACTTTTGATAATTGGTTTAAAGTCTGGCCCACTTTCCAAGAACCACTTTACTAATGTGGAAAAGAGTCATCTGAACGAGTCTCTTGTCATTTACTGTTTGTGTTAGTTTGTAAGTGTTAGCATCTGGTTAAATGAAGTACATTAAAGTGCGTTCATTCATTTACCGAAACAGCTGAGAGAACCATCACATTGTGGGCCATGTTAGCTAAAAGAGTATGCATGGATCTGCAGAAATTAGTATACCATCTCTTTTGGTACCAGCTCTTTTGGCTATGTCTTAAGTTTATTTAATCTTCCATAAAATTTAGGATGTATAGTATGCAAATTTAGAGTCTGAACATTTTATTTCAGCTTTCTTTCAATAAATCAGCACAACATTGCCTAAAATGGTTCATGGGGGCCCATAGGTGAGCAATCTGAGTCTGAGACTAATGTTGATTCAACATATTACACATACTGTAAAATTATATAGTACCCCTTACGAAAAAGAAGTTTAATCAAGTGTGCTATTAGTATACTTCTTTTAAACTAAAAATAGGAAAGTATGCTTTTAGTTTACTTTTTATGTACTTCTCAGAAATGGGCTTTATGTACTCCTCAGAAAATATACTTAAAATGACATTTAAGTATACTTGACTTATACTTACAAAAATAATAAAAAAACATAAACTCTACATAACTACACATAATAAAATAAACTTGATAGGCTCTCGATGGCGCCGCAGACGGCTGCTTCAGTGCTTGGCTCTCCAGTGTTTGTACTGTTTTTGTTCGTTTTTCCTGTTTTTTGTTTGACAAACACGATCAGTTTCACCAGGGAAGAACTGCTGAACATTCGGCAGAACACACCACAAGATCTTTTACCGGATTTCAATTATTCAGACGTTTTACTGAACGTTGTTGTCGGCGGAGCAGCGGCGCTGATCAAACGCTTCAGGACGCGCAAACGGGGGAAGCGAGCTGGTGCGCTCGTTAGACTCAGGAAGCGCGGATTTCGAACGCCGTTGCCTAGCATCCATCTGGCAAATCTCCGCTCTCTACCCAACAAAACGGACGAAATCCTTCTGCTCTCTCGGACAAATAAGGATTTCTCACACTCTGCTGCTCTGTGTTTCACGGAAACCTGGCTCAATGACGCCATACCGGACAGTGCGCTCCATCTGCCGGGCTTTCAGCTGTTCAGAGCGGATCGCGACGCAGAATCAACGGGGAAATCGCGCGGCGGCGGGACATGCTTTTACATCAATGAACGGTGGTGTACAGATGTAACTTTGTTAAAGAAGATGTGCTGCTCAGATCTCGAAACACTCTTCATTAACTGCAAGCCGTTCTATTCGCCGCGGGGGTAGTTTCACTCGTTCATTCTGGTGAGTGTTTATATCCCTCCGCAAGCGCACGTAAGTCTGGCTTTACAGAAACTCGCTGACCAGATTACAGAGACAGAACAACAACACCCGGACTCTGTTTTAATCATTCTTGGGGACTTTAATAAAGCCAATCTCTCCCGTGAACTGCCAAAATACAGACAGCATGTTACATGTCCCACCAGAGACAGTAATATATTGGATCACTGTTACACCACAATAAAGGATGCATATCACTCTGTTCCACGAGCAG
Source organism: Cyprinus carpio (assembly GCF_018340385.1). Classification (NCBI taxonomy): domain Eukaryota; kingdom Metazoa; phylum Chordata; class Actinopteri; order Cypriniformes; family Cyprinidae; genus Cyprinus; species Cyprinus carpio. Next base: position 6,849,159 of record NC_056613.1, on the reverse strand, counting down.
CTTTGGGACTGTCTGATCACTGTCTGGTTCATCTTATACCAACCTACAGGCAGAAACTTAAATCTGCTAAACCTGTAGTAAAGACTGTAAAGAGATGGACCAACGAAACCAGAGCAGGATTTACAAGCCTGTTTTGACCTCACTGATTGGAGTGTTTTTGAAGCTGCTACCACCAATCTGGACGAACTCACAGAGACCGTAACATCATAATATTAGTTTTTGTGAGGATATATGCATTCCTACCAGGACTTATTTAACATTCAACAATGATAAGCCATGGTTTACAGCAAAACTCAGACATCTTCGTCAGGCCAAAGAGGATGCCTACAGAAATGGGGACAGAGTCTTGTACAATCAGGCCAGGAACACACTGAACAAAGAGATTAGAGCGGCTAAAAAGACCTACGCTAAAAAGTTGGAAGACCAGTTTACTTCCAACGACTCAACTTCAGTGTGGAGTGGACTGAGAGCCATCACTAATTACAAGACACCATCCTCCTGCACTGAGGCTAATCAACGACTTGTTAACGACCTGAATGAGTTTTATTGTAGATTTGAAACCCCCAACACCCATTCTGACCATCTCTCTACACAACCGTTAACACCTCCTGCAATCCCCCTCTCCACACCTCCTGCTCTTCAAATCTGTGAAGATGATGTGCGCCAGGTCTTCAGGAAGAACAAAAGAAGAAAAGCACCAGGCCCAGATGGCGTTACACCAGCCTGTTTGAAAACCTGTGCTGACCAGCTGGCCCCCCATCTTTTCACAGATCTTCAACAGATCTCTGGAGTTGTGTGAAGTGCCTTCCTGCTTCAAACGCTCCACCATCATCCCCATCCCAAAGAAACCCAAGATTACAGGACTTAACGACTACAGACCTGTGGCTCTAACATCTGTCGTCATGAAGTCGTTTGAAAAACTGGTTCTGGCTTATCTGAAGGACATCACTGGACCCTTACTGGACCCCCTGCAGTTTGCTTACCGAGCAAACAGGTCTGTGGATGATGCAATCAACATGGGATTGCACTTCATCCTGCAACATCTGGACAAAACAGGGACTTATGTGAGGATCCTGTTTGTGGACTTCAGTTCGGCTTTCAACAACAATCATCCCAACAGTCCTCCAGACCAAACTGACCCAGCTCTCTGTTCCTAGTTCTATCTGTCAGTGGATCACCAGCTTTCTGACAGATAGGCAGCAGCTAGTGAGACTGGGGAAATTCATGTCCAACAGCTGCTCCACCAACACTGGTGCCCCTCAGGGATGTGTTCTCTCCCCCCTGCTCTTCTCGCTGTACACCAACGACTGCACCTCAAAAGACCCCTTTGTCAAGCTCCTGAAGTTTGCAGACGACACCACACTCATCGGTCTCATCCAGGACGGTGACGAGTCTGCTTACAGACAAGAGGTTGAGCAGCTGGCTGTCTGGTGCAGTCTTAACAACCTGGAGCTGAACACGCTCAAAACAGTGGAGATGATCGTGGACTTCAGAAGAAACCCCCCTGCACTCCCCCCACTCACCATCATGAACAGCACTGTGGCTGCAGTGGAGTCATTCAGATTCCTGGGAACCACCATCTCTCAGGACCTGAAGTGGGACAATCACATTGACTCCATTGTTAAAAAGGCCCAACAAAGGCTGTACTTCCTTCGCCAGCTGAGGAAGTTTAACCTGCCACAGGAGCTGCTGAAAAACAGTTCTACTCAGCCGTCATTGAGTCTGTCCTGTGCACTTCAATAACTGTGTGGTTTGGTTCAGCTACAAAATCAGACATCAGAAGACTACAGAGAACGGTTCGGACTGCTGAAAGGATTATTGGTACTCCCCTGCCCACCCTTCAAGAACTGTATACATCCAGAGTGAGGAAAAGGGCTCAGAAAATCACTCTGGATCCCTCACACCCAAGTTACCCCATCTTTGAACTCTTGCCATCTGGCCGGCGCTTCAGAGCCGCAAATACCAGGACAGTCAGGCACAAGAACAGTTTCTTCCCCCAGGCAATCTACCTCATGAACAGTTAAATGCTCCCCACTTATACAATAAAAATGTGCAATATCCTTATATTTATTTGTTACCCCTTCATCCTAGTACATCCCTGCATCTTACTCAATCCAATTCCATTATCATTTATAGCACAATTGTTTATACACATATTTATCTGCAAAGGGTTTTTATTTTTTATTTTTTTGACTGTGTGTTGTTGTCTTTTGTGTACTGGAAGCTTATGTCACTAAAACAAATTCCTTGTATGCGCAAGCATACTTGGCAATAAAGCTCTTTCTGATTCTGATTCTGATTCTGATTCTGATTCTGATTCTGATTTCTGATTCTGATTCTGATTCTGATTGAAGTATACCACTTTTTGGTAAGGGACTTCCTAGTCTAGTGTCATGAATCACCTGTTCTTTCATCAGTTAATACAGACACATGCCATATGTACAGTGCAGTCGGATTTCTTCATGCTCTGCTCAATGTGGCTGACAGATACAGATGTATTGCTTAGCTCTGTTCCATCACTAAATAGCACTGAATGGAAACATTCATGGACTAGGTCCCACAGAGAAAGCAACACTGTCCATCACATAACAATGACGTCCTTGTCAAAGTCTGTCCTAGACAGTGGGTGGTAGTATGTGGGTCAGAACATCTCAGGGCCTGGGCCGCAGCCTCTAGGTTTGTTTACATGGCTCCTGCAGGCCTGTTATTCTAGTGTCCCACACATGGCACACGGCCCGCACTGTCAAAGACAGTAAAGATAGCCTTTAGCAAGGATACCCAGACCTTTTTCATCTGGACATGCCACCGTGTTTTGCTAAGGGGCTTTTGTGTAATAGAAAGGAGATTTTCCTATTGAAGTTTTCATACCATGTGGATTTTGACATTCACATTCTCTGTGCTAAGGATAGAGTACAGGGTTTTATAGCCTGACTGTGACAAAGAGTGTCTGTGTTCTTATTCACAGAGAGAGCGATCCCTTTTGATCAGCTGATGTTCGAGCACCTACAGAAATGGGGTCAGAGGAGACAGGAAGTGAAGTTCTACTTGCGGCATGAGGAGTCTCCCATCGCAAACATTTCTCAAGGTTGGCAAAAGTGATGAAAGTTTGGCCATGACCACAACAGGGCTTTTTGTCAGTTGCTTGGTTCTTTTTTTGCTTTGTTTAACTACTATTCAAATTGTTGTAGTAAGATTTTTTTTAATGTTTTTGAATTCTCACCAAGGCTGCATTTAAATGATCAAAAATACAGTAATATTGTGAAATACTGTTACAATTCAAAATAAATGTTTTCCATTTTAATATATATGTAATTTATTCCTGTGATGGCAGAGCTGACTTTTCAGCAGCCATTGCTCTTGTCTTCAGTGTCACATGATCCTTCAGAAATCATTCAATGATGAAAACAGTAATATAAATCTTTTGTAACATTAACTGTCACTTTTGATTAATTTAATGCATCTTTGTTGAATAAAAGTACAAATTTATTTTAAAAAATCATACTGGCTGGAAATAGTGTAAGATTTTCAGAACTTCAGAACCACTTGTTAACTCATACATGCTAATCTGTAGTTGAGGTTTGTGATTAGTAACTTTCTATTAAATCTTTCAGTTCTTTTAAGTGAGAGTCCTGTGGGCGTTGGGCTTTGCAGAGTTTTTCTCTGCAGTCATCTGCAGTTACGTAACTAATCCTCTTCGTGTGTAATTGGTCTCCCGCCTTCTTGTGCTCATATCTGCACCTGAGACAGACCATCAGACTATAGGAGACGAGGAGCACTGATGCTTGTCTTACCTCCACAGAGAAATACAGAAAATGAGAGAATGCATCACTATTAATATTGCTCATACATAGGATTAGTGATTTGAACTAGGGCTCTACAATATAAAAATAATAGTAATAAAAAAAAACTTGCTTTTCTGCAAAATATATCATATGAAAACTTTATTACAGAATGATTGGGGTGATTTTGTAGGGGAGAGCATCTGCAAAGAAAATTTAAATAATTTTCTTATAATGCTGAATAATTACTTCTTACTCTTTTTAAGTGCAAACCATGCTTTTAGAGCTGAATTGTATTTGAAAAAAAATATATATAATTTTATTTTCACACTTAGGTTTACAAGAAAGAAAAACTCTTTCCAGTTTTATAGGCTACATTTCCACTATTTTTGACCCATTCAATATGGCTTTACAATGATAATTATGGTTTTATTGTTATCAAATAAAAATTTTAAACAAAATAAATATTTTGTACTAGTGCTATTATAATGTAAAAAAAGAATCATTGTTAATAAAATGATTTTTATTATTTTCTAGTACATCTGTAAAATGTTAATATCATTGAGGTACTTTTATAGTTTTTATTAATATTTTGAATCAGGTTTTATTTTATATCTTCTGTTTTCATTTTGCTTAGTTAAAGTTTTAGTAATGTTGTTTTTGTCATTTTTTTAGTGTTTTTTTATTTTATTCAAATATATGTACATTTAGTTTCTGTGTAAACTGTATATAGTTCATAATTTTTCAGTTTTAGTACATTGAGTTAAACTAAATTAAAATGATATGATATTAAAATTATACATTATATATATATATATATATATATATATATATATATATATATATATATATATATATATATATATTAATTTTTAATGGTTTCTGTTAGTTTTAATTAATTATATTAACATTAATATTTATATTGTAATTTCTTAATTCTTAAACTATCAAGCTTTTATTTTATTTTATTTTATTTTATTTTATTTTATTTTATTTTATTTTATTTTATTTTATTTTATTTTATTTTATTTTATTTTATTTTATTTTATTTTATTTTATTTTTAGCAACTGCATCACAATGCATTAAAGCCACTCATAACATCTTAGCAGCCTCATAATAACACCATGGCAACATTGCAGCACTAAGTTTTTGCACGGAAAGCAGCACCGAAATGTAAAATTCTAGTTCATCGTATCACTACACTCTAAATTAGTCTGCGAGGGCAGAGGGTGGTCAGTGGGATTGTGTACAGGCCTATCAGAGGCGGCGCAGTCCATGAAGGTCTTGGTATTTCCAGAGCCTCTGACAGGATTACACATAATAACACAGCCCTGGATTTAGAGAATTAAGCTCCTGCTTATTTATAGATGGCACAGTTGAGAGTGCTGGTGAAACAAAGGCTCACAAAAGAGAAATGACTGGAGGTTGGGAAACGTTGTTAAATTACCAACTGTCTCGGCACAGAGTAATCAGGGTAAAAATGCCAGCCAAAATCCCACTGCTGGATCATATGCTCCTTAGATTAAAAGGTACCCTTTTTCTTTCTTTTTTTCAGCCATACGTGTGACTGATGTTTTATTATTTTATGTTTTATCAATACAAAAATGCCCCTCTGTCCAGTAGCACTGATTATGTTTGCCCACAGCGGCAGTTTTTAAGCTCTGCAACCGTTTGGACATTGTTAGAGTGCAGGGGTGATGATGTAATCTTGTTTTATTTCCAGCAGGAAGTCAAACTTCAGAGCAGGCTGACAGGAAGAGCAAGGGGAACTCGGACAAGCCTTGCGAGAATGGGGTACGTTCACATTCATGCTGTTCTCAGTCACACTTTCCTTCTGGACTGTTTGAGACTCGTAATGAGGGATGCTCACCAAGGCTTCATGTAATTATGGTGGAATTGCATAGACAAAACACAAGTTCAGCACTTCTTTTTGTGCAATAAATGTGTGTATTTTCTATGTTGTGTAAATGTTTCAAGCCGTAAAGCACTCTTGATATAAATCTGGGTTTGTTTATCCTTTTACTGCTGTGAAAATGACTTAAAAAAGCTCAAAAAGCCCTTTTATCTGTTGGACATTTTTTGTGTTTTCATTGGCTTCTTTGGACCACTTTTCCTTAATTTGAGTTTTAAATAAATTATCTTTGGACATGTACACTCATCGACGATGAAATTTCGATGTATCATCTGTTGTCATATTGTTCTTGATATTGAAAGTGCATATTAAGTATTTCTGTACATACTGTAATAGACTCTTACCCTTTACACAACTTGGGCTCATTGCAAAATTTTTATGCAATACTTGTCTGCTGGTTTGCTAAAAGAAAGCTTTCATTATTCTTGAGTCATCTATGAGAAAATTAAGATTTTTTAAAATTATTTTATAGAATTTATATATTTTATCTTATTTCATATTTTATATTTTATTATTTTATGTACTACTATAATTAGTATTAATATTTTGAATTAACATTTCATATCTTAATTAGTATGCAATACTTGTCTGCTGGTTTGCTAAAAGAAAGCTTTCATAATTCTTGAGTCAGCTATAAGATTATTTTATATTGTTTATATATTATTTTATATTTTATTATTTTATTTATTTCATATTTTATTATTATATGTACTACTATAATTTGTAGTAATATTTAGAATGAACTTTTCTTTTTATATTTTAATTTTTTTGTCATTTAAATTACTTTAAATTTGCTTCTAATTTTAGTTATGTAATTAAAATTATTTTCTTTGTAAAATTAAAAAAAAGTATTATTATTATTATTATTATTATTATTATTTTTACAGTTTTAGTTCTAGAAATGTAAGTACTTCAAATTAAATTTGATTTCAGTTAGTTTGCAGGGCAGCATTTCCCCTCTTTTTTTTTCTAATAAGCCCCATTTAGATCAACACTGCTTCAGAAGACTTGGAATATAGTGTATAAAAGTCTTTTTTGGTGCTTTTTTGTAATTTTTCTTTGGAGATATACAGGCCCCCGTGACTCTCTAAAACGACTTCTGTTCCACAAAAGAAATTTTTACAAGTTTGAAACAGTTAAGTAAATGATTACAGAATTTACATTTTTGGGCGAACTTTTCCTTTTAAGAATCAGTTCTGACTGTAGTTGTCATATAATTATGCTCCTGTTGGAAGTTAGAAGTCGGAAGCTTCGCAGCGGGGAGCTTGTGTGCAATGTGCTGATAAGCTCCAGTCTCCCACCAAAGTCATTTGCAGTGGATTGGTTCATGTGGCGGACACAGGAAGTTTTAGAGAAACAGAATACACAGGTTTCCCTGTTTCCCAAAAGATCACTCGACTACATAACGCTGCCTAGTTTCTGTGCGCTTCCTATTCCACTCCTTATGTCTGTCTGTGATACAGATCATGCAGAAAAAAGGAGGTAGTGTTCTCTTTTTTTCCAAGCTCAGAAATGCACATCTACATTCCTCAGTCAGTATTTTAAGAAAAAGGAAATTGATGTCTGTAGGTATATATTCCAGATCTCCAGACTGATTAACATTCCACAAGACTGTAATCATAAAACCCATAAAGCCACACAGCTATTGAACAGGTGGTCATTGGGATCTTCCCAGCATCACCAGTTATGTTATAAATGAGTGACACGCTCACTGCGACATCCCGATATGCGGCCCTCCCCGCGTCCCATTATGCAGCTGTTATTACAGATAATCCAGGCAGCGGAGGCTTCTCTTTCAGGCCGGATCATGTGATGATATATTAATTACATCCGGCCAATAAACTTCAGCACTTCTGGGCTTCTGAACTTCTGCGCAGGCCTGATTGTATACTCTTACTCTAAAACTGCCAGCGTAATATGCAAGTCTGCAAGTGTGCTCTACTTTAAACCAGGTCAAAGGGCCAGAAGGAAAAATATTAGCTACATGTTCAGCACACCAAAGTCTCTTCCTGCCCCTGATAATACAGCCGAGCAGCTGAGAATGACTGTGTACACTGTACATTTGACAGTCATGTATCTTTATATAGTATTTCTCTCAGTGTCAGAATGCATCAGACTTTATTCAGGATGCTTCAAGTCATTATGCACATCAGCATGTGTTGTTTGCCCATCTGTGTGTATTTGTAAAGATGGATGTACACCCTTTGAAAAGTCTGCATTTATTTGACCAAAAATAAAGTTAAAACTGTGAAATATTATTACACTTTAAAAAAAAAAAATACAGCAATAAAAATACAGCAAGTGCTTGCTTTATCCAACTTTGCATCAAACAAATTAACAAATCAGAGTTTGTTTTGAGGCAGAGAATTAGATATTATTTTTGATCAGATATAAATCTATACACATTTTGTGCATTTTTTTTTTACCACTTTTACTGTGACCATTATTTACAACAGTACTATTTAAATACATTTTTTCATGCTATTTAGTTTTAGATAAATCCATCCTTAAGTGGCATGTAAAAGCAAAACAAACTGTGGTTGGTGTCTTTACTGTTTAAATGGGCGAATCTTGGCCAGAATGAGCTGCAATCTGGACAAGACTTTTATGCTGTTAGGTAAAATTCTGGCTATGCAGTAATATAAAGAGATATTTCATCAGGCACGTTGTTGGTTTTCAAGCCTGGTCTGTCTGGCAGCTTTGTCTCTGAGCTCACTGACCTTGTCCCACTCTGATATCACTATCATTGACCTTCACTCTCTCTTTTTCTGCCTCTAGATGCTCCTGTAACATTCCCTGTGATGATGCTTAGCACCTCCTGCACCCGGCAGATAAAACTTTATTAGATAATCAAAATTCACCGTAAAATGCGATCAGAAGTTCTGTGAGAATGCAAATGCTTCGTCTGTAGAGATGAATGCTTAGCCCTTGAAAGTTCCCAAAGATCTGTGCATGTTGTCCCTAAGGGTGTTTTGCATAGTCGTGAAAGAGCAATATGTTTCTGCCTAAATGCGACAGGAAAAGGCAACAAATACTTTAAATTAAAGTGTCATTGCATTTGAAGACAGCACTGTGAATTCTTCTAATTATCATCTAGCACTTGTCCTGAAATTTACTGATTCTCAACTGGTTTTCCTTTAGGACAAAATCACAACTGAAATCTTCCTTTTAAACAAAAAACTTCCTTAAAATCAAATATTTAAATTGTTTTAATTGCTTAAATGCACAATTATATGCTTTGTTGCATTTTATACATTTAGAATTCATGCTTTCCAAGACCATGTCAGTGTTATTTTAGCATTAATATACTGTTATAATTTGTATTATTAATATTTTGAATTAGTTTTTATTTATTTTGTGTTTTCATTTTAAACTTTTAGTGATTTTATATAGTTTTTGTCATTTTTATTAGTTTTTTTTATTTTTTATTTAGTGCTATAAGTTAAACTAAATTTAAATTAGAAATTATGCCTTGGCAACTAGAAAATAAATCAATAAAAACCCTGCATTATATCAGAACAGACCTTGAATTTTTTTGTCATGAACTGCCAGTTGAAAACCACTGATTTAGTGGACACTAAAACGTCTCTTTTTTTTCAACAAACCAAATCATTGCTCTGAAGCGCATGCCTATCTGATGCATATTGTTCAGTGTGTACGCTGAATTTGAGAGCACAGATTTTGCCCTGTGGCACTGGCTGTGTTTTTCAGCGTATGGACATATGAAGGTCAGTCATGAGTGACCGTGGTCAGTACGAGGAGCTATTAAAATGCGGAGGGAGCTAAATGGCTGGCTCAGCGTTATTATAGCACTTATTGACTGTGCCCATTTCTGTCCAAGATACCTCATCCAACTGGCACAAAAACGGTCTTGTTCAATTGCTCATCGCTGTTGGAATACTAATACGGATTAGCCCACATGAGCCTCACATCTTGCCGAAAGACATGCATTTCAAATTTGTGCATTTTAACTCCTTCTTGTAGCTTACTTATTGAAATCTGACAGAATTTTAATTTATAAAGGTATAAACTTTAGCTATTAAAAACGCACCTTATGACATTATATTAGCCATTGACGTTTTTTTGGACATGTATGGTATTATTTGAAGTAAAGAATAGTAAACCTCTTTAGGGAAGAAAGATGTAGCATGGTGTCATGGAATAATTAATGTACAATGGTACTTTTTGTTAATGGAATTGACGTGTTTCCTTGTTAAACTTCAATTTCATCAGCTTCCTCTTGTGCACTGTGATGCATGGTGCATTTGAAAGCACGTGCATGCTGTAAAGTTGTGTCGCAGAGCTGCAAACATTAATGGCAGATTCTCTGGAGACCTACACGCATCTGGGAGTAAGTGATTGCGGGGCAGCTGTGGCGCAGCACGGGCAGTCTGACAGCGGCGCTCCCGGGAGAGGAGGGGTCTGTGTTTGCGTGCTGTAGTGATGTCCGATTCGCGAATGAATCATTTTGAACCGATTGACTCGGATCATTTGAACTGATTCGATTTGTTGTGTAAATTCCCTGTAAATGAGATCTCTGGGCGTAGAAAATTCAAGCATATGTCACGTTCAAATCCTAAACTTGATTAAGCTATAGTTTTTCCCGGTTGCAGCGATTACATAAATTAATAGAACCATTTAAGCAAAGCGATTCGCTGAAATTAATCGGAATTATCCTTCTTTCAATTTCAATTCAATATAGAGACGGTACGACCACTCCTGAATTAAACAGCATATGCTGATTAGGTATGTTTTGGAGCTGGGATGCTGGTATGCTGGCATAAACCAGCAAAGGACCATCATAAACCACCAAAGGGCCATCTTAAACCAGCTCAAACCAGCATCCCAGCTTCAAAACATACTTAACCAGCATATGCTGTTTTTTTTTTTAACCGGTACGCCAAGTAAATGAATTGTTAAATCGTGCCAGGAGAGTTTTGCCATATTTTAATACTGTTTTTAAAATACAGTTTGGTAATAGGCTATTGACTTTACAGAATCGTCCACAAGATGCATACGCAAGCTGATCGTCGTTGACAAACGAAGACATTTCTAATCTTTGTTTTCTACAATGGATTGTAAGTAAAGTAGCTAATTATCCATCCTCACTCCTCTTTTTACTTTCTGTTTTTATAAAACATCCTGTTACAGTTTCGGTGTGAGAAACCGCTGTAAACGACTGCGTGAGTGAACTGTCCAAATGAATCAAACTCGGCAACCTTTTGCCAACTCGTTTGGCCGTTTGGATCAAAAAAGATTAATTCGGTGAATCTGGCATCGCTAGTTCTGATTCTGAACAGCTGACAAGACTTGTTCGCTTAAATACGATCAGAGAAAATTATTTTCAGGTCGGTTTACGTCAATCTTATCGACAAGTAAGGATTTGTCAGCGATATTTATGGGGACGCCGCTGAACTGAACAAGTGAATTCTCAGTGTAGTTATCCAGCATTTTTTTTTTTTTTTTTTTTTTTTTTAATCGTTAACGATTCCGAACTGGGAATGATTTACTCAGACTCTTAAATGAATCATTTATACTGGCTTTTTAGAACTTGTTCAACCGATTCTTTGAAATGATCCGACTCCAACGAATGATTCGTTAAGGAATCGGTCACTACTGCAGTCTACTCTCTGGGCAGGAGAAATGCGCACACACTTTAAGAGCGAGAGAAGTGCTTGCACGTCAAAATTGAGCCTGAGGGGGGGAAAAACTTACGCAGTCTCCATCATCACACATTCACGTTAACATTTTACAAAGGTCACGTGTTTTATCCAACATTTTATTGTTTAATGTACTGTAATTGCTCATCAGAGACTGTAATTATGTAGCCTATAGTAAACAAAAACAAGCAAAGTCAGTCGCGCAGAGTGGGGATGACAGCCTGACTCATCGCTAATGTTCTGCATGACTTCACTCCTGCTTTTTAGAGAGGGGATTGCGGCTGTGAGTGAGACTCTGGGGTCTCATAACGAACACAACACCGCAGATACTACAGCTGCACTGCATCCGTCCACACAGCGCCGATGCTTTTCACATAAGAGACTCGGAAACACTGTTAGAAATGGAGTGGAACCATGTCGAGACTGTGCAGGAATTCACAGCTGAAGGACAATGCAGCAAAATTAAGGTCCGATCATGCAGAATAACTTGGGACTCTCATCAGGTAATTTCAGCGCTCATCTTTTAAGTGGATCCTTATGCGTTGCTCTGTGTAGCATTGATTTGTGAAGCACAGAACCGGTTTACTCAAATTTTCAGCCTGTTCGTTTGCTGATCGATGGGAAGAAGGATTGACCAGTTGTTATGTGTCAGGATCAGGTTACTTTGTTGTCTACTTACATGAGCTGATAGATCACAGCTGTATGTACTGTACTAGGTAGGGATGCTGTCAGTTGACATGTAATATTTGGGTAGCTGACTTGACATTTCAAACTGAGTGTGACTAATGCTGTATTTCATCTGAAATTACTTTAAACTATAATCATTATACATGCAGATCTCAGTGGAAAGACTGCATTGGATATTGTGCTTTTAACCATTTATTCGAGCTCTAAAAAAGTGAAAAAAATAAATAAAGATAAAATAAAAAACTTGAGTTACAAGTCACAACACTTATTGTATTATTGCACTTAAAATTATTTTAATATCCGTGATGACACAACTGTCTTTATTTTGCAATTGTAGCTAATTTATAATATCAGAGCTCATTATTACTATTAGTTGACTAATGCTTTTATTTTTGGAAAATGCTTTTATTCAGCAATTCTATAGATTACATATTGTTTTAGATTAAAAATGCACCAATATGCTTGATATATTTGGATAAAATATAAAAAATTAGCTTTGACGTTAAATCATGCTACTTGCCACATATAAAATTTACTTTGGCATTCCTAAATACGTTTGTTTCATAAAATCGATATCACTTTTGAATCTCTCAATCACATACAGATAATGGGCTACCCATTTACAGATGTGCCAGAATCAAGCAGGTTCTCCTTTCTATAAAATTATGATACAATAAGTGTGATTAATTGAATCTCGGTGCAAACAGAATTTTTTTTCAGTAGCTGCCATGTCAGACTTCAAAAAGTGCATTTGTGAGAATTGTTCTTGTGACGGGAACAAAAAGTACTCTAATTACGGCTCATTTGTCAGACAAGATATGAATAGCAGTGGCTGCGGGCAAGCGATGACCTAATGGACTATGTCATATGTGAAAAAGGGTGAAAAGGAGGGAGGTAAAGAGAGAATTATGTCTTCTGTAGATAATACTGTAGGAGGCACTATTAGCTATAAATGTAAACACATATACATATGCTTTAGTCATTGATTCACTCATTCTGCTGTAAGATATTTCAAAACATTTCTCACATGCGGTTCATAATGTAATGGGTGAGAGTGTTTTATTACTTTGCGTATGATCTCATTCTGAAAAGGGCCTGTTCCCTCAGAGCCACCAGGTGCTCACCAACACCATAACGGCCCCAGGGGTGACCTCATTTCTGTGCCACATTTCAGGCAAATCCTTCCACAGAGTGAACATCCAAGGTTTCTAAGAACGGCACTCCCTGAAAGAATTGAGATATTACCTTGAAAGAATGTGTGTTTTGTATGGCAGCAGAGGCCTTGTTTTTTGGTCTTAAATTATCTGCAATGTAAACAGAATGGAAACATATAATGTATGTCACATTATTGGCTGACACGTGTTGTCTGATGCTTTGCTAAGTGTTTCCTTCCCAATAGTGCTTTCCCAGGATTTCCTCACGGTGTGTTCATGTCATGTCGGAAAGATTGTATTTACGACGCACACAGCGCAAAACCGGTGTTTTTTAGCAGGAAACTCTAAACTTTCTTTAAGCCCAGAGTGTCCGAGTTGGGTACCTGCTGGTGAGAGAACACATCAGATGCAGCATCTGTATTGACAGTAAATTTGTTGAAATCAGTGATATTATAATTTTTTATGTTTACAATAAAACTAAGTGTACGTTTACGTGATGATGCTCCTTGTTCACACAGATCCACACAAAACTACTACAAACGCTGTTATGCATGCCAGTCCAGTAGTTGGCAATGTCGCATTGTAAAGAAACACGATATCCCTGTGCATATACCTATAATTAGCACTTTCAAACCCGCTTTTTTTACAAATTTGCCTTTTTGAAGACCCCAAAACACTATTGTTATGTAAATGAATGGCCCTAACTAAAAACGCTGTACTGTATTATGCATGCCAGTCCAGTAGTTGGCAATGCCACTTTGTAAAGAAACAATATGCGCCTGCACCTTGCACTTTAAAAAACATTTTCGCAAGTTGTGTAAATGAACGACCAAAACGTATAAAAAGTTTTCAGTTTTTAGTTAAGAATTGTGGGTAAACAACCCCTAAGTTGCACGTACAAAGTACCATATTATGGTACAATTATGACAGAATATACACCTAGGATACTTTAAGGGTGAGTAAAACACAGTCTAATTTAAATTTTTGGGTGGACTTACCCTTTAAGTCAAAAAAAAAAAAAAAGGTACATTATCATCTTGCTCAAACCGAGTGACTTGAATGCATCTGCCGTTGTAATTACGAATTCCCAACTAGTAAATTCAAACTTCCCATGAGGACCTTAATGTACCAGTATTCAATTAATCAAGTGATTCATTTAATTCATTGCCAGCAGAACTGAGCACCCATGAGCAAAATTGGCTGATTTCATATGACTGACTTCTAGGGGGTCCTGAATTAGTCAGTCAGTCAACAGCCATTAGGATGAAATGAGCATTTTAACAGATAGCTTTTTCCAGTTATTACAGCCCTCATTGCAGTTATATTGACTAGAACAATTCTTTCAGAGCTGAGCATTTCTGCTTTATCTGACACCACAGAGACCTCTCAGAGGATGTCTAGTGATGATTCCATCTTAGCTGGCCAACCCCAATTTTAACATGGACTTGCCACATTGACTTTTCTTAGAAAATCTCAGTGATGCCTCAATGAGATCATTTAGATAAATGTACCCTCCACACGAAAATGAGGTTTTTGCAGTCCTCTGACTCACTAGGGCCTGTCAAATGTGTTTTAGTCATTATAAGTATAACGTGTACAATGAGCCAGTTATGGGAAGTGAGAGAAGCCAATGATTCAATTATTTTGAATGTGTGCCATACTGACATGTCAGACAGAAAAACAGTCTCGGATTTGTTTATGAAATTCAGGAATATTCTTATACATAGGTTCTTGTTACTTGCATTTTTGAGTATGTATACATGTTGTGCTTATATCGTTAAGTATGAGTGAATGTTAAAGAGTGTGTATAGTAGGCGAGTTCATACAACTGCAGGACATTGCATAAGCATCCTGTTCACTCTCTCAAGGCATTTCCTTGTGATCCTGTGGTGATTTCTAGATGTGTTTTTGTATGTCTGTACCTGTTGAGTTGTGGTTTACTGCAGATATTTATATTATCCAATGCCACACAGCAGTCCACCCTATGAATGAATGAATGAATGATGCATTTATATAGCGCTTTTTTGTTTATTGTTGTACACCCAAAGCACTTTTACAATCATGGGTTGGTGGGTGGGTGGGGGGTCTCTCCTCAATCTTCACCCTACTTGAAGCAACAGCTTGGACCAGTTTAAATTCCAACCTTAAATTCTAACACATTTTAAATGGACAATGGTGATCTGTTGCTGGCTTAAACTACTGTGAAGATGCACAAAACAAAACATATAATGATCTTTTAAGAAGTTCACCACTGGCTGAACCTGCTTAGCTTGTCTAGGATGGAGCCAGACATACAGTACCAGTATAACCAGTATAAAATGTGTTTAAAAATAAATTAAGAAATTAACTCTTTGAATATATTTTGTATAGTCTGTTTGAAAATGAACACAAAATAAGTTGAATTTGACATGATCTAGTGATAAACCAATGTAACAACAATTAAATATATTTCAATATTATTTCATGTTTTCTAATATTTTTGAGTAAATATGTTACATTTTTATTTAATTTCAGCAATTTTGTGTTTGTCTTTTTGTCATCATTAATTTGCATTACACATATTTTTGGCATCGGCTATGTCTGTTGACTACTAGTTTGAAACTACCTTCACCATTTAATTCAAAAGATTTTTATTTTATTGTAAAAATTTCATTACATAATTGCACATTTTATTTGTTTGAACAAGTGATGTTCAGCTTGTTTGTGTGCAAAGCTAATTCTGTGATACTTTGCGTGCGTGTGTGTTTGTGTGTAGGTGGGGAATCCACGTGTGGAGTTAACGCTGTCAGAGCTGCAGGAGATGGCAATGCGACAGCAGCAGCAGATCGAAGCTCAGCAGCAGATGCTGATAGCTAAGGTAGGCGCCACCATATGAATCCTCATATCTCTTTATTTATTCATATGTCTTCAGATCTTTTTC
Source organism: Cyprinus carpio (assembly GCF_018340385.1). Classification (NCBI taxonomy): domain Eukaryota; kingdom Metazoa; phylum Chordata; class Actinopteri; order Cypriniformes; family Cyprinidae; genus Cyprinus; species Cyprinus carpio. The sequence goes on along the minus strand of NC_056613.1, from coordinate 6,833,046 downwards.
CTCTTCTTATGTCTGAACTGTTCAGTTGAGAGGAAACAGTCAAATTCCAAAATGCCTTCTCAGATTTTCAGATCTGTTAATGGTGCTCTGCTGACTTTGAAACTAAGAACGCTGTGGTCCAGCATAAACAGGTGTACACACATGCATAAGGGGCATACTGTACGTGAACACATGGTCATATAATCTGGAGTGCATGAACTGTCATATTTGATTAATTATACTAGCCTGGTTCCATGTGGCAATGTCAGGAATTTTCTAAATACCTTTTAAATGATTTGCATTTTAAATTTGCTGCTAGCTGCACTCAAGCCTGACATGATTCGGTTATTTATCTCTTTTGATATTGTGTTTTGAGAACCATGTCTTTGTGATGAAGATATTGTCTTGAGGTCAGTGTGTGATAGTGGAGTATCACACTTAGGTCAGCGGCAGAGGGAATTGTGTGTGTTGCCTGGACGCAAAGTTCTTTTCCTTAAACAACAACAGGAAAGAGACTCCATTCACTTAGGAAATTAGATCAGCACGGAACTGCAGCTGTCAGGAAGAGGGAGGACGTTAAGACCAATTGAGATTGTGTGTTCATGTACGTGTTCACGAAGGTGTAGTCAGTTCCCGGGGAAAATGAATGCAGAATGCTCTGGAAATTGCAGACAAGCGACACAAGGCCTAGCTGATTTCTGAAGTATATGCGACTGTGTATTCCATGAATGAGTATCAAGAGGTCATCAACTCATCTGTTGTTGTAAGGTAAAAAAAAAAAGCATGTATGTTTACAACTTTTCAGGTAGAGGTGTTTGTTGAAATGCTATTTGTGCCCTGGACCACAAAATCAGTCATAAGGGTCAATTTTTTGAAAGTGAGATTTATAAATCATCTGAAAGCTGAATAAATATGCTTTCCACTGATGTATATGTTTGTTAGGATAGGATAATATTTGGCTGAGATACAACTATTTGAAAATCTGGAATCTGAGGGTGCAAAAAAAATCAATATATTGAGAAAATCCCCTTTAAAGTTGTCCAAATAAAGTTCTTAGCAATGCATAATACTAATTAAAAATTAACAGTAGGAAATTTACAAAATATCTTTATATTTACTTAATATCCTAATGATTTTTGGAATATAAAAGTTGATAATTTAGACCCATACAATGTATTTTTGGCTATTGCTACAAATGCTACTTATGACTGGTTTTGTGGTCCAGGCTTACATTTTATTAGGCTTATTTTGGTTTTATATTTTTAATACATATTTTTTTTGTGGATAGATGACTATAGATTGTAGAGTGAAAAAAGGGAATATGAAAAAAGTGCATGCACATTTCCACAAACTTGCACTATGTAGCTGTAAACATCGTAGCTCTGCAGTTAAAAATACACTTTGTTCGTTCATCTGTTCATTTAACACTGGATTGTGTTGAGTCAACACTCTGGGACAGTAAGGCCTGGCTTTGTATTTGCTCATTCTGAAGCAGACCTGAAAGTGCTAGTCAGCACGAACGCCTGTGTTTCCCTCCACTTTCTATTTTAGTCTCATTCATCATACATTCACAGTTGGAGTAATTACAGTATTATTTGTGTTTCTTTTTATTTGTTCCCTGCTCTGCTAACAGAAATCTTTTGTGTTCATATTCTGTAAAAGCTCTGAAATGAAGTTCTTTTATTTCCTGTCTTTATCTTTCCTCTCTCTATTTTACCATCTTACCTGGCCCTTCCTTATTGTTTCCATCCCATTCTCTCGCAGCTCTCCACTGTGCGTAGTGAGGTGTGTGAAAGGGCTTTTGTTGATCGGTGACGTGTTTGTTTTGATCATCTGTGGAGCATGTTCCCTCCCATTTTGAAATTGACTGTTAGCCTCTCCTGTCCTTTCCTCCCTTTTCCTCTCCTCCCTGTGTTTAGGAGCAACGATTGCGGTATTTGAAGCAGCAGGACCCACGTCAGGGCCAGTCCGTGTCTGAGAGTGAGAAGCTCCAGAGGTTGAGGGAGAGAGTGGAAAGTCAAGAAGCCAAACTCAAGAAGGTCCGTGCCATGAGGGGCCAAGTGGACTACAGCAAACTCATCAACGGCAACCTGTGTATGTACAGCCATGTTAACAGACTTCAAAATGCTTTTGGAAATTGCTCATTTTATAAATGAATTTAACTATATTTTGGTATGCGATGTATAAATGGAATAAGATGTTTTTTATTTGGATGACCAACTATACTACCAAGTACAATATCTGTTTTTTGCTTAAGTATCATATATGTCCATTAACCAAGGACTGTGTTAATACAAGTCAACATGAAATTAAAATTGGAATGTCCTTTCCCCTTTCCTTGACTGATTAATCTTCTTTGATTACGAATATGTATCGGCATGAGGGTTGGGCAAAAATGTGTCCAATGACCAAACAAGTTTTAACCTCTCCCCTCCAACAACCTGTCAATCATATAACAATCGCAGCAATTTGCAAATGACACTGATCCTATCAATTCCTAATGGACAAAATCAAGTCTCACCCTACATGGTCACAGATTCTGGGTTGTGCCATCTTTTAACTCTTTCCCCGCCATTGACGAGTTATCTCGTCTTTTAGAAGTCAATGCTTCCCCGCCAAAGACAAGTTTTTACGGCTTTTCGTGTTTTCACTGTTATACACTCGGGGGCACTATTACACATATTCTGAATGAGTACAAAACCTCCCGAACAAAAACACACATGAACAGGACGGAGAAACGAGCGATCTCTAATGTAAACATATGCATATTAAAAATAATGCGATCATCATCAATAGACAGCATATAAATGAAAACTGCATAATGTTATGGAGTAAAATGTTGATCCAGGAAGTGGTATATGTCTGTGCAAGCTTTGGAGGTGTTAATGGAAACGATTTACTGGACTTATGCTTTGATAATCGTACTAAATATTATCCTGTTGTAGTTTTTGATAAAAAATTTATTTTCTATTTTTATTTTTGCTCAGAACTATACATTTTTATGAAACCTACCTATATTCAAGTGTTGATAAAAAAAGAATGCTTTAAGCTAGAATAAAACAGATTTTTTGTTTAAAAGTAGAGACTCAGATCTTTATTATGGTGTATTGCATATTCAAATATTCATACAGCAAAATATACTGGAGGCCATCAAATTTGAGTGAAAATCATAAAAATCGCTGGCGGTGGCTGGCACCTTTTTTCAAAAATGCTCGCGGGGAAAGAGTTAAGTCTCAAGGTTGGATACTTGCTTGTTCAGACCCCACAAATATCAAGTCACAAGCCATGCCCTTGAGCAAGAAATATTTTGTTAGGGGGATTGTCCCTTTAATATGTTCATATCACCATTCCATGGCAACTGTGCACAAGAAAGTAACTCTAAAAAAATCAAACTGCTAGTTCTGAAGCTAACAGTTTTTACTATTGTTAGACCACTCAGTGGAATTTCATCCCTTGCTCCAGTTGCTTTTGCTATCCACTCCCTCTGTGTTCCTGGCAGTGGATCAGTCAGTAGGAACATCTCTGAACTTTAAACGAGGAGCTCTGGTTGGGGTGTGGAACAGCCTGGGGTGGATTTCACCCCCTCGTGACATTCATGAGATAAAATCAAAGATCACAATACCATTCCTCTCTATTTGGAATTTGTCTAATGACATGTGGACTCGGGGAGTGGACATCTGGCCAAGCAGCAATTTGCACTGGTCCTCACTCCTACACACTTGCTTGAACACACACCCACTTGAAAAATCCAGACACATGTATGAAGTTTTCCAACAATCGTGCATCCATTTGCACACAAAGATAGTATTTTTATAATCGGAATGCTTCATGGGTGTCTTTCAGCTGCAGAAATTGAGCATGTTAGCAGCCTGTTCCAGGAAAAGCAGGCAGAGCTGCAGTCAGCCATGCTAAAGGTGGACCAGCTCACGCAGCAGCTAGACGATCTGGGACGGGGGCGTCTCAATGGACTGCAGCCTCTGGGGGGACCGGTGACCAGCAATGCTGCCCTGGAACTACGCAAACTCTACCAGGAACTGCAGGTAGGCGTTTTCTGCAAAGAGAGATTGACACTATTTGTTGGTCGTGATGCTCTTTGTTGGTTTTGTTCAATTTCAGTCAACTCATGATATCTATGACCAAAAACTAGCTAGTTTTTCAGAAAAAATATATTAAATATATTGGTCTCACTTGGGAAACATAATAGGAAATAAACTTTCTTTTAATCCATTAACAGTGTTTGATCATCAAAAACTATTTCATTCCCCAGTGAATTTTTGAAAGACTTTGATTTTAATGCGTTTCCTGTTTTGCCACACTTGTTTATTCTTCCCTCAATCCTCTCTGAAGTTGTTTGTGGTACATTGAGCCCCAGAGTGATAATGCATAAAATATTCAGATTATCAAGCGTGTTTTCAAACTCCAAAGTTATTAGTTGCATATGTGACATTTGATGAGATGGTAAAATATTCAAATGCAATAACAAAATCATCAGTTCTGTATGACGCGTGTATGTTTGTATTAACATTTAGATCCGGAACAAGCTAAATCAGGAACAGAACAGCAAGCTACAGCAACACAAGGATATGCTAAACAAGCGCAACATGGAGGTGACCATGATGGACAAGCGTATTGGGGACCTCAGAGAGCGTCTCTACAAGAAAAAAGCAGAGGCAAGTGAAACAGCCTGCAGCTAAATTGCCACGTCCAGTTTGTGCACTAGATCTGTAATATTACAATGAGCTGGATTGTTAATCATTGCTTAGTTTTTTTTTTTTTTAAATAACCTAGAATTGGTTAAACCCTGCGATTTAAGCGCAATGAAATTCAAAGCAAAGAGTTTGACCCCCAGAGGCATACAAAATTGCATTCAAGGACATTTGTTGATATATATGCTGAATATTTTTAGGTGTAAACACTAGAACCATGTTGACTAGCCTTGCAAACTGTATGGGGTTTGATTAACTAATCCTCTTCTCTACAGCTTGGCCGAATGAGTGGTCCTCCCTCCCCTCAGCCCACCCCAGGCAGTTCTGGGCGAGTGGCAGCAGTCTGTCCCTACATCCAGGTCCCGGTGCCCGGGAGACAGGAAGGAGGCTACAGTTTACCGCCTGATCCCCTGAAGCCACAGTCTCTCTCCACCTCTGCTACAGTCAAACATGCTCGTTCCAAGTCAGGTCAGTCTTTCATCCTCTACTTTTGCATTTGTTGCCTTCCAGGACTGTAATAAAAAACTGCTACAGGAATTCTAGAGGTTTGTCCAAAGAATGCACTCTTGTTGCTCTCACACAGAAAACATTCATACAAAAGCTCTCTGTGGTAAAAATGATGAGCATCAAATGGGTTTACAAAGTTCATGACCCCATTCAGGAAGGTACTACTACATAAATGATGAAAGAGGTATCATATTATGTTTCCATCTTGAAGGCTGTGTGTATCTATCACTTAAGAGCAGAAAGCTGGCTCTGAAAACCACTGCTGTAAAATCATTTATTCAGATCAGTTCAGATTTCTTTCTATGCTTCTCTCATTTTCCTGATGCCACATTATGCAGTATCACTTTCCATCTAAAAGGGGCAGCTCCTAAACACCAAGTTTTAAAAAAAAATCTTTATTCAGATACTCTCATTAACGTCACACTAAAACATCTTTTTGTTTGTTTTTTCCAGCCTTTATTGCTAACATGCTTTTCCATTTTCTCATGTCTGTCACCTTTTCTACTCCTTCCCCTATTCTTTTGTCATGCTTGTGTGTCACATATGTGGGGGCGGCGGGACAGAGGAAGAGAGGGTGAGGATGCCTGCAGGCCCATGGAAGGTCTCAGACTTAGACATCATAGTGGACCCTCTGGTGCCGACCTCAGAGCCTAGAGAGGGGCCAGAGGCCCCCACAGACTCCGACTGTACTTCTAGTGAGTTTTTTGGGCATGATATCAAGAAGAAATTGTTGATCAGAATGCATAAAACAGGGTTGGACTTATATTTACAACACAGACATTTTCTTGTGTTTGCCATTTGAAAACAGTTTAAAAGGCATGTTTCATTTTCAATTGTAGCTAAATAATATATAAAGACATTGTGAATCGATTTGATCATAAATTATTTACAAACACTGAGATAATCAATCTACACTAGCTTGCACTTAGTTTGTCAGTACCGATGAGGTAAGTCCTGTACATATTGTAATGTCTTACCTCATGGGTACCGACAAACCAAGTGCATAAAATGTGAATTTTAAGCCCCACCCATTATTCATCTTAAAAAGCAGTACACTTACCATATCCTAGTAGTCACTGAAGTTGGATCCACAGGACTCCTAAAACCTGAACTGAACTGGTGGAAAAAAGTAGCAATTATGTAATGATTATTTTTGTAAGTAGTCTTGAAGATGTAAGGCTGGCCTTATGAATGTATAACAAAAGACTGTATTTATCCTTTAGCATATTTAATCACTAGAAGAATTTGACCCTTTTAGAGAGAAGAAAACCCCATATTTGATATAGTTTAATCCTTTGCTTCACTACATTTTTCCTTTGTGGGACTTGGCAGTTGACTTGCCAGTGAGCTTGATGGCGTGTCTGTCAGACGAATGGGATAAACATGCGTCATCGCCCATGGCTTTGACAAGCAGAGCAGTAGACTTGGACACATAGGCTTAGTAATCCATTTAACCCAAACAGAGCTGGATCTGTGCAGAGGACAGGACAAAAATATTCCCCACTCATACCCATGATTAGAAGTGTCCTGATGTCATAGGGGTCAGAGATGTGAGTGTAGTCCCATTTGAGACTCATCTCCTGCTTTAATGACCCATTGAGCAGGTCAGTCTGTGCCATAATGAGGCTGACAGGAGAAAGAGCATATACGTCTCTGTCTCTGTCCATCTAACTCATACCTCTGCACTTCCTACAGCTAATGATGCAATCTGGCCCTCCTTCAGCAATAATAGGGTTCCTCTAAAACCTCCAGACTGGAAGGACACAAGTCAAGATTATACCAGCAAGATGGGTACCTCAGACAAGGTGAGATTAAACAGTCTCCTTAGTGCTTAAGCACAAGTGTTCTTGTGAAAGACATATTTGAGTCTTGTTCATGCTTAACTCGTGGTTTTGTCTCTTTACAGGAAGCCCCTAAGCTGTTAGGGACAGTAACAGCATTGTCTAAGCAGCCTCCACCCATCTATGGAACTTATCCCAGTGCAGGACATCACTCCACAGTCTGTGCCACTAGCTCTTTGCCTCGCTCTGCTCCTGGCACATTAGGCTGGCAAAGAGCACCCCCTGCCTCTGGTTCCTCTTCACAGCAGATCCAACAGCGGATAACAGTGCCTCCCAGTCCTACACCTCATTCCGGGTCAGCCCTATTCCATCAGGGTGAAAGGACAGAGCCTCCTCTTGCTGTGGCAGTACGTCCCTTTATTCCAGACAGGGGGTCCAGGCCCCAGTCTCCAAGGAAGGGCCCTGCCACTATGAACTCCAGCTCAATCTACAATATGTACCTGCAGCAACCTACAGCCAAAAACTACTCCATCAGCAGCAGAGCTGCAGTTAAAGCAGGTAAGAAGTTGTTGCATTGGTTCCAGACATAGAGACGTATAGCTTTATGTATTTTCTCTTCTTTTAAATTTTGTTTTTCTTCATTGGCCGCCAGTATATGGAAAACCGGTCCTACCGGGCTCCACCTCTCCTTCTCCAGTTCCACTCTACCAGCACTCCTCCACAGATGAGGTTGACAGAGAGGCGGCCCAAGAAAGCACTCCTTTACCTCCACCCAGTGTGGAGAACATCCCTCGCCCTCTCAGTCCTACAAAACTGACCCCTGTGGCCCACTCCCCTCTCCGTTACCAAAGTGACATCGACCTGGAGGTGCTGAGAAGGAAATTAGCCAATGCTCCCCGACCTTTAAAGAAGCGAAGCTCCATCACAGAACCAGAAGGACCCAGTGGACCTAACATACAGAAGCTCTTATATCAGCGATTCAACACCCTTGCAGGAGGAATTGAGAATGGAGTGGGTGGTACCTTCTACCAGCCTGACAGTCCTCTGAACTACATGGCCACAACCCTGGGCGTTGTGGACACTTCCAATGGGAACCTGATGGAATCAAGCATCTTAGCTGAACCTTCAGCAGAGCCAGAAATCCCACTCCCTCCTCCCACCTCTTCCGTGTCACCAACGGCTGATGATAATGAGAACCAGCTGACACATCTATCTAGTGACTCAGGGGGTGTCCAGTCTGTTGATGCCTCAGACCATTCTCTTAAGGACACCAATGAGGACAATCATAACAACAACCACACAAATGCTACAGACACACAACCTAGCTCAGTACCAGAACCTCATTCCCCTGCAGAGCAGGACACTACAGCACACCCAGGCACTCCTCCTGGTGTATCTACGGTGAGTTGGCACTAACTTTTTAAGCTGAGTTTGTCTAACGCCTTGTTCTAAAAACATCTTTACAAACAAAATTTATATAAAGAATCCTTTAACCCTAACCTTGGTAACATCTAGACAGTACGGTTTGCTCATCTCTGCATAGGAATGTATTCATTGTTTTACTTTTTTGCTCAAAATATATGTTATTCTTCAAAATATGAAGGATAATAGAATTTTTCACATTACAGCTCAAGCGCACCAACTTAAAGAAGCCTGGCTCTGAGAGGACAGGTCATGGCTTGAGGGTCAAGTTCAATCCTCTTGCACTGCTTTTGGATGCATCTTTGGAGGGCGAGTTTGATTTGGTGCAAAGGATTATTTATGAGGTACAATTCAGCTGCCGTGCGCCCCTTACACTTACTTTGAATGCTTGAATTGGACTCAGTAGGAGTTTTTCCTCTTTAACTTGTGTCTCCATCCTCAGGTGGACAATCCTAGTACTCCAAATGATGAAGGTATCACGCCTCTCCATAATGCAGTATGTGCAGGTCACCACCATATTGTGAAATTCCTGCTGGATTTTGGGGTCAATGTCAACGCAGCAGATAGTGATGGATGGTGAGGACTATCACTTTTGTCTGATGGTTTATCTCTTCACGTTGGTCTGCATTAGGGAATAACACCAATTCTTACTTATCAAGTGATGTTCGTAGTTGCTAACTCTTTCTCACTTGTGATCAGGACGCCCTTGCACTGTGCAGCGTCATGCAACAATGTTCATCTTTGCAAGTTGCTGGTGGAGTCTGGAGCTGCCATTTTTGCCACTACTATCAGTGATGTGGAGACGGCAGCAGACAAGTGCGAAGAAATGGAGGAGGGTTATGTCCAGTGCTCTCAGTTTTTATATGGTAATATCAGCAGCAATCACTGGTGTGGTTATTTTTTATTATTAAGGGTGTGTTTCTAGAATAATGGCTGTAAATGATTCTGAAAGCCTACTCTTCTTTGTTTCCCTTCCAGGTGTGCAGGAGAAACTGGGTGTTATGAATAAAGGGATGGTATATGCCCTGTGGAACTTTGAAGCTCAGAGTGCAGATGAGCTGTCCTTCCATGAGGGCGATGCTCTCACCATCATGAGCCGTAGGGATGACAGCGAGACAGAGTGGTGGTGGGCCAGACTTAATGACAAGGAGGGCTACGTACCACGCAACTTGTTAGGGGTAGGATATCTGTATAGGCACATTTATTTTTAGACGGCACTGTTGTGCATTAAAATATTTTGTTCAAATGTAAGTCGCAAAGTGAGAAAAAAACTAACCCTGTAAATCTGTAATCTGTTGTCATTGTAGCTGTACCCAAGGATCAAACCCAGGCAACGTTCCCTGGCATAGGTGGCTAGAAGAGACAGCGCAAGCTCCTATAACAGCACTTGGCATGAAGCTGCGGGATGGCGCTCTGCCCTGTCTTTGCCGTCACCACAAAACAGAGCCCACAGGGGTGGCAAGATGATGGAGCACGGCTGGTGTCGGACAAGATGGATTTACCCAACAGTGGGGAAATCAGTGGTCTTCTGTTTGCATCCCAGATTTTATTCGTCACTATGATGTGTTGTTTTTGCAGTGTCCCTCTTACCCATATCTCTGTTGAGGAACATTTTAGCTTTTCTATCCTCATCCACAGTGCAAACCTCCTGAGTATATGTGCGTGAGTGTGTTTCAGTGTGGGATGTGACTGTCAGAATGGGACGTGGATGTGATAATAAGAGTTGGTGACAGAGAATGCAGTCTTGGATTCCAGTGTTTCGTGCTCTGTGGTTTTTATCAGGCAAAAGGGAAACCGAAGGGACTGATGTTTCATTTCCCAAGGTTTAGGAAGTTGCTTATTCAGGGGAAAGGAAGGAAGGTGCTGGAAAGTGTTTAGAAGAGGCCTTCAGGCTGGTCAAGCTACTGATGGATAATAAGGAAGTGGCCTGGTCTGGAAACATGTATATGTTTATGTGTGGAGGATTATGTGGCTTGAGGAGGTGAAATTGTGGAGTCGTTTATGATGAACTGAGTTTTAAAAGGATGCGGAAAACTGATGCCATAAAAACTAATGCAGTGGCTGTTTTCCATCAAACAGGATATTGACAACATATCATAAACCTATATTCCTATGCTTAATTTAAGTCAGGCTTTATTTTTTTATGCTACATGATCTTTTCCCTCTTTAAGGGATGTTTATTTAATTTAAATAAAATAAAAAAAAATCTTTAAACAGCTTGATATAGGCTTATATGGCTGTCAGAACCGGCAGGATCTGCCCAGTGTTTGTGCTGCCATAGGAGAGCCATGTATGCAACAAGTTCTATTTGTCTACATGTATATGTGCACAATAAAATTTCCACATTGGGACAAAGTCACATGTTGCATTGACTGGATTTTTCACATTCTGTGTTCTGTACAGGAATATGCTGTGTTCTGCACAGATTAAAAATTCATATTGACAAATATCAATAAATACTATAGCCTACTGATGCCTTGTTGTGAAGTTCGTTACATGATATTACTTAAGTGTTTTAATGTGTACTGTATTAGTACTGAATTTGATTTATTTTTGCTTAATTTTAGCCTAAAAAAATAAATGCTTATCATAACCTTCGAAAAAATAGCAAGCTGTTAGCAAGTAGTTGTGTAGGTTTACAAAAATGTCCATATGGTATTTAATATAAGTTTTAGCCTGTCTTTTATTTATAAGTTTCTCACGTTCAGGATATCATTGCGCACTTTGTTTCATGAATGAGTAACTTGCCCTAGTTTAACCTACATTACATAATTTTGCAAGCTGTCATGTATTATCTAACGGTCTTGGACATTTGTTCATTAGTGCTAGGTTACTTTATTGTCATTAAATGGACTTTGAACTTCCAGGCAATAGCCTACTCGTTTAAGAGAGTCACATAACACCTCAACGCAATAGGTGAGTAGACTATAAAACGGCTTTGTCTGTACATTTTATGTTTTAACTGACAGAAGAAAACCTGAGGTAATCTCAAACCTATCCAAAACTTGTAACTGTTTGTGCGCTTAGTGCATTACCCACTGTGACCATGTTGTCCACATCTCCTTGTCAACTGTGCATTTCAGCAAATTTTGAGAAAAATGTCGAAGCAAAATGGATTTCATGTCGTCACCCCACTTCTCGAAAGCACGGGCATGTCTAAGCGGATCGGAACCACCGTGTATCTGAAGATGGAGAGCTCACAACCCACCGGTTCCTTCAAAATCCGTGGAATAGGATACATGTGTCAAAATGTGAGGAAAAATACGGCTGCGTTTCTTAAAATGAAGAGGAACCATAATTATTTTTGACTAAACATAGCTCCTAAATGTTGTAACGCATTAAGTTGCATTTCAAAATTACCATTGATTGTATATTCATATTGTTTCAATTATTAAATCAAGCTTTAACAAAACAAACGTTTACGTCCAGTACAGTATATTGTGCGTTCGCCCTGCCATCTAGCGCTCATTAAAGGAACGATTGCATATTACGATTCACATTAAAATGTATTTTTATTCCTTTATAAGGTTGCAAATACAAAGAAGTCAAAAGGTGTCGTTTGTTCTTCAGGTGAGTGAAATGGTAAACATGAACTATTAAATGTTTCTTAAGTATAGACTCCTTTGACCATGGGGCCCTTTAGACAAATCTAAAATTTTCACACTCTTAACAGTTTAACATGGACATATCAAATTATTCATTGTGTTTAACAGCATTCTTGGATTGAAATCAGATTTTTTCTCACTGTATTTGTGTGTATAGGTGGTAATGCTGGTATGGCCACAGCATATGCAGCAAGAAAGCTTAACCTGCCAGCTACTATTGTTTTGCCCTCATCGACTCCCCAATTGGTAGCTCAGAAACTTAAGGACCAGGGCGCTATGGTCAAAGTTGTGGGCAAGGCAAGAGCAAAGTACCACCACAGTTATCCTTAATGCCTCTATTCTAGATATGACGCAGTTATGTTATCTTATCCAGGTCTAAATCATATACACGACAGATCTTTATCTGATATTGTAGGTATGGGATGATGCAAATGCAGAGGCCCTACGTTTGGCTGAAAGTGAAGGTCTTACTGTCATACACCCGTTCAACCATCCACTAGTCTGGTGAGTTTGTAGATACAGCTCCTTAAAGCTGTACGACCTTCAATTTCTTTCATGGTTTTGGACTTCACAAGAATGAAAAGCTGTTCAAATCTTTTAGGAAAGGTCATTCCAGTATTGTGCATGAACTAAAGGCCTCATTGCCATCCAAACCTGGAGCTATAGTGGTGTCCGTAGGGGGTGGAGGTCTGTTTTGTGGAATAATGGAAGGTCTGGATGAGATGGGCTGGGGAGATGTGCCTATCCTGTGTATGGAGACTGTGGGCGCTGACTGTCTCAATGTTGCTTGGAAAGCCAGAGATCTGGTTACACTGCCTGACATTACAAGGTATATTAAGAAATCATCTTTAATCGATGAACAATTGGCACTAAAGTTTGAATGTTTCTGCATATCTCCGCTTGCTAGTGAAGCAACATGTTTGGGAGCAAAAACAGCATGCCGGCAAGCGTTTGAGTACAGCAAACGGCCCAATGTCATTTCAGAGGTAGTGACAGATCTACAGGCCCTGGAGGCAGTGGAACTGTTCCTAGGTAAGTTCATCTCTGTGATCAAGGCAATCAAACAACTCAATAACAACAAAGCTTGCTATGCAGTTGATTGCTGTGTACTGTATTCAGATGAGGAGCGTGTGTTGGTGGAGTTGGCCTGCGGAGCGTCATTGGCTGCAGTGTACAGCGGTGTCATCCAGAGGCTACAGGAAGAGGGACGCCTTCCTAAACTGCTCAACTCGCTGGTAATGATCGTGTGTGGGGGCAGCAGCGTGAACCTGGCTCAGCTGCAGCATCTACAGGCAGTCATACGGAAATAACCACATCTGTAGATTCTCACATCTGAGATAAATGGTCAAAGCATCTGCTTTGAGTTGCACTGACATGTTGTGTTACGTAAATCAAAAGATAATATGGATAATCTACTGTATTTTAAACAGCTGAGAGCAAACTGTCTATCAGAGAAGTCTGTTTTGAGCAAACATCCAGAACTAGACAAAATCTTAAGATTTTCTGTAAAACCTGTTTTAGTGAAAACGGTGTAATAAAATCCTTTATCGCCTCAGAATCTTGTCACTTACCACCTGTAACCAGCAAGTGGTGCTAATGTCTGTCGTTTTGATATTTGTGTCCTAGTGTTCACACTACAATAAGTAAATAATAAGTATGGCCAATGTTTTTTAGGACAGTAGTCACTTTAAAATTTAATTTTTAACTTGAATCAACTGTATATATCTCTGCGTGATAATTACATGGCTACATAATAAAATAGATGAATATAAAATAATACATTGTATTATCTAAGACATTAAACTATTACCTGTGTGTAAAAGTTACAGTGACATGCAGAAAATACATTTCTCATGTTCGCTTGAAAACTCTCTTGTGCACATGCAAAGTCTTCAGATTAATAAAACATATTTTAGCCACAGAATTTAAAAATAAATAAGACAATTGTGACTTATCTCATAATTCAGACATTTTTACTTGCAACTAAGCTTATATCTTACAATCTTTATATATAAACTCTAAATTATGAAAAAAGTCTGACTTGTGAGATATTGCAAGAATAATAATAAAAAAAAAATGGTGGAAACAAGCTTATCACAATTCTCACAATTCTGTCTCTTTTTCTGGCAATTGCGAGTTCATATCTCATAATTCTGAGATGTGGAATTTTGAGACATAAACTTGCAGTTCTGTGAAAAAAAAATGTCAGAATACTGTAATTATGAGATACAAACTCAGAATAGTTAAAAAAATCTAAACTGTGATATATAAATATAATTATATATATATATATATATATATATATATATAATATTATTTATATATATATATATATATATATATATAATATTATTCTTTCAAAAATTTTCTGCCAATTGTGATTTGTATCTCAATTTTGAGAAAACGTAAACGTAAACTCATAATTCTGAGAAAAAAGTTTAATTGAGAGAAACAAACTTACAGTTGAGTCAGAATTGCAAAAAAAATCAGAAATGCACAGTGAGACAAAAAAGCAAAATTACTTTTTTTTTTTTGGCAGAAATAAGCTTTTATATCAGATTTTGGAACTGATGGAAAATTGCACATATGCAACAGTGGAATGCAAACCGCCGGCTGTAGCTCAGGAGCTACTTTGTTTCCTAAGGCTGCTGTAAATGGATTTCATGATCCATGTTAATAGCGATGAAATTACCAAGTACTTTGTCATGTGATTGGAAAAGGCAGGTAATTGTGTTAGCACAAAGACTGTGATTGTAGTAGCTACATTAAATGCTTTATGGTGCACTAGGAACACCAGGCAGCATACAAGATACTTTACTGTGGTTGAGATATTGTTCTGTGTCAGACATGAGCAAAGTTCTTTTTGCATTGATTGATGATTGTTTGAAATGACTGATATATGAGAATGTTTATCTAGTTATACATTATTGAATAGCTTGAAGAAGAGAACCTTTTAGGGTACCAGCTCTGTGTGGGTATAAAAGTTTCTGCCAAGATTAAACAGACATAAACGGCTTTGCGCTGAGAGTGCGTTTAAGCTTCTCACAGATCACAGTCTTAAGGGTTAACTGCAGATCAAAGCTATGAGATTGATTTTGAGTCCCACAGAGGGCCCATAATCTACTCTACTTCTGGCTCCTTTCATCTGCACTCTTAAGGTTGATTTCAGGCTGAAACAAACACAACAGCAAGAGTAGCTTGTTGTTAAATACACAAGGCAATGATATACTGCAGACGAAGTTAAAGCTTGAAGTTGATGCCTAAGTAATGAATTTTTGTGCTCTCTGTGAGGAGTTAAATGAATAAATGCTGTTCCAAACCCATATTATTTAATTTCTTTTGTGGACCCCAAAGCAGAAAATCCTGGCTGCTCTTTTCCGTACAATGAAAGTGAAGGATGAGACTGTCACAGCCTAAAAATGTACAGTAAAATATGATGCATATAAACCCAGGTTTGATGTCAGAAGCCATTTGTTCTTGCATGTCTCATAGTTAATGGCAAATTTGGTGTAACCTTTTTTGATCTACTTTATTTCAATGTGAAGAGGCAAAAAATTTTTGGATTCTTTGTCTGTTCTTAACATAATGGCTTTAGAAGGCATAGAATGTAGTGCACAAAGTGTATAGACTGCTTTTAGATACTTTTATTGTGCTTCATATCATTTTTGGAGCTCAACAGCCTCCTTTCACTTTCATTGAATGGAAAAGAGCAGTCTGGACATTCTGCCAAATGTCACAAGGGTGAGTAAATACAGTAAGGTCAAAATGATCTATTGCCTTAACTATTAAGCATCTTGAAAGAACCATTTTTCTAATTAGAAAATCTTTCATTTATACTACTGTTCAAAAGATTTTGGAAAGAAATGAATACCTTTATTCAGCATGGACACATTAAATCGGTCAAAAGTGACAGTAAAGACATTTAGAATGTTACAAAAGAGTTATTTTGAACTTTATATTCATCAGAGGATCCTGAAAAAAAATACATCATGCACGCTTTCCCCAAAAATATTAAGCAGCACAGCTGTTTCCAACACTGATAATAAAGTCGTTTTTCTTAAATGATTTCTGAACGATCATGTGACGCCAAAGACTGGAGTGATGGCTGCTAAAAATTAATCTGCGCCATCACAGGAATAAATTATGTTCTAAAACAAATTACAACAGATTTAAATAATATTTTACAGTATATTTTTACTGTATTTTTTGGCAAATAAATGCAGCCTTTGTGACCATAAGAGGTTTCTTTAAAAAATACACTGATCCAAAATGACTCAATATCATTTTTTTGTGATTCACAGGGATTTTGTAACGAATTATGCTCAGAATCATAATTACAGTGTTAGTTTACAGGTCAAATAGGCGTTATATAGATAAATCATGTAATCCAGACAGAAGTTGGATTGAATCCTTCTGGCTTAAGCAGTTTGAAAGAGCAGTTTGTTTTTGAGCTGCTTATAGAGAGCTCAGACTCGTTCCCATTAGTTTCTGTGCAAGTAACGATATGCAGGCCTGGGCTGCTTAAATATTTACACACCTCTAATGCTCTCGGCCTAGTCCTTAGAAGTGCTGCCCTCTCTATACATTAAACAGACTGTCCTTCCAACCATGACGGCTCTAGTCTGGCGTATTGACTGCCCTGAGGTGAAAGGAACAGCTTTGGCTTCTGAAAAAACATTTACTGACTGCCAAGACAATGAGGCACGATGAAAGCCAAGTTACGTGTCCTTAGTGAGTTTTTAGGACTAAAGATCTGTTGCCAAAATAGCTGAAGGAGAGATAGCGATTATGTACAGTTGTAGCAGGGAGTGGAAACAGAAACAGTATGACACTTGTGTTTAAAAAAAATAGAAATAAAAGAAGTGGAAAGTTTGCCTAGAGAAGTGAAAACAGAGGGCTGTTGTGTTTTTACTCTGGCTGACATTGTCAAAACATCATGTTGACAATCTCGTTGTCTTCTGTCTTCCGTTTGTATTGCCACAGCATCATAATTAATGAACTAATCTTTTTAATATCTTGCCAGACTGCCGGTCTATTGACATTGGTTTATAACATCCACTCCGGACATTGCATTGCTCATGATAACTTTTGTTAACCCTACAATAATTAAATCTACTTCACCAGCTAATTACTCTTTAACAGTGATGCTATAGTGACCGGAAAAACGGAAGTTCAAAGACAAAATTCTGCACACTTGTTTCTCTGACGCATAAGGTCTATAGACTTTGCTAAACATGCTAACTGTGTTAAAAATATTTCTGTGAAATATGGGATATATTTAACTTACATGTTAATACTCAATGATATTACAGTATTTACCCCCGATATAACAACAACAATAATATAGACAGTGTATTAGCTATATCAGTCACAAGGACATATAGTAATAATAATAATAATAATAAGAAGAAGAAATAACAATAAGACAACACTATAATTAAAAATAATAATCAAGTATTGACTCTCATGTTCAGAGAGGAACTCTGGTGAGTCCTAATTTTTTTTACTAACATTGATTCCTGGAAACAAATTAGAGCAGGCAGTATTTCTGCTATTGTACTGTAGTTTTTGGGAATTAAAATTTGATCATGGGTTAGTGTGGCCCCATGGTCCAATCTCCATCACTAGCTGCTGCCATGTCTGTAATTCCACCAGACAGCCCACCATGTACAATCATTCCTATAATCCTCTGTAAGTCTGTCTGTGGCCTGCTTTTGCCGAAATAAATCCTATGGATCTCTTCCCTCAATTGCTTTTAAGTGCAATGAGTACTACATTGAGCCTCACGTGATGTATACAAAGAATTTTGGGAAAGTCTGTTAATGGGACATCAGTGTTCAAATATTATTTCATGCGTAAAAAAATAAAATGAATATTTTTATTGTTTTATGTGTGATGACATTTACATCTTGACTCAATGCACACCATGCTTCTGATCACTGCATCAGAATTTACATCTTAATGTATAAATAGTTTTTTTTTGGTTTGTTTGGTATGATTTTTCAAGAATGTATATATTTGAATTCAAAACTGTAAGAAAGAAAGAAAGAAAGAAAGAAAGAAAAAGAAATTAGAGTGATGTATTCCAGCCCTGTTCAACAATGCAAATTGGTCTAAAATGTGAGATTGTCTTAATAATCATTTAAAATTATATTAAACAACACATAAAACTATAAAATAAAAAAAATAAAAATAAATAATAATAATAATAATAATAATAATAATAATAATAATAATGATAATGATAATAATTTACAGCCTGTATACTTTCATCTATCTATGGGAATTGCATGTCAATAAATATTTTTTTTTCATTGTGGTTTAAATGTCCAAACTGCGCTCATTCTCGTTTTCTAACTACAATTCCCATATAAACATGCGCCCTAACGTTTGCGCATGCGCACTGACGTTCAAGCCCCCAAGCATTAAAGGGATGACGTCACCTGCCTGTCGGATCGTGCTGTATTGTTGCACAGGGGAATGAGAGCGCACGAGCCCAGAGCGTTCGCGGGGAGGATGGGACTGTTTACAAGGTAACTTCTCAATCTCAGACCTCAAACTGACAGCTACATGACACGTCCAGAAAAACAAATAGTATAAATACAGCCGACTTTGGACTTCTTCTGAGGTGATTTCGTTTTAAAGGGTGGGACATAGAGATGCATGCAAAATCGGCGGTTCAATGGGCGAATGACGCTCGTCTAATTTATAAAACAAATGCAATACATTTGTTATCATTTTCGATACGTTTGTTTGTATTGAAACCTCGTCTGTTTGTGATTATTTCTTCACTTTGATAGTTCACTTCAGAAACTGCACTTCATAGTGTTTTTCTTTAGTCTACTTACCAACTCATGACAGTTTGATACAGTGTTGCCATTTAAAACTCATTTACATGCTAGATTTACTTCGGTTTAATTCAGACAGTGGTTGTCACTGTTTTACCAGATGTTTTGCTTCAGTTCATGAAGGACAAAGGGAAGTTAATAAGTAACCAAATGAAGATCTACTTTTCATGCACGGCAGTACAAATGCTTATTGGAAAAAATGTGTTTCTTTTGATGCGAGTTGTGTTTTGATAATGAAATGTTTTACGAAGTGAAACTTAAAATGCCAGCAGCAAGGTGGTGTTTATTCACAACAGAAGTATACACTAAGTTTAGTGCAATGGAGCACAGTGATTGTTAGTAACTTGTGGTCTTGATGGAGTATGCATTGGTTTTTGGCGCATTTGTTGTAGTTTTTTTTCCTTCCTCCTGGGTTGATACTGAGGTTGTTGAGGACAATACTGAGGCCATGGTATCTTTTGGAATATGATCTGATCCATGGCATTTGGACTTTTGGAGATTTGATGTCAGGTAGTAATAGGTTTGTGTTCTCCAAAAAAAAAAAAAAAAAAAAAAAAAAAAAAAAATTAGTCAAAGTTTACATTTAGTGGATGCATGCATCTAAATGTTGTCTTTCTTTTTTGGTAAAAGAAGCAAAAATATTGCTACTATCCAAGTTTTTGTCCTTTAAAAGGAATTGTTTAATGAAAATGAAAATTTGCTGAAAATGTATTCAGCATCGGTTCATTCAAGATGTAGATAATTTTTTTCTTCATCAGAACAAATTTGGAGAAATTATGCATTACATCATTCGCTCAAAAGTAGATCCTCTGCAGTGAATGGGTGCCGTCAGAATGAGAGTTCAAGCAGCTGATAAAAACATCACAATAATCCCCACAATTTCAGTCCATCAATTATTGTCTTGAAGTGAAAAGCTGCGTGTTTGTAAGAAACCAATCCATTAATAAGGTGTTTTAACTTTAAACTGTTGCTTCTGGCTAAAATATTCTCTTATTGATGGCACCCATTCACTGCAGAGGATCCATTGGTGACCAAGTGATGTAATGCTAAATCTGTTCCAATGAAGAAACAAACATGGATGACCTGAGGGTGAGTGAACTTTATGCAAAATTTAAATTCTGGGTTAACTATTCCTTTAAATCTTCTTCCTGATTCTAACATCCTTCCTCCCTCCAAAAGGAAATATGTCAATTTGGCAAGAAAGACTGCTTGTCAAGCAATTTCATGGGGTATTTTACATGCCGTAGCTTTACCACAAAGATCATAGACTGATACTGAAGCTGTGTGGGGTCTGTTTCCTGATGGTTTGGATGATTAAAATATTCCTCCTGGGATTTGTGTTATAATATTTTCTCTTTTGTCAATAATTTCACTCAAAGTAGAAGAGTTATACCTTTGGTAACGTCTGCACGCAATCCACCTCAACATTTTAAATTATTGCAATAACAAGCAGTTTTAACATTCTTCTATGATCAAGCTCACAAGCACAGACTTGCAGCGACAGTGCTGCAGCGATATTTAAGCAAAGCATCATCTCTGATCTGACCGAAATTGCTGCTCGCTCATGGATGTAATGTAGGTTCGTTCGCATCGAAAATCATTGCCACATTCCTGTATATCCGTGACTGCTCATCCGGGGCTGTTTGACCTTATTAATTTGTTGCACCGTGCAGTGTTCAGCGTCTCTCGTTTAGTCACACCTCTAGTGCTTAACATGCTGGGCGATAAGCCAAATCCCTCCAGCATGGCCCAGAATTGCATGCCTGCAGTCCCAGCCCTTGGTCTTTTTTTTGTTTTTTTGGGAGAGGGTTGATGGTTTATGTGAAGGGTGTGTGTGTGACGTGCACAGCAACGAGAGTTTGTTTTGCCTAATTGGGGAGGCTGGTAGAGATGCTGACATTAGACGTGTGGGAGATGTCTTCAATTACTGAGGTGGGGTCACATTAACACATCTGAAGTATCTCAGTGCTAGAGAATGCCAAAGTAGCGCCAAGACTTGATACCGGGACTTCTTTCAGAGTGCAACCGATACCAGACGCAAGACTCCACCCTCCCATGGGCTCAGCCTCTGAGCTAATCTGGTTAAGTGCTTTTTTTAGGTTTTAAGTGGTGTTTATGTGTAGTTTCTGTGTCTCCCGAGTGCATAATGTATGATGAAATATGTTGTAAATAGAAAGACGCATAATATGTCTGCTTTTGTGGTGTTTGGAGCTGTTTTAGTTTTGCTGTGCGTACAGAATTGAAAGTAAGAGAAGGACGAGTCGGTTTGGATATTCTGGTCTGATTATCACATGCTCATGTTGCTTTGCTAAGATAGAGAAACCGTAATCTTGTTTCAAGTTTGAAGACAACACCCAAAACCCTCAAGCCCATGACAACCCCTCTGTTGTATCCATGGCAACAGAGATGTCTTTAAAGCCCTGTGAAGTATGTCTCTAATTTGTCTTTTTTTGTAAAATAATATAATAGTTGAGGGGGGAAATATTATACTATATTATGGTATAATACTTTATTATAAAAACAATATACTATAAAATATTATATTAGAATATTATCATTGCATTATGCTGTATAAATCACCAATGATTATATTAAATGAAATCTAATATAATCATTGGAGAGTCTTTCCTGAATTTTAGAATTTTTATTATTGATTATATTGAAAGATTCTATAGGATTTTAATATTGTTGTTGCTACTTGTATGTTTTTGTATAGGCCTAGTGATTGTTTCTTAAGCAAATATTACATTATGGTAAATGATGTATTGAAAGGGTACGGTTAATGTTGCCATGAATATAGAAAGCCATTGTTGCTGAATGCTGATATAGCGGTAAAACATAAATAAACATTGGTGATTTATACATATAATGCAATGATAATATTCTAATTAATTTAAAAACATTTTTATTTCATTTTAGAATTAAATATTATCCATGATGTTTTTTTAATGTTCTATATTAGAAATGATACATTAACAATTAAAATGTTTGTATTTGATTTATTTATTTATATGAAAATGGGCTTAATAGTCATAAAATAATAAAATGTATGCAAATACAATATATATTTTTTGATTTAGTTGTTAAATATGACCCGTAGTTTCATTTTACTCATTTCAGTTTTATTATGAGCAAACTTTATACATTGTAAAGATCTGACCCTCTGTTTGTTTTCCTTTCGATCTGTTTTATCAGTGGTGTCTTGGTGTGTCTTCTTCGTCAGGTGGTGTTTGACTTGTACTGTACTGCACAAGCCTGCAGAAGTAGTTGACAGTGTATGTGTGTGTGTATGGATGTGCCTCAGGGTTTGTGTGACTCGGATAAAGGAGGTGTTCTGGGAGGCCTATCCCAGCTCTGTCCAGTGTAGTGGAACAAAAGCCCAGTGTAGCTGTTTAAATTTGCCATTCTCTCCTGGATAAAACTCAGACAATGCTCTGATCTCATGTTATTCATGTTACAGTCTTGCTTGGCACCCCAGTGCTCCAACAAGCATTGGTAGACGGCTCTCAGGATGGGCAGGGGACACACATACCATTGAACCAGTCCATCCTTTTTACAGGTTCCGGTAGTATCAAGCATTGCCACGGCCCATGTCATCCTGTTGCAACCTTCATCTGACGCAAGAGCTAACATTCCTTAATGGAGATCAACTAAATGTCTGCCTTTGACAGTGCAGTATTCATGAAGGTTCCTTGCTGTATAAGTATTCCCAGATACAGTACAGTATGTAGACTTTGAGCTCGACGGAGGGTGGAATGGTGCCAGTTTAGATAAACAAAATCCAAAGCCATTTCCAAATTAGGCAAAAAGGGCAATATCTAATATTTATACAGGACAAGTGTGTAGAACATATAAGTTTTCAGGGCATGTAGTATTCATTCAGTCATATTTTATACAATTCAACCATGAAACCATTCACTTTGCGTTTGTAAAAAATAAGTAGTCATTTAATACAGAGTTATTATGCTAAGCCAGGGGTTTTCAAACTTTCTGATGTCAGAAACCCTCAGAGACATATTGCATAAAGACCCATTGATACTGTTTATTTTATATTACTCTATTTCTTTTTAATCCTCCATTTTTCCATTACTTTTAAAAATTTTTGATCCATTGTTAGGACAGCCAAGATATTTTTATTTTATTTTATTTTATTTTATTTTATTTTATTTTATTTTATTTTATTTTATTTTATTTTATTTTATTTTATTATTTTATTTTATTTTATTTTATTTTATTTTATTTTATTATTTCTGCACTATTTTTCTCCAGTTAGAAAACCACTGTCCTTTAGCCTCAGTGATACATGGGGAAGCATGACGTAGTTATGAAGTGGGTTTTAAGTAATGGATTCACTAGATGGAGAAGGTGGCGGCCAACAGCCATTGTCCTTTGAATCCACATCAGAGGCTCGAGTAGTTTACTGAAGCAGCAGAAACGGTGTAATCCTTGAACTCCACTTGCACCAAGAAGACAGGCCGACAATAAATACGCTTGGGGATTGAAACAAAGATGTTTTGGAGGTCATTGTATTCGAGAAAGGAGGGAGCTAGATAGCTTTGCAGAAGGGAATGCCTGTGACCTGCCAGTGTTAACTAAACATTTCAGTGGGCCATGAAATGTGTGCAAATGTGGGTTTAGCTTAAGTGGAAATGCAAGTTCTCAACAAGACCGCTGAGGCTGAAAATGCAATCAAGTCTGAAGGTCTCTAATTGGCTCTGGGTTGGTGCCGGCACATGCGGTAGGGTGTTTGCAAACAGTAGCCAGTGGCCGTGTGATTCTCGGGGGGAATTTTATTGCCCTTTTTGTTACCAGGGTGAACCAGTATGCTTCTTCGGGTTTGGCAGTGACTAGAAGCCCTTCGGGGCGCACATTAGAGTAATAATGGTGGGGAAAACTGACTACATTTGTCCTGCGGCGTGGAAGAAAGGCCACAGAGCTCCCAGCTTCATCCCCTCGACTACAAACAAAAGCAAGACTGTTTGTGCCGCCATTCTTGCCAGAACTGTTTTTGAAAAAACTAACTTTTTATTCACTTTCTGCTGTATTTAATGAGGCTGATAATAGTTGTGGTAGGGTTAGGGAATGCTATGTCATGTCTCTTAACTTAATTATTTCCATGTTAGCCACCACTAGCTGTCAGACTTGATGGTTAAATGGCGCTTGTCAACACTGGATGTCATATACAGCTATATGTTTAAATAAATCACAGGTTGTTTCTAAAGGGCGAGGTTCTGAGTTGTCACACCTTGAATTCATTCGCCTGTGTGTGTGAGACACACCTAAAGTGAAAAAAATGTTTCCTTCATTCATGGACCAAAACATTGACTATATTGTCCATAACACATTAGATAGACCTTTGACTTATAGGAAAAAAGGTGGGATTTATTTGAATGTAAAGCTCTGACTGCTTTGGATTAGATTTGGATCGTATCATATAAAGAGGACAGGACACTTTCACCGGTTTGGACTGGCTGCTGTGTTTTCAAGATCTTTCTGGCACATTTTTCTCTTAGAATTTGATTTTGTCTGTTTGGACAGTGACTTTGTGCTTGTTTCTATTTTGAGGAAACAGGATATCCCTTCTTTTATGGCCACAAAAGAGTGTTTTTGCTGTGTAATGAGTGGGTGTGTTGATATGACTCTTGTGTAAATGAGATGAGTGATTTCTTCTGGCCTTTTGTAACCTTTATACTTTTCCAATTCTGATTTATTCAAGCTTTTATCCATTCCATCATAAGGGAACGGTGATATTTCTTCACTTTGTTACAGTATTTTGAAAGGAGCAGGGAGGTTGTTCTGGGATAATCAGGCGCAAGGTCAGTGGTGGGTGGTGGAATAACCCTCTAATGTGTGGTCATGCTATGAACACTTTCCCATAGGCCCATGGGTCGTGATGCACATCCTGTCATCAGGCACACCCATTTCCCACACCCGTCTCTATACCTGACAGTCTGAGGGTGTGAGAAATCCCTCAGAGAGGAGACGGCAGTATGTTTTCTCTCTCAAAGTTTACTCAAGACACACCTTACGCTTGAAGAATCGGTCCAAGTTTGTGTGTTTGAATCTGATCAAATGCTTTGCCTTTTGCACTGCACTGATAGAATAAAAAAAGTGAAAACAATGAAATAGTTTCCCCTTGTCAAGGTTCTGGAGTTCAGGTATGTTGAGGGGTAATGAAAGGCTGGTGCTGTGCTGTGTAAGTGCAAAAGGTCAGCACATTTTATTTTGTTTTATTTTGCAATGAATAATAGCATTTAATGCTGATATGACAGTAAAATAAAATTAGTTCAATTACAGTGCTTGCATGATAAGCATGTAAACACCTGGCAATTTTAAAATCTAAATTAAATCTTTTTTTTTTTTTTTTTAAATAATAAGCTCATAATGTTTCATCATTATCTTTTTTCTTGTACATTTAAATGCACAAAATTTGTGTTTAAAAAACTTGTAAAACTTTGTTTTATAACTTTTATACATTTAAAAAAAAAATAATTATGAAGTTGCACCACCTACTTTATTATTTACATTTTAAATTGCCATTATTAGAATATTTTAATCAAAATGTAACATTACAATTATATCATAGTAATATTGCAATTTGATACAGAATGTCTTACAGAATGTCTTCTACGCTGCATAGGCATAAAAAACACATTTTATGTTTATGCACAGCTCATAGAAAGAGTTGTGTCTCTGTGGCATTTCAACCAATGCATTAATGAGCATATTTTGTTGCTTTGACAGTGCTGTTGTTTCCTTCAGGAAATGCAGTTGTAGTCAGTAAATAGAGATGTTCCAATATAGAACCAAGATATTACAAATAGATTGTTCTATTAAAAAATCTTAATGTTAACAAAATTGGCATAGACTCTGACCTCAGATGGTAGCGGTTGTTGTGCTGATGCAGTGAAGTGAACAAATTGGTCTGTTCCACCGATGCAAAGAGCAAAGTTCATGATCAATAATTGCTGTCAACAGACACACATCACCATTAGCAGTGCCCACACTTCCTGACGATGACCCTAACCTGACCTCGGTGACCTGTGCTCAGCAAAGAAGAGGAAAGAGCCAGATGCACTCTGGTTCATGTCCTTTAAACAGAGGAAATTTGATCTTCTCTTGGAAACCAAGGCTTTCATTATTGCTTCCAAGTAGTATTCTGGGAAAATAATGTCATTTCATATCTGAAACAGAGTGCTCTAGGAATGCACCCAGACATTGTGTACGCACTTTTGATTGCTTAAATGCATAAGTACAGCTGATTGGATGATGGAAATCAATTGAGTGACGTTACCTAGTGATTAATCAGTTGCTGAGTGATATGGCTGATGTTAACTGAATGACCAAACAGTGTTTGTTAAGATACACTATGTGACCAGACATCTTCTGTGTAAGTGTCAGTTTAAGTCAACATAAGTCACACATGTTCCTGGTCTTATTTTAGATTATTTTAGCAGTGCATGCTATTAAAAAAAATCTTGAATTAAAATGTAATAACTTGGTCAGGTTCTGAAACAACTTTCTTTTTCAGCTGCTGAGTGTTAAACAATAGCTGTTCAATGTCTATAACCAATATTGACAGCATTCTTTCTCATCCAGACCTAGATCCATTTTGGTATGAAGTGCTTATTTTTCAAACTTTAATCAGTCCATTTGAACTCAAAAATGCCATTACGGAAATAAAATTTGTTGCAGATGCAATATCTTGTCAAATTCAATGTGTTTTTGAAATCAGTACCAAAAACATTTGATTTATTATTATTTGCCTGAAAAGGCCTATTTGCCTAAAATGCCCGAGAGCTTGGTAGTGCTTTGCTTCAGAAGGTCATGAATACTTTAAAAAAAAACATATCTTTTACATAACATATCTGCAGTAAAGATGTTCTGTGACAGCTGTTCGGCTTTTTAATCATTCTCTCCAGCTGTGTTTCTAAGCCAAAGGTTTGTAAACCGTTAATAGACAGAAGGCATTCAGAATTATGAGCATTTCAAATCAAGTCTTGCAAAATCTGCTTTAACTTGTTTACTATCTTCACTGCACCCACTTTAACAAAGGCAAGCTTTATTTGGAGGCACGCAGAGAAAGCTAGTAAAGAAAACATCTTTATTTGTGGGGATTTGTACTTTGTTGGCAGTGTTAGCTAGTTTATTATGTTTATAAATGTTTTAAACAGTTTAAACTACATTTTTATGTTTTCTGAAGAAAATGTGCGGTGCTTGTTTGCACAAAACTTGCCACCACGATGTGTATTACGATGTGTGTTGCTATGTGGTTTCTAAGTTGTTCTGGATTTTTTTTTGGCACGTTGCTGTGTGGTTGCTAGGGCGGTTGTCCAAGTCTATAAGATATTCATGTTTATGGCGTTTTTTGTTGTTGTTGTCATTTTATGGCCAGTAGTTGAAAATCTTAAGTGAGATTTAAGGTATTATTCATGTCTATCACATTAATAGTTCAGTAGAAGTGATAGTTGTCTTAGCAAAAGTGTTATCCTAGTAATATTTATATAATATAATATTATATAATATGAAATTATATTATTATTATTATAGTAGGCTATTTATTCATATTTGGCTTTTATTTTCATTTTTTATTTAAAATTTTAGTTTTTGACATTTTGTAATGGGCTTTTGTCAGTTTTATTAGTCTGTGTGTGACCAATATTTAATTTAATTATTTTGTACACACACACACACACACACACACACACACACACACACACACACACACACACACACACACACACACACACACACACACACACAATGTTTTTTTTCATTCTAACATCTCAGATCTATTTGTCACTGTACACTTGTCAGCTCTGTGATTGTGGGTGGAGTCAAACTCAGTGCAATCTCTCTTATTGCCCTCCCATTGAAAAGTGCAGAAAGGAGGTGTGGCATACAGGAAGAGGGTGGTCCCAGTCAGACCGGGAACATCTGTGTATGTGTGGACGGTGCACTTATTCAGACTCTGAGCTCAAGCTTACAGTTGTAGTCATATATTAAAATATTCAGACTGCTTATACTGTAAATCCAGTGGAGATTTGAACCAGAGGCTGTGCTGTTTAGAAGACTCATTTTTTTTGTGTTGATCTTGTGGAGTAGAGGCAGTTTCGCCTGCTATTTCAGGACCAGATTTGATGGTGAGAGATGTATGAGCCGTTGCGGTTTGCGTGCTTCCCACACCACAGCGTTCAGGGCTGAGATCAACACAGCTCTCGCTGCCTATATTTCACCCGACAATGTGCTCTTGAGTCGTGACGTGCCTTTCTGAGAGGTGAGTGTGCTGTGTTTAATTTAAAGAAATCAAAATGTGAAGTCACTTTAACATTGACGTTTGAGGATGTTTTTCTCTGCTAGTGTAGCTCTGTTAGAGTTTGTTGTGTGGGTTGCCATGTGAAGATCCATGGATCGCTGCCGATAATCTTTATGCATACTTACCCTTTGGCCTCAGATGAACTGGTGTGTGTGTGCTTTTGTCTTTTTTCGTCCCAGGCCCCTAGCTAAGTGAGTCAGGGGAAACAGCCGTAAAGTTCTGACCTCAGCTGAGGAAGTATTATGAATGGATTGAGACTGGTGTGCATTTTTCCTGTGGGTGTGCCAAGTGACATAATTACATACTTAATCAGCAATACATAAACAGCCTGTTGATGATTTATTCATCTAATTTGTTACTGTCCTTTTTGATTTATGTGTGTCCGTTTTGAATGTTCTGATCTGTTATTGTTGGATGTAGAACAGAGGTTAGACATCTATATGTGTGTGTGTGTGTGTGTGTGTTCACATGTTTAACTTAATACTACACTCATAAAATAAAGTTTTTTTTATTGGCATGTTTGATTTGACACTCTTAAAAATAATGTTTTCAAAAGGTGGTTTTCACAGCGATGCCATGCACTCTTAAAAATAAAGGTTCTTTTACATCTATGAAACCTTTAGAGGTTCTTTATTAGAGAAAAGGCTCTCTAGATTGTTAAAATGTTATTAACACTAAAAAACTGATATTTTATGAACTGTCAACTGAAAGGTTCTTTGGGGGACCAACAATGGTTCTTCATTGGCATCACTGCAAAAAACAAATTTTGATTCCCCACTAAACCTTTCAGTTAACCGTTCATAAAAGAGCCATTTTTTCAAAATGTAAAGAACATTTTAAAACTCTTAAGAACATTTTTCCATTATAAAGAACCTTTTGCTAAATGGAACGTTTCTATTGATGTTAAAGGTTCTGAACCATAAATTCCAATAAAGAATTTTTATTTTTAGGAGTGCATGAAGAACCATTTACATTGGACAAATGGTTTTGGAACCAAAGGTTCCCTTTTTTGGAACCTTTACTTTTAGTATCTTTGTCCTTTTCAGTAGTGTGTTACATTGTGATAACCAACATGGTGACATTTGGATAGTGACCCTCCAGTAATAATTAATAACCAGTATCAGCATGCGTGATTTGGTGTTTGCTTGTCCAATCCCAGCTGAACTTGGGGAAAGTCATTATATACTCAGCTCGACTGCAATCCCCAGTACTGAAGCCACAGGATTAGCACATGTAATGCAGGCTGCTGAATCACAAACGCGCCTGGCAACAGCAGACAGTGTGCATGTGCTGGATAGTACTGGTTCTCTGGACTCTGAAGGAGTCTGACTCTGGGGAATCAGGCTTAAATGTGGCTTTGGAATGAAGTAAATGTGGGTCAGGGGTCTGTGTTTTAAAAACTATTCGACTCGTCTGCCTGATGGACAACATTTTTGCATCTTTCCTCTCTAGTTGCCTTTCTGGTTTTGTCTATGTGCTCGGATCCCCCGAGGGGTGCAGTCTATGATCCCTGTGGGACACCCTTGCTACTGTCCTGATGTTATTGATCACACATATAGTCCAGTTGAGCTTAAATGTGGCTGTGCGGCTTCCGGTATACACCAAAAGCTTACTGTTTATCTGACTTAACAGGAACATAGATAATGTTCACATGTGGGTGTTTAACATTACATGTTTTTGATCATTTTTAGGTTATCTTACATTAATATATGCATGCATAGATAGGAATCTTAATCTCTTTCTCTGTTAAAAATTCCATAGTTTTAAAAATGATTAAATCTGAATATACAATGTATACATTTGAAGGGGTTCTATTTATTTAATAAATTTTTTAACTTGTTTTGTGAATCCATGAAAAATACAACAAAATATATGTAAACAGCTACATAACAAACAGTTACATTAGTTTTATGTTTTATTGAATTTGATTTAATTTTAAATGAATTTAAATCAATAAATATATGAATGTATTAATTTAGGAATTTAATCTTAGTTTAACTTAAGAAATCAGCATTAAATATATTTTGTTATTTATCAGATCAAAATCAAACACATGCACACACACACACACACACACACACGCATGCACATGTTAGGTTTTATGACATCTAATGACTTTTTTTATTTGTGTTCGCAAAAATCTTCCTTTACTGTTTTCTTGCTTCTTGTTTTATTTCATTTGTTTCATATATTTAATTATGTTGTTACATGTAATGCGAATACTCTTTTTAAAACTCTTTCTTTCAAAGCATTTGTTTACTAAAAGCTCTCATTAGCTTTTTCCATCTTGTTTACTTGCATGCCGGATGAATCTCGTGGTTGCACATGTCAATAACAGACTTAACATCACTTTGATTAGTTCAGCAGGGATCAATACTGTAACTTGCCATTAGGAACATTGGTTTGTGACTGCTGGATGACAGACCAAAGGCCAGAGTTTGTTTTCTAGTTGATCCTAGACTGGCCTGAGAGCTGCACTGGATGACCTCCATTACGTAAACTCTAAAATGGAAACCCATTCACTCTTCTGCAGGCCCACCAATCAAGGCTTCCAGACTTATGGATTAGCTTTTAATGAGAGAGGCAGAAAATTACAGACGATGTCACAAGCATGTGGAGCTGTTGGTTTAGTGTTAGTTTCGTGACTGCATTTGATATCAGAGCACTGATGATGATGGATTTTTTCCCATGCAGATGATACAGGCACAAAATTAATGGCACTGTCTGCAGGGGAAAATGTCACAGAGGAAATAAGGAAAGACAGACTAACAGCCACACGCTCATTAGATTATTCAGTGAGGTCTGTTGAGATAGTCTGGTGTTGAAGTGCTGTTGTCTTCCCCAGGGAAAGAGCTGTTTAGGTCATATCCTGGAAGAGATATGACTGCTGGCTACATCATGGGACCTCAAAATCCTGCTTCATCTGTCCACACAATTGCTGTGCAATTATGTTATTATGGAGCTCCATTGCTTGAGTGATGTTTGCATTAGTGTTGGTTTGGTTTAAAGGCACAGTATCTTTAGACCATCTTTGAAGGCCTTCACTGTGCTCTTTGCGAACAACTAACATTAGCGTATGCACTGTTCAAAAGTTTGGGGTTGTAATATTGTGCCATATTAACACAATTAAAAATATCCATTCTAATAGGTGTTAAAAAAAATAATTTCTCTGATTGCAAGGCTTAATTTCAGCAGCCATTACTCCAGTCTTCAGTGTCATGATCCTACAGAAATGCTGATTTGGTGCTAAAGAACAAAACAAAACAAAAACATTTATTATTTTTATTATTAATATTCACTTTTGATCAATATAATTCATACTTGATGAATAAAATAATTAATTGAGATATATATATATATTTGGCATTTAAATTTTTATTGTTAAACCTTCTTACGACCTAAAATATGAATTCTTACACTCTAAAAAATGCTGGTTTAAAAATAACCCAGTGCTGGGTAAAATATGGACCGACCCAACGATTGGCTTGTTTTGACCCAGCAGTTAATTTTTTAACCCAACCTTCTGGGTAGTTTTATTTAACTCAGCTGTTGCTTAAAATTACTGTTTCTTTCTTAAAATGAACCCAAAATTAACATTTATTAATAAGTTGAATAACACTAAATAATAAACATTTATTTATGCTTCTAATAATTATGTGTCTGATTTTTAATTTACAACCTATTTTGGATATTTGGATATTCATTTTAAGCCAACCATAGTTTATAATTTTTACACAATAGTTTTAACTCAGCAGTGTAGTTAAAAAAAAAACATATTTACAGTTTATTGACGTTTCAAATTTACCCAATTTAAAATAATTTTAAGAATACATATTCAAATATCTTGTTCCTGTTACAACCGTTTCACCAGCAAATAAAGGAACCGCTAATTGCCCATGAGCAGTACATTTCCCATGACATAACTTGAGTTGTGTGCCTCTTTGATAACCCTCTCTTTTACAAATCCAACTTCCCAAACTTTTAAGATGGTGCCTATGTGGTGAGACTGTTAATGAAAGCGATTACAACTCTTCTTTCCATGTACTGTATTTGAAGAATGCACATTAATAATCTTTAGAATGCTTTGCTTGGAAGCTATGCATGTCAGATTTTTTCATTCCATTGGCGATAGTGATTCTGTCTTCTCCAAATGCAGTGAAAACCAACAACAACCTAGAAAGACATGTTGACGACAACTGAAGACAAAGCGCTCTGTGAACTGAAGCAGTGGAAGTGTTCATGAACTTCATGACCACAATTACCAATATTTTGTGCAAGACTGGCAAAAATTTTTGTTGCTTTTTTTTAGTTTATTTCTCCTAAGATCTGTATGTGGATTGAGGATAATAAGCTCTTTAAGGCAAATCAAACCCTTTTGTTAGCGCATATAAAAACAATTAACATCCTGCCATTGTTCAAGTTCAAGTCACCAGATGTCCTGATTTGAATGACTGTTGGTATATAAGCCGCATGCAGCTCTACAGATGCTCACAACATGCCAAAATGCTTTTCAGAGAAATATAAATTGTACAGTGGCCCCAAAAGGTCACTTTTGAATCGTGAAATCTGATTTAAAATGTCTGAATGTCATTGCATCAGATATCAAGTGACAAACCAAGTGGCATCACAAACAAATGCTGCTAGCGCTTTCCTTAGAAGCAACATCACTTTTCTGAGTAGGGCTGACCTTGACTAAAAATTTGTCTGATCGACTAGTAGTCGTTCATTTGAAGCATTAGTCGACTAATCGCACGTTTATTAATAAACAATTTAAATCATAATAATAATAAAAGTTCAATTGCCTACATAGCCTAATAAGTGTTTATGCGCACACATAAAGCTTGCCACAGCACCGGGCAGAAGTAATGATTACGAATGTGTCAGGGAAAAACAGCAAGGATACTGCATTAACATTTTAATATTTCATTGATAAACTAGTGCTTTCTTTGTTTTCGGTATTAGAGATGAAGTTGGCGACACCGACTCGTCATCTCTGTAGTAGTGGATGCGACTGTATGCATGTTTCATACGGATTACATAATCTTAGAATATTTGTTTTCCACTTGAATTGGTTTATTTGAAAGTAGAAATTTCGGAGGGGTTAGCACAATGACCATATCTCAAATATCAAAACTCAAAATATGTAATTTCCATACCTAAAATACATATTTTACAGTCACCATATGCAGATTGATCATAAGCACAGCTAAGGCTTCCTACCAGCATCCTTCACAAAGCTTAATTTATGCAATATTTCAAACCTTTAACCAATGGGAGAAAATCAACCCTCCGTAATAGTTTAAAATCAGCCCAATTCAATGCAAAAAAAAAAACCTGCATCCAAAACGAGCTGCAACCAAAGTGATTTAAATACTCTGCATATTGATAGCGGCTCCCTGATGCCTGAAAATTATATTCAATATTAGAATGTAATGAGAGTAGGCAGTAATGGTAAAAAATTGGGAGGGGGATTAAGAAAATAGTTCCACTCAGGGCTTTAATACAAAAATGAATGGCGACTGTAGAAAGTAAAACACACAATGAATGGCGACTGTAGACAGCAAAAGCCGAATCCTGGACATTTTGGGTGATTTAGAAATTTTTTTAGGCCGAAAAAGAGGAGATGTCTGGGAAAAAGAGGACGTATGGTCACCCTACCATAATGCACTGACTTATGATCCAGCATGAATGGGAATTGCTTCCCGGCGCAGGATCAATACTGCCGTTCATAAAGATTGAATTTTGCTTACATAAAGAGGCCTAGCCACCTGGGTGGAGCACAGTGATACGCAGGCTGAGCTCTCGTGAATAAACTTCACTGGTGTATGACACAGAGAGATGTTTCATAAGACAAGAGTGTTATGGAGGCATTTTCATGGCAGTTGCTGCACAGACATGCACATTACCTGAGATTTACCTTCCTTCTGGTGTTTCCTCCCACTTTTCTTCAATGTGCTTGTTGTCTGTACTCCCTATTATATTCTGTATACACTTATAACCCTTGTGTGCATGTTTTTGGTAGCAAAATATCAGTCTTGTCATGGGTAGACCTTGATTTTAGTCTCTTAGGACTGACGTCTAATAGAGACAGTACAAGGTTTGCAGAATTTGATACCATTCCCCTTGAACAATTTATCTGAATTGCTTTGGAAGAGTAGTCTGGGAGTATCTGGACTAGTACTTAATGCTGTGAGTCTGTGTTAACTATTTTCAAGGACAGTGTTATTTTGGTATTTTTTTTTTTATATGCTATTATAGTTAGTTTATTATTTTAAATAAGCTTTTATTTCTATATTTTTAGTTTTCTTTGTAATTTTAGTGTAAGATTTTGTAATTTTAAGTGCTTTTGTGATGTTTTTTTTTTTTTTTTACATTTCTACTGTATATAACTGTAATATTTTATTTGTTTTTCAGCAATCTTAGTACTTCTACTTATTTTAGTTAGTTGCCAAGTTAAAGTTTTTTAGTTTTTCATCTTTATATTTTATTCCAGCTTTATTTCAATTAACAAAAACATTTTATTAATGGTTAACAACAACAACTCAAGGATGCATGTCAAATTAAACTGACTTGAACAAAGGCAGAGCTGTAGTGGTCAGAATTTGTTGAACATGCTTTTTTTCAGTTAACAGATGTCCATTCAGAAAAGACAAGCTTATACCTAAACAAACTGGCTGTTTTATATGTTTTACAAGCACAGCGAGACTCTTATTTCATTTGGGCTTCGGGAAAGATGTCATTTTTTATTAGGGATAAAATGTTATGCTCAGTTCATAGCACATGTTTGCTTTCATTTAGGCTAGCTGCTGATTCTTTTACTATTTTAGTTGTAAATATTTTAGTCACCTGTCTCGGTACAGACTGTGGTATCCCATGAGCACATGAGCTGAAAGATGAGGAGCAGACTGTCGTTTTTTTTATACGTTCACACATTTGTTGGTTTTGTAATAACAACTTTCCTGCGTGGTATTTTTAAAAGATTTTACATTTCAGGGCTTTCCCAGGATGTAAAGATTATTTAATTCCCAGGCGATCCCAGTGCTTAATTTGGACAAGATGTGGATTTGGATTACCCATTTTTATTTTGACATTTATCAGATAAGGTCCTGCATATTTGCTTAGAGATGTTTGTGGGTCATAGTTTGGATCAGACCTTGTGAACAAGGACATCGATTTAAATCTCCCGCTTGTGAATGATTTACTGGCATACTGTGCACTTGCATTATTCACTTGAAAAAATTTCACAGACATATTACAAAAATAAATAAAAAAAAGAAATGGAATGTGACCTGGCCATGTTTTAGTGAACTCATCTGCTAATTGCTAAATGAATAAATGTAAAATTGTGGAGAACGTCTTCATTCTCAAAGCCTGCTTTTATGGTACAAATTCGAAAAAAGAGCAACCTATAACAAATCAAAATGCAGTTCATGTTGTCATCTGTTCAAGTTGATCTAATAATAGACGTGGAATCCATTCTTATGGTGTGAAGTGTGTGGTCTCTGTCCACTGATCGTTGGACACACTAGCCAGGCCGGAGCTATTTTCACCCCATGATATATAAACCCAGCGGTGAGAAAATTCCCAGCCTCGCTCAGGAGAACAGCTGTGTCTGCTCTGCTAAATAGTTACAGTGTGAGAATCGAGATTCTCTTCCACGTTGGGAAAAAAATCACACAAGGCCGTGTTAGTGTGAACATCCAGATTGTTGACATGGCCAAGTGAATCATTCGTTTCAGTGCTCAGAAAAAACACAGAAGAGTTTCCTCTGCAATTTTGCTTTCCCTTTGTCTTTCTTTCTCTGTTTCCTTCCTTCTTTTCTTTTTTCTCTTTCAGATGTTCTCTACTGTAGGTTTTCCGGTATATAGCTGTTTTCTTCAATCAGATGTGGTATAGTCTAACAAAATGCTGCCAAAACAGTTTTTAATGCACATTGTGCATGCAGCCTTATATCCTAATAAGCTGAGACAATAATCACTCACACAGAATACCCTTTCTTGATTGCGAAGTACTGGAAAGCTCATTTGATTTTTAGAAAATCATTCTGAAGATTCCTCTCAAAGAACCAGTTCAAAAGAAACGATTCACTGATTCATTTGAATTATCAAAGTGTTCGCACTTGTGTGACATTGCATTTGTTTTGTAAATAAACATGCAGTTCAATACTGTTGTGTATTATAATGTTAAATTCAGTTCGATAAATAGTTTTTGTATGTATTTAGTTTCATTAGTTGTGTTTAATTTAAATTGGATCAGTTTGAGTCCAGCTTGGGTCATTTATTTATTTTTTGATCCATCCATTCTTTATTCTTATAATTTCCTGCCGATTCTCCAACATCTTTTAAATAAAATAGACTAAAGCCTCCAAAAATTACATTTTATATTTTGATTCTGATTGTTGTATAATTCCAAAGTAAACAAAGTGTAACTTTAAATTGATGGAATTATTTTCAGCATTTTCTTTTCTCAGATGAGCTGCAGACAAACATTCAGAGGTCAGCTCATGTTGTGCATCACTGTTTAAGTCTGTGTTTGGGTATGATGGCACTATAAACCTGCTCTGGAGGGTCAAGTACACTGAGCACATTTTACACAAACACACATACTCTAAACTCCAGCCTAATCCACAAGCCATTTAAACCTTTATGTCCCTGTTCTTCTAAAGGGAAACATCTGGTCACTTTGAGCTTCTGGGTCTGATCATAAATTCAGAGTGAAGTTTATGTTTGACTTCTTCGGGGTTGTGATGGCCTTAGCACTCGAGCTCAGGCTGGTGTACTCATTAAAACAGAACTGGATGAAGATAAATGTGGACATAGTAACTTTCTACGTTATTCTTAATATGGAGAAAGGGGAGATGAACACGGTTCAGTCTTTTGAGAGGTCAGGGCCAGTTCCATTGTGTGAGGTCTGAGGATAAAGAAATTAAGAAATCTTAAGAAATCTTGGACATCTGGGGATGTAGATCAAACAGAGGGATGTTGTGGCCGAGTAATAATTAGTCATTTGGCAGACACTTTTATTATGAAGAGAAACAGATTACAAGGACAGTCCCTTGGAGTACCCTGTTTTTTTTATGCAAAAAAATTAAATTTAGTTAGCATTTGCTCACCCTTGTGTTGTTCCACATCCGTTTTGAAAAAGTTAATTCAGTCCAGAAAGGACATTAAAAAACACCATAAAGGTGGTTCATGCACTATATTTCAAGTCTTCTTTTGCCGTAATAGCTCTGTGTGAAGAACATACTATATATCTTGTTGTGCAGAAGCTCAAATTTTACACTTTGGTCTGTTCTTCATATCTATCATATGGCTTTAGAAGACCTGCACTGCTGCATTACCTTTATGGTGCTTTTTGGAGCTTCTCATGCCTTGATTAATTTAGTTTCACTGCATGTAAAGAAACTGTTTGAGCATTTTTAACTTTCTTCTTTTACATTGGTTACAGCTCATGGATTGGCCTTTTTGGTGTTTAAGCAAACAACCTTTGGTTCCCAAAGGTTCTTTTCATACTACACCACCACACTTTGTTCCTTTGCAGTTGCCTTTCACTTATAGATACAGATCTACTTAAATATTGAATGATATTACTCGTAATGCACATTGCAAACAAGATTTTGTTTCCTTTCTGTAAAGTGATTAACATATAGTATAATGTGATAGCTCATTGCTTTTATAGCTGATTTATCTGTCTACATGACGCTTTGCATGTTGACTCATGCTGCTGTGTACTGCTGGAGTTTATGAGGCTTATGTGAGTGTTGTAATGGGTTATAAGATCATACAGTGCTGGCATTATGAGTCTTACTGCACAAACACACATTGATAATCCCACTTCTCATTTGTTGTAGTAAATACAGTTTGGGGACAGTAAGATTTCTAAATTTTTTTCAGAATAATTTCTTATCTGTACTAAGGCTGCAGTTATTTGAAATATATAGTAAAAACAATAATGTTGTAAAATTTTACTACAATTTAAAATAACTTTTTTTCTAAATAAATTGTATATTGTAAAATGTATTTTATTCCTGTGATGGCAAAGCTGACTTTTCAGTAGGAATTACTCTTTAGTGTGTCTCACTAAAGAGTACTTTTTATTTGATATTTTTATTTGTAACAGTGTAAAAGTTTTTACTATTGTTTTTTAATTAATGTAATGCATCCTTGCTGAATAAAGGCATTTGTTTTTTTTTTTTTAATTAATGAACCCAAACTTATGAGTGCTAGTGTAACTGTGCAAAGTATAATCAAAGCCTTGATTGTGATTCATTTCTGGGAGATTTTATGCACCAGTGCAGGTACTTTGCATATCGCTACTGGTCTTTAGTGGGAGGTCCAATGTAACCTGTTAGTCAGGAGTGTACTTAATACATTAACATTTTAGTTTGAATATATCACACATCTCATGTGACATATGGCTGCAAATAGCCCTGGGTGGTGGGATGATTTTCAGCTGTGTTGTCATGTTGTTTTGCGTTGAGCTCTGTCCCAGCATAGCCATCCACATTTTCACTGAACTAAGAAATTTTTAGCAGTGTCTATTTTTTTTTTTTATTTGTAGCTTCGATGTCACCCCTCCTAATTGTCTTTTTTTCCCCTCATCCTTAATTTTTGTTTTCTCTTGCACAGGGGGTCGTAGCTAAAGTGAGACACATTTGACTGGCTGGGCCTCTGGCCATGATGGCCCCACGTAAGCGAGGAGGGCGGGGCCTGTCATTCCTCTGTTGCTGTCTAAAGAAGAGTAACCATCCTGAGATCACCTACCGCCTCCGTCATGACAGCAACTTCACACTGCAAACCATGGAGCCCACCCTGCCCATCCCCCCCACCGAGGAACTGGATGCCATGTTCACTGAACTGGTGGTATGTGTTGTACCATGACCTCCATACTTTTTCTTTTGTTTTCCTTCTTTTGTTTTATTTATTTTCCAAACTGTTAACCAAAGAATGGACGAGTAGGTAGATGGATGGATGGGTAGATACTGTGGATGGATGGATGGATGGAATGATGGATGGGTAGTTATTGTAGATAGATAGATATGGGTAGGTGGATGGATAAATAGATAGATGGATGAATAGATAGGAAGATGGATGGGTTGTTTGATAAATGGATTGTTGGGTATGTAGATGGTTAGAAAGATGGATGATAAATGGATGGATAGGTATATGGATGAATAGATAGGTAGATGGATGAATAGATGATGGGTAGGTACTAGGTAGGTATATAAATAGATGGACAGATGGATGGAAGGTTAGGTTGATTGGTAGGCGGGTGGATGGATGGGTATATAGAGCACTCATTGTAGTCTAATTTTCTTTTGGTTTATGTAATTTATTCAACTTTTTATTTGCTGTAAAAAGAATAGTTGTTTCAACTTAAAAATATAAGTGTTTTAAGTAGGGATGTTCATTTCGGTTATTTTTCCTAACCGACAACCGATGCTCATTAACCGATTATTAACCGGTAACCGACAAGATAAATTTAAATTAGAATTGGATTAAATTAGAAAGGATAAAGTGTCTGTGACCTGTTAAAAATACAAACATTTGTTTCCCAGGGATTCATTTTACATAAGCAAAAAGCAGCAAACAACAGAACATGAGGATTCACATGGTCGTCATATCACATCACGCACCTGCAGCACTTCTGCGAGCGGAGAAAAACATAATAAAACTAGGCTATATATAAATAATAATAAATTAAGACTATAAACGAAAAACTGTGCAACAAGTAGCCTAGTATGCAGAGTTTCGGTTCATTTGTGTGCTACGCGAAAGGAAACAGATGGCAGAAAGCGGCAAAAGATTATTATTATTTTTTTTATTTTACAAAGGCACAAAGATTTGTTTTTATTGTGAATGTACACAAATACAGGCAAACCTTTTACAATTCTGATTATCTTTATGACTAAAAGGACTAGTTGTTTCCACTGTTAGAAGGAAAAAATTCAAATGATTGCGCTGACGCCACATGTGCGCACACAGTTAAGCTTTGCTACCTTGACAATGCAGCCTTTTCATTATCATAATAAAATACAGTCAGTCAAATATATGGACAAAAAAAAAAAAAAAACAACACTGCTCAGTTTAAATAGGCCTATGTAGTAAAATCAGTGCCGTTAAGTGTTATCACCATACTGCCGTGATGTTATGCAAAACATTTTGTTTTACGTGGATATTGGAACACCAGTGAAGTAGGCTACATAATAAATAATAATTTGGCATTCAGATACATTGCGAATACGAAAACAATTGATTTTGTGTGGAATGAGAGACCCAACGTTGGTTTTAGTTTCGTTTTAGCCTAAATGAATTACTTTTGGCTTGCCGTTTATATTGCTATAACTTATATTTTTAATTCTTGTTCTTTTCTAAATAGCCTGCTGTTAATTGAAATGATTTGTTGTGGAGTGAGGGGAATTAAAATAGCCTAGCTATGTTTACAGTGTTTTTTATAATGTTTGTAAACATTTCGCATCGGCATTGGGCCTATTTCTGAATGAAATAATAAAATGCAACTTATACGTGACGTTTGTTTTCCTCTAAAAACACAATTTTTTATACATGTAGCGTATTTTAGGCATGCAGCAAACCTTTTAAAATATTTTGATAAATTACTGAAAATAAATAAATAAATGACCTTTTAAACCATTTAACTGATTGTATTAATCGGTCAAAATTCTTAACGCTCTGTTAACTGGTTAAAATGAACATCCCTAGTTTTAAGTTTAGTCAACTCAAATATCCAAGTTGTCACTTAGTACATCTTAACATTTCAAGTTGGCCAAGCTTAAAATTTTAAGGCAGCACATAACACCTAAATAGATTTTTGTCTGTGTAGATCTTTGGACACAAGCTACTTTGAAAGTCAAATCTGGTCTTTGGTTTTGTCAAACATTATACTGGAAGGCATGTTAAGGATAACTTATCAAAACAACACTTGTGTTTATATCCTGTGATGAGGTTTCACCATTGCATTTTTTGCTAAGACAGAACATACAGAGTTCATAAGCACGCAAGCCCACGTGACCAAAAATCACAAATGGAGCCTGTTAAGTGGGTTCATTCACATTAATCCCATCGGAATAGTTACAAAAATGCTTGTTCTTCAGTTGAGCACTGCTTTTCTCCACCATTCCTCCATTTGTGGAGTGAATCAGTGCTTGTCTTGGACTCCGTAATATGGGGAATCCAAGCATTCTCTGCTAATGGTCCAGTAAAGAGTGTTAGACAATGCATGTTCCCTCATTAGCTCTGCAGACTCAATTGAGTAGGAGAATGTCTGTATGTCTCATGCCCACCAGCGCGTGACCAGCAGGCATTTGGCACAGATGGGCTCATGGATGACTTGCATGCACTAGACTCCGTCCCAAACGCAGCCTGTCCCCTGCTCAGTCTTTGAGGACTCAGAGTGAGCCACAACTGAGACCTCAATCAGTGTCATGTTGACTTGATTAAACAGTAAAATGCTTCTAGCAGGCTTTTGATTATGTGTTGATTTGAGGTGAGAAAGCAGTCCTAATCATGAAGTTGAAGGATAGCTGCTTCTATCTAAATGGCTTTTAGTGAGTGTGAAGGATAGCAGAACAAAATCTCAGGTTCAGGTTTTTCCTGCAGAGACATAAAGAGGGAGAAACTATGAGGGAACAGTCTGGACAAGATCAGATTTTGACCTGACTGCTTCTGCAATAGATGTGGTGTCTGGATGTGATGTTCTCTCTCTGGAATCTCTGCTCAAATATACATGAGTACTTACGGGTTGGATTATATGATTTTCCTGTATTTTTCATTCTTTTTATCCTCATTATTTCCTTATGCAGCCTGTTAAAGTGGTCTCGGGACCTGCTCGTTGTATGTGTCTCTCACATGATGTTAATTAACATGTGCCCGAACATCTGGACTGAATATGACCAACTCGGGCCAGAACTGCATCATGGGAATGCACAGAGGTCACAGGAGTTTACAGGCATTAATTGATGGTTTACATGACTAAATCTTTTCTTTGCTGTGAGGAAACAAGGACTCTCTATCTCACACAGAATTGTGGGAAATTAACCTCCGCTTAAGGGTCAGTGATATCCAGAGGCTGATGTCAGAATTTAAGTCATGTTGGTTTTGTCAGGCCTCATAACTGACTGGATAGATGCCTGTGTGTGTGTGT
The DNA here is from genome assembly GCF_018340385.1 of Cyprinus carpio. Classification (NCBI taxonomy): domain Eukaryota; kingdom Metazoa; phylum Chordata; class Actinopteri; order Cypriniformes; family Cyprinidae; genus Cyprinus; species Cyprinus carpio. Next base: position 6,790,722 of record NC_056613.1, on the reverse strand, counting down.
GTCACTGCCAAAATCAAATATTATTATATATTATATTATATATTATGTATATTCTTTTGAGCAGTCAATGCAGTTTCTGTCTGTCTGTCTGTCTGTCTGTCTGTGTCTAAAAAATTAAGCAATCATAGTTTGTAAGAAATTTATTAATATATTATATTATATTATTAATTATATTATATTCATGTTAGTATTTATATTGTATTTGTATTATATTCCAAATAAGCAACCAAAAGTGTCAATTTTAGCTATTTAACCGTATTAGAATGTGACAAATGTGCTAGAATATGCTTTTTGGTGTTGGAGTTAATTGGATTTGAAATGACAACGTATGCATTATTTTAAAGTCTCTCATCTCCTTCTCAGGATGAGCTGGATCTCACAGAAAAACATAGAGAGGCCATGTTTGCCCTTCCTGCCGAGAAGAAATGGCAAATCTACTGTAGCAAGAAAAAGGTAAGTTATTGGCACTAGATGGGACTGGGCAGGGACTCCCATCACAGATGCCTTTTCCATTTTCTGAAAGACGTGAACGTATAGCCTGGCATTGACCATGCATAGCAGTTTCCTAAAACAACTCTGTTTCCTGTGGAGACATTTCATCTGGCTTGACCGTGGAGTTTGAAACTGAACAGCTAAATGTATGAACACTCGTACTGTACATCCAAAAAAGGAACTAATATAAATGCTGCTGCTCTAGCACAGGCTTGGCTTTGGGACAGAGAAGTGGTGTTGAGTGCAAGGGTTTATTTTCACAGTACGTGTGATTTGGGTCTGAGGAGTGAGAGGTAACAGAACCCAGGCTGCTCTGACACACTCTGTAAACTCTCGTTTATAGGAGGCATTTACGCCAGTGGAACTAAAGAGCAAACCACACAGCAGTGGTCTGAGGTTTCTCTACAGCTGCTAGAGTGTATGACCAGTTACCTGGTCACGACGCACCAGGGGAGCGCTCTTCAGCTGCTGACCTATTGTCCTCTAAAACACTTAAAAAATAATACTGTCAATCATTATGATGTTAGGAATGAACTTTATTCTCATTCATATGTTAAAGCAAACATTTATGTTGATGTTCTGTTTGATGGATCAAGGCTTTGTAAGCTTATACACTGGTAGAGATGGAATTTCAGTTCAGATGTTATTATTAAAGGGATAATTCACATCAAATATTTAATATTCTGGCATAATTTACTCACCCTCATGTCCCTCCAAACCTGTATGATTTTGGTTTCTTCCATGGAGCACAAAATAAGATATTAAAAAATAAATAGTAGTTTTAGTCATTGAGTGAAAGTCAGTGGGGTTCAGATTACAAAATGTGTTCTTTTGTGCCCCCCCCCAAAAAATACAGAGAGACTCCTCAAATTTGAAGTCTTGTTAGTTTGGTCTCGTCTTGTGGCTGACTAGAATGTGTCACGAAAACTTCCATTGCAGATTTGTGATATACAGTGGTGTGAAAAATTGTTGGCCCCCTTCCTGATTTCTTATTTTTTTGCATGTTTGTCACACTTTAATGTTTCAGATAATCAAACAAATTTAAATATTAGTAAAAGATAACACAAGTGAACACAACATGCAGTTTTTAAATGAAGGTTTTTATTATTAAGGGAAAACAAAATCCAAAACTAAAGTTTTATTTTTTTTAATTCCATGGTGGAAACAATCTTTTATATCTTTCACTGTATTTTTATTTTATTGTTTTTCATTTTTATTTAATTTTACACCCAATCTGTCTCAGAAAAACGAGTATGCTGCATTATCCCAGCTCCATAAAACACTGAATGCAGCGTGCCAGCCAGCTACACCTGTAAGGCCTGAATCAAATTCCTCCCAGTGGAGTTTTGGGGTCTGAGCAACATGTGGAACCAGCACTGTACAATATAATGAGTGCTATAACTACCATCAAGATGTTGAGACCAAAGTACATGTGAATGTCTGGTATGAAGTATTTGTGTTAATAATAACCATAATAAGATCTTTCTCACCCTGTGTTTTGGTTTCAAGCTATACTTTTATTAATCTCTAAACTCCTATGGTCTAAAATAGTTTAGGTAAATTGTATAATTGCAGAATGTGGTTATAAAACAATGGGTGGACTTGTTAAATAAGATTCCAGGAAGCTTATGGGCTCATGTGGTGCGTGAAACCCCCCAAAACAACCCCAGTTCCCAATTCCAAATTTACTCTGGCCAACACAAGTCAGTCTTATCCTGAAAGAGCAAGCAGCTGCTATATTATAGACACTTGAGCATAGCACAAAACACTGTGGTATTGTTTCCCAACCCCAGGCTTTGTATTAAAAGCTTTTAAAGAATCAGTTACTCTGGGAAAAGGCATGTTTTGGACTGAATTGTCGCCTTTTAACACTCTGCCAGAGTGTTTAACTCAGCATTAGGAGTAGAGTAGTGCCGAAGCTCAGTGTCTTGTGTCTGTTTTCAGGTAACAAGAAGCATCTCAAACAAGGTGTCAGCTGTGGACACTCACACACACAAAATATGTCAGTTCACAAGCGCTTTTGGATTGTTGGATTCAATTTTGTGGGAACCGCAGTGGTTAGATAAGCTATGTTCTCACACATTGTGGCTGTGGAAGTGCTTGAGAACCTGGCAGTACAAAGAGATCTGTGTTGGTGTGGAGGACAGTACAGTGACGTTTGTGTGTCAGACGCTTGCAGTTTCAAATCAGAATTCACCCAATTAACGTTCTTGTTGTGTATGATTCATCTTGCATGTTATTCATAACCTTTTGTAAACCCTTCTTATTTTGTAATTCCTCCTCTTCAACATCCACTCACATACCTGTCTGTCTGTCTGTCTGTCTGTCTGTCGTTCTGTCTGTCTGTCGTCCTATCTGTCTGTCATTTTGTCTATCTGTCTGTCTGTTGTTCTATTTCTGTCTGTCTGTCTGTTCTGTCTATCTGTCTGTCTGTCGTTCTATTTCTGTCTGTCTGTCTGTTGTTCTGTCTATCTGTCTCTCTGTCTGTCTGTGTCTGTCTGTCGTTCTATTTCTGTCTGTCTGTCTATCTGTCTCTCTGTCTGTCTGTGTCTGTCTGTCGTTCTATTTCTGTCTGTCTGTCTATCGTTCTGTCTGTCTGTCTGTCTGTCGTTCTATCTATCGTTCTATCATTCTGTTGTTCTCTCTGTCATTCTTTTGATCTATTTATTGCTGTATCATTCTTTGTCTATCATTCCATTGTTGGTTCTTTCTATCATTCTATCTGCCATTCTGTCTATTTACCTGTCTGTCCAAACATATTGTGCTGTATAATCATTGTTTTAGAATAATTATTGTTTGCCTAACATGTTCGATTATATTTTTCAGCTTAGTTTTTTTTAAGTTTGAATTTTCTGTCTGTTTATATAAATGTGTGTTTGTATGATTTCAGTATCCAGGCTAATCTTTAGTTTTTTTATAGGAACAGGAAGAGAATAAGGGGGCGACCAGCTGGCCTGAATTCTACATCGATCAGATCAATTCTATGGCTGCTGTAAGTATGACTAACAAACTAGACAGCAAATAATGAACACTTCCCTGACCACACTCATTTCCATCTTTGCCCTGAGGACAAAAAAGTCTCTTAGTCAAGAGGGAGTCATTAAACTCACATATGTTGCCCTTAAGGAAGTTGTTAGGGGATGTAGGTGTTTATCGAGTGGTAAACAACTATAAATATTTCATAGCGCAAAGAGCCCTGATGCTCAGATAATTGGTGAAGCTATAAATTCATTCACATGTTATAGCACACTTTTCTTTTTGTATTACAGCTAAATTTTTTTGGGGTGATTTTTTTTTTTTTTTTTTTACAGTTTATATGCAGTTAAATAATTTAACATAACTCTTACCTGGCAAACTTTGGACAGTCCATTAATTATTTGCCTCTATGTTAAATATCACCACCAGAGGAAGTCCCTGCTGGCCCTAGAGAAGGAGGATGAGGAGGAGAGGAATAAGACCATAGAGAGCTTGAAAACTGCTCTCCGCACACAGCCAATGAGGTACTGCCTTACACATATACACACACACACACACACACACACACACACAAATACACACACTTTATGGGTCTTTCTATGACAGTATAATTCTTTTTAATTACTCTGATTAAGTACATTGCCTTACACATGGCTGTGTGCAAATGGAGCATCTCTCTTTCACTAAGTGCTTCATTAAATTGCATTAAATGCATACAGTACTTTGTATGCAGAGTATTAGATCTATTTCTCTATTCCTGTTGTGCTGAGACTTACTCGTTTATGCTCTTTGCATAATAATATGAATTGCTTCTCACAAAAAATTCTGAGAAGACACCAAAATCAGTAGGAAAAAAAAAATCGAAAAATCATTCATTTTCATTATTAGTCATTAATTTCTTTGTTTCTTCACTATTCAATTATTTTTTCTTCAGTTTTCACACAAAAAATTCAATTAACTTCTGGTGATTCTGGTGATTAGCATATTTGTATGAAAATGCTTCAGCACTACAACTGTAAAAGATTTGTCATCCCAATAGTAAAATTTACATTTATGATTTAATAGAAGCTTGTACAAAAGCTGTTAATTTTACAAAACGTTTGATCATATTTTATAATTTACAGGGCCAGCGACTTAATTTAGCTTGGCCCTCAAACATGGTGGTAAAGGCCTCAGCAACTTTTCTCATGCAACCGTCTCTGAAGCTATGGCAGAAATTCAGGACATTAAGTTTAAATTTTCCATGTGTTCTTCTACCTAAGTCATAATGTGTTTTCATCTGCTTGGCCTAACCGTTGTGGTGCTCCTCTAGGTTTGTGACACGCTTCATAGATCTTGATGGACTGACGTGCATCTTGAACTTCCTGAAAACGATGGACTACGAGACCACCGAATCTCAGATCCACACCTCGCTGATCGGCTGCATTAAAGCCCTGATGAACAACTCTCAGGGACGTGCCCATGTGCTCGCACATTCAGAAAGCATCAACATCATCGCTCAGAGCTTGGCCACCGAGAACATCAAGACCAAAGTGGCTGTCCTGGAGATCATGGGTGCTGTTTGCTTGGTGCCCGGAGGACACAAGAAAATCCTAGAAGCCATGTTGCACTATCAGAAGTTTGCCTGCGAACGGACTCGATTTCAGGTGGGCGGAAAATTCCAGACTTGGTGGTTTGCCTCACTGAGCCTCATTCTTTAAACATAAATCATTCATAAACCAGTTGTTCATAAAGTGTTCTTTTGAAGTGAATGCAACGATTTACACAGAAATTCGTTCTGCTTTTATTTCACAAATAAGGCCATTGAGACTTATGAATGAAATATTAAGAGGTCTTTCGCCTTTGTTGTTCTCGTTCTTTCTCCCCATCTTCTCGGTTTTCACACAGACCCTTCTAAATGACTTGGACAAGAGTACGGGCCGCTACAGAGATGAGGTGAACCTCAAGACGGCAATCATGTCCTTCATCAACGCGGTCCTCAGTCAAGGAGCAGGGGAGGTAAACGCTACTTTCTCTACATCTGCATCTCATTAGATTCAAATCATCCAAGGGTTTCTCCATGACTTCCAACGTTTCATTTACAGACCAGTTTGGAGTTCAGAATTCATTTGCGGTATGAATTTCTAATGCTGGGCATCCAACCAGTGATTGATAAATTACGGTCCCATGAAAACTCCACGTTAGATCGGTAAGTGCTGTATTTTGAGACACATCATCCTCAAGTACTTGGCCGGGTTTTGTTGAGCTTAACATGCAGTCGTCTTTTATTACTCTTCAGGCATTTGGACTTCTTTGAGATGCTCCGAAATGAAGATGAATTAGCCCTCGCTAAGCGGTTTGAAAATGTACGCTTGCTGTCTTAATTTACCTCTAAATACAGGCCCTTTTTTTCAATAGTAATTTCATTGTCTCGTTGTTTGGTTCAGGTTCATATAGACACTAAAAGTGCTACTCAGGTGTTCGATCTCATCCGAAAGAGGATAAACCACACGGACGCCTTCCCGCACTTTATGTCCGTCTTACAGCACTGTCTTCATATGCCTTGTAAGTGATGTCATGTCCCCTGACACCATCACAACAGTGTGAACAAACAGACATCATAATATTGCTACATCATAACGAGTGCTACTAAAGAATACAAAGTAAAACCTTGGCATATAATTTTGAAAATGGCCCTATAGTAATACCATATTGTTTATACATGTACAAGTTTTTTTTTTTTTTTTTTTTTATGAAAAAGTAATTGTTTTTAGTGAATTTTAGTCAGGATTAAATTACATTGTATATTACCATTCGAAAAGTTTGGGGTCAGTAAGATATATTTTTATTTATTTTTATTATTAGTATTATTTATTTCTTTTTTTTTCTTTTTTTTTTTAAGGAATTTATACTTTTATACAGCCAGAATGCCTTGAATTAATGACAGTAAAGACATTTATACAAAAAGATTTATATTTCAAACAAATGCTGTTCTTTTAAACTTTGTTCATTAAAGAATCCTGAAAAAAACAGTTAACATGGAGATATTAAGCAGTAGAACTGTTTTCAGCATTGATAAAAATAAGAAATATTTTTGAGCACCAAATCAGCATATTAGAATAATTTCTGAAGGATCATGTGACACTAAAATTCAGCTTTTGCATCACAAGAATAAATTGCATTTTAAAATTTACTAAAATAGAAGTTAGTTATTTTATATTGTAATAATATTTCACAATATTTACTGTATTTTTGATCAAATAAATGCAAAAGCAATTAAAAAAAAAAAAATCTTTCAAAAGCAATAAAAAAAAATTCTTACAGACCCTAAAACTTTGACTGGTAGTGAATACAGTATATATGCATTATATCAGTCACTATAATAAACATTGTGTAGTCTGCTTGGAAGTGTTGACCATCATCTCTTCAATTTAATCAGACAAAAGAAATGGAAATACTGTGCAGTACTGGCTCCTCCTCGACCGAATTGTCCAGCAGATTGTCCTACAGAACGACAAGGGTCATGACCCCGATGTGGCTCCCCTTGAGAACTTCGACGTGAAGAACGTAGTGCGAATGTGAGTGAGAGATACGTGTCATTACATTTAACAAAATTGTACCCTGGTGTCCTCATTTTTTCTCATTTATTAATATCCTGAGTTTTAATACTCTCCAAAACGGCCTGTCATGTAATTTTTTGATTTAAGTAATTTAGCTCCGAAAAATATAATCCCAAATCCATAATCCAGACCCAAAGTCATTTTTAAGCAAGAAACCATTTACCTGTATCTAATCAAATATTAGAAAAGAGCCAGACCTCAGATTTTGTTGCTTGATGTTTATAAACAAAGACCAATCCATAATATGATTGAACAAGACAGTCGCAGAACTGTGTGTACAGACTAAAAAAAGTTGCTTCCTTTTGGTGGTAGAAGAGTTGAAATAAACACATCTTTGTGTCATCTTTCTGCATGGGATTAATTAGAAGTGAGACACAACTTCACTCTAGTTCAAACAAGTCGAAAACTGAGAGACGGTCTGGGATAGTTTCAGTCAAATAAAAACAAATATGCAGAATGCATATGGAAAACATTTGGTGGTTTGATCAAATGTTACAGAGCTGAAGTTTGACTCCCATTTTAAGGGGCATCTCTGATCGCTTAACATTTCGCACCAAAGTTCCTTGGTTTCCTGCTGGTCCTACCCGACTAATATGAAGTCATCTTGTGCTTTTTATGAATTATGAATGCCAAGTTTTGTGGTTTAGGGACACATAGAAAATGATAGTTCACCCAAAAATGAAAATTGTGATCTTTTGCTTTCTTGTGTGGAACACAAATTTCTCCTTTTGTCTTCTGCTGAAAAAAGAATATCATATGGGTTTGTAATGATATGAAGCTGAGTTAATGATCACAGGATTTTCATTTTTATGTGAACTATCCCTTTTACCATTCAGAAGTGCCCAATACTGTTCTCTTGTTTGATTTTACAGGTTGGTAAACGAGAACGAGGTGAAACAATGGAAAGAGCAAGCGGAAAAAATGAGAAAAGGTACATGACCCTTCTATGAGCCGAATATTGATTTAAGGGACTGTTTACCCTCAGGAGGCCTTGAATGTGTTTACATGTGCCTTCATCAGCGTGGGAATCAGCTATGACATTGCTGATGTTGTCAAATACTAAAGCGTTTGTGCATTTTGATTTTAACTGTTTTCTTTTTTTTTCTCTGGCTTGAATCGTAGAACATAATGAACTTCAGCAGAAGCTGGAGAAGAAAGAAAGGGAGTGTGATGCAAAAGCCCTAGAGAAGGAAGAAATGATGCAAACTCTCAATAAGATGAAAGAGAAGCTGGAGAAGGAAAGCAGTGAACATAAGCTTGTTAAGCAGCAAGTTGCTGACCTTTCTGTCCGGCTACATGAGATGAGTAATGTATGTTACATACGCACAATATGCCTCTTTCAAAACCCAGTGAATTGTTTTCTCTCTACAGCAACCTAACTGAAATGGAAACTCATAAGAGTTTGAACTGGAACGAGCACTCGGCTCCTTGCCGAAAAAAAAAAAAACCCTGCTTAAACCAGCCTACAAAGGTTAGCTGGCCTGTTTTGGCTTCTAGTTAGACTGATCTGGTGTAAAAGAAGACCAGGTAATCCAGCTGAGCCCTAGCTTGGCCAGTTTGGGAAGTCAGGCCATCTTAAACTAACCAGAAGACCAGAAAACCACTATAGGACTTTTCTTAAATTAGTGTGAAATAGTTGATTTCTAATTAGCTTGAACTGTTTTTTTCATACATACTGGTTTTGGATAAAATATAGTTGCGTATATATACAGTGTATATATCATATCCAAATAGTTACATATCATATCCAGAATAATCATGGTAGTTCCAGTAGTACTTGTTTGTTTGTGGCAGCATAACTGAAACAGCCTAGTGTCTAGACTAGAGTCTGGGAAAGCTTTCTTAATTGTGCCTAAAAATGCATTGTCAACAGGGTTTTGGATCAGACCGAAATGTGGTTTTGCGTTGTTTTTCTTCATATTCAAAGCTTCTCAACACTTTTGCTTCACAATCCCATTGTGTCTTGTATTATCAGAGGACAAATATCCCAGGAGGCCCCCCACTCGTTCCATTGGCCAATGGTAGCATTCCACCTCCACCACCTGGTCTGGCTGGCATTCCTCCTCCACCACCTCCAGGTGGAGCACCGCCGCCACCACCCCCTCCACCCGGCGGACCACCACCTCCACCAGGCCTGCCCGGCTTTGGTGCTCCTCCCCTACCTGGTGAACTTCTGGGCTCCACGCTTAAGAAAAAGAACATCCCTCAGCCGTCCAATCCGCTCAAATCTTTCAACTGGACCAAACTCAGTGAAGTGAGTACATAGTTTATTGCTAAAGACCTACTCTCACAAACTTCGAATTGAAACAATTGATTGAAACAATCTATTAAAAAAAGAATAGTTTAATACTATGACACTGCAGTGTGTGTGTGTGTTTGTGTGTGTGTGTTTATTTATATCTTTTTTAAAATTCTTCTTATAAATTGTAATTAAACTTTTATTATAATTAATTAATTAAAAATGTATTTATTGTATTCATTTTTATTCTATTCTATTCTATTTACTTTTATTAAATATAGTTTATTCACTATTCATCTCTGTATTGCAGAATAAACTGGAAGGAACTGTGTGGCTGGACCTGGACGACCTCAAAGTTTTCAAACAGTTGGACTTGGAGGATATTGAGAAAACATTCTCTGCTTACCAGAGACAGCAGGTAACTCACAGTGACATAAAGGAAAGATGAGAATCCTTACACGTCTGATCTTTTATTATAATCGTCTCACACATTGTTCCAAATGCATTCTATGAGAAATACTGCAGTGTCATGCAGTTTCTGTCCATCCCTCTGTATTGTATCACCCTTTTTTTCTGCATGATATTTACTCCTGCCCTTTTATATATTTCCTGATCTAACTAACACTTTGCTGCTTCCCGCTTGCCATAAAGGACTCTCTGTTGAATATCTTTAGACGGGTAAGTGGTCTTCGGACCTGACTCTTTAGTTTGGTGATGATACCATGGTAATTCCATGCTTTTTGGACATGTGGCTACATGGTATCTTTTGAAGTACTTTGTTGTAGTAGTGACACATGAATGATTGAATCTTACAAATAAAATTTCTGGTCATGTTTCACCCCAAAATCACCATTAAAATCATATTTGATATATTAAAAAGAGTGTTTGCATTAACCTGTCTGTGCTTAAATGTCATTAAAAATGTCACGATGATAAAATAAATGATTCATCTTAATTAGTTTAAGATATGTTCTGTTCTTTCAAAATATCATTTTTTATATTGGTTTTGAAATGAAATGAAATTTTCTTGCATTTTTGTGAGATTTACCCAGATACCATATATAAATATTGTAATCAAGTAATTTGGTATCAAAGTACCATCTATTGCATAGTACTTTTTATGTAATGTTCAGTCCATTCTTTATTGTTGCCTTTTTGTAGCATAGCTTAAAATGCAATGAACCAAAAGACCTATTTCAGTTTATTAGCCAGCATTTCAAGATGTCTCTGTTCGTAATTAACTAAGTTGGTTATGAGGCATGCAGTTGGTTTTGCATGCATCTGGAGTTTATGCAACAGCGAAGGAGACAGATTTCCACCAACTAAAAAACAAATATCCCCCTGTTCATGGACACATTCCCTTCCACCCACTTCCTCCTCCAAATAAAACCTGACGTGCTATCGTCTAAACACGCAATTTCTTGCTGTCTGCTCCCCACGTGGCACTAAAGAGGAAGAGATGACTGTTTTCAGCCTCTGTTGTTGTGGATGTCTGGTTGTGTCATGAGCATGTTGTCCTGTGCTTGAAAAATTACTCTGTTTGTCTTTTACTTTTGAGACAGCAGGTTTCTTGTTGTTTCCACATTCTGTGTTTTTGCTGTCCAAACCTGCATTTGATAGTTTCTGATCACTATGATTCTGCTTTTAGTCTGTTATGGTGTTCTGAACCATGCTATGTTTGCCAAAGTGTCACAGCTGACAAGCACTCAACTTGCCTTTTAAAACTTCTTTACATTTACCTTTTTACCTTTTTTCGCACTAAAACCCTCATCACTAGCTTGCTCTCTCAGTATTTCACTCTTCCTTTCAGTGTGATATTGACCTTCAATGCATTCTATTCTTTGCAGAAAGAATCAGAGGATGACACGGTCACTTCTAAAAAGGTCAGAGAATTGTCTGTCATCGATGGACGGCGTGCACAAAACTGCAACATTCTTCTTTCCAAGTGAGTCTGTAAATTAGGAACGCACAACCACCATCTTTGACCATTTAAGATTCATTCACAGTAATAAACCTTCCTGCATGACTCACTATAGAACAATTCTTTGTTTACTTGAGCCATTTTGTTGACGGTTGACGATGTGTTTAAAACTCAATTGCAGCCAAGCGTTTTATTCATAAGATGATCCTAGCCAGGATTTTTTTCTGATGCATCACAAGTCGCCATAGCAGCGGCAATAAACAGAGTGGGCCCACTTTATGTGTTTGATTAAAATGTACAGCTGTTAATAAAGCCTGGAATTCAGCCATTTTAAACATTTACTGCACCAAGAAACATTAGTTCAGTTATTTCAGAACATAGTTTTTTGTGCATACTGTATTTATTTTGGTTTATTATGGATTATTTTATTTGGTTTATTTATTTGGTTTATTAATTTATTCATTTTGGTTTATTTATTTATTTATTTATTTTATTTGTTTGACCTCATTTATTTATTTATTTTGTTTTATTATTATCTGTCTGTCTGTCATAAACTGGCCCTTTTCTATGAACATAGTCATGAAGGATTTTTTTTTAATCTTTTTGCATGTAGTATTAGATGTCAAAATGGTCAGTGTCATGGAAACAGTCATATCCCCCCAAATTTAAAAGAAAAACGATATGGAAATATGACCAGATTATTTCTTTGTATGGGTCACTCAAAAATGAGGAGTGCCACATGCACTGATTTGCTCAAATTTTCTTATTGCAGGTTAAAACTCTCCAACGAGGAGATCAAGAGAGCCATACTGACCATGGATGAGCAGGAAGACCTACCTAAGGATATGCTGGAGCAGGTGAGATGCGTCACCACATACTCCATCACTTAGCTCACACTGTAACTCATAACTCCAGGTGGCTTGAACTGTAATTTTTATGATGCTGCTAGAAAACGCTTTTATTCAGAAACATGCTTGCATGGAATATTTGAAAATGTACCACCTAAATGTATTTTAGATTTTCTATCTTATGTTAAGTTGAAATGTTTTATATAATGTAAATCTTATGGATGATACTGAACTTTTTTGCCATGTAAATAGCCATGATGCTAACATGGCGTAAAAACTTAATAAACAAACAAACAAACTCCAGGTGGCTTATGTACACAACAAACCTGTTTTACTGCAGTGCTAGACGTCAAACATTTCAGAACTGTGATTAGCTGATCCAGCGCCTGCACAGGCTGCAAGTTTAATTACACAAGCCTGGCAGTCCTAGCTAGCATGCAATTATTGTTTTGCAGAAGCAATTTATCCCATATCATCCTTGCATTTTTGTCATTCTGACTGATGGTGATATTTGCTGTGGTTTATAAAAATATGAAACATACCAAAGCCTTTTAATATTGTACCAGCTTTTCACATGCCTGAATAAAGTCAGTTGTGAAGCACATTAATGTGGCTTTTTGTAGTTTAATTAAAACCTTATTTAGCTATGTAGCTATATTGGTAATAAAATGCAGCTTTGTATACCTCGCCCTGTTTAAACTTTAAAGCGAGTCACCAAATAAGAGCAGCATGTAAATGTTTGTAACATTTTCCAAATGGACTTGAAAAGCAATATAATGGCAATCAGGTTTTATAACTCCTCTGATTGCTGTTGTTTTAATCTTAACAGTTTCAAACAGTTTAATCAAACAGTTATTGTAGTGTGACGAGGATGTGTATTCCATTAATGGGTCCACATTGCATTCAAATCACTTAAAACGCTCAGGATATCTATATATAATTTATTCTCTAATTTTATTTTATGAATAAACAGGCTGTTTTGGTACTGTACCTTTAAGACTTTTCTTTCAAAATGACTTCTGATTGGTTGGCCCAATTTAGTCATTAGTATGCTTGTCTGCTTCCCCTGCAGCTGTTGAAGTTTGTGCCAGAAAAAAGTGACGTGGACCTTCTGGAGGAACACAAACATGAGTTGGAGCGGATGGCGAAGGCAGATCGCTTCCTTTATGAGATGAGCAGGTAACCATCAATTTAATTCATGAAAAGCCACTTAGTTTGGGACATAATAAATAGAGATAACCTTCATCAGACTGGACAGAGCCATCAAAACACAGTATCTACTAAATTGTGTTTCCGCACAAAGCTCAAGGTGCTGTAGAGGTCAGTATGTGGAAAATAAACTGTTTTACAGGATGACGTTCTTATCTTGGTCTGTTTAGTTTCATGCTATAATAATTGTTGACTTCAGTTACCAAATGCGGTTTTCTTCAGTTTGGCATAAAGCCTGAAATTGGCTGAAACAGGGCTGGAAACATGTCGTCATTTTTTGACCTCTTCATTCTACCATCTCTGTAGAATGTCAGCCCACAAGGACATACATTTAAAAGCCATGAAGAATGGGCGGCTCCATTTATTAATAAAAAATAAACAAGTTGCAGGTGTTATTGGACTATTTTGTATTATTATTTTAATATGGCAAACAGGACCCGTCTCTCACGAACAGGCATGCTTTAACGGAACAATGAAAAACCACAGAAGAATATTTGGCTGTTAGTATTTTTTGGATGTTTTCTAGCAATGCATTATGGGTAAACCCCTTGTTAGTTCTTTCAGTATTTATTTTTATTCTACTTTAGTATGCTTTATATTTTATATGAAATATTATTTGATATAAACTACCAGTCAATTGTTTGAACACATTTTTTTATTTTGACTATTTCACCACATTTTACAATAAAAGTGCAGCAGTCAAAACTAAGAAATAACATAAATAATAATGTTTATTTAACTTATAGTTGATCAATTTAACAGGACCAATTCAAATGTATACACTAGATTTGTCTGCAAAATTAATTTCAAACATTTAAGAAGAAGACTTTAGATCAAGAGGTTTTCTTTGGACACATTTTTACTATATTCCCTTCAAAGTCATTAAAATAATGTAAATATTAATGTTAAATGAATCAAAACGTTAGCATTGGAAATGTGAATTTAGACAATTTGTAATTGCCACCAAAACAAATTTCATTTAAACAGAAATCTTTAGGTTTAAGATCATAAGAAGCTTAAATTCAGCTGTATCCAAACTTTCGTCTGGAAATGTAAATGAGATATTATCATACAATTGATGGTGTTTTATTTCAATTCTGCTTTTAAACCACAGAATCGACCACTACCAGCAAAGACTGCAGTCTCTTTACTTCAAAAAGAAGTTTGCAGAAAGAATAGCAGAAATCAAGCCCAAAGTTGAAGGTAAATTCTTATACAGTTCTGTTCTTCTTTACTAGACTTGTGTGAAATTAAGGATATACACACCTTGTAGGTGTAATATTAAAAATGCTATTTTTCTCCCTCAGCTCTCAGTAAAGCCTCTAAGGAGGTTCTTCAGAGCAAGAATCTTCGACAGCTTCTGGAGGTGGTGCTGGCCTTCGGTAACTACATGAACAAAGGCCAGAGGGGCAGTGCCTATGGCTTCAGAGTGTCCTCTCTCAACAAGATCGCTGACACCAAGTCCAGCATCGACAAGTAAGACAGGGCTTCAGTGTGTGCGAGTACTGTGTATTAAATGCCTACCAGCCATGCAGTTACACAAGCTGTGTGTTTCTCAATAGGAACGTCACTCTGCTGCACTACCTGATAACCATTCTTGAGCAGAAGTACCCTAAAGTCAGCCTGATTCACGAGGATCTGCATGACGTGCCAGTAGCAGCCAAAGTCAAGTACGCACCTAAAATTATCAAGTTTCACTATTACACCCTCTTAAGAGTTTCTGTGTCTCCAAAAAGAGTGTATGTAATAGAGAGATAACACTGGGTTTAGTGTAAGTTAAGCTTAATCGAACAGAACTTTGTGGCATGATGTTGCTAAGCACAACAATTAATTTCCACTTGTCCCTTTAAACAAAACTAAATTTTGGCTAAAATAGTAAAGCACTTGAAATGGAAGTGAAAAGGGCCAGTCTGTAACTGTTAAAATACTCACTGTATCGACAGTACAGCAACAAGTGACAAACAATATTCAATTTTAGCATAATTTTAGTATGAAAGACTTAACTTACTGACCTTTTCTGTATAAAGCTGTATCAAATTTGTATTGACAATGGAATGCCTTAAACCCAAAACCGACAGTAAAAAGATGATTTAAACAACTTTAAAGCTCAAATAATACACAGGCTTTAATAGGAGAATTAATGTAAGTGCTTTTATAAAAATCATAGGCTTCACATTTCGGCTTCTATTCATAGGATGAGTAATTATTTTTGTGGTAATCAGTGTTATACCAAAAATGCTTCTACTATTTATAGTTTTTTTTTCTTTTTTTTTTAAGAAATTAATACTTTTGTTCAGCAAGGGCACATTAAATTGATCAAAAGTGTCAGTGAAGTATTTATAATGTTAGAATCAGTCTCAGTTTCCACAAAAACATTAAGCAGCACAACTGTTTTCAACACTGATAAGAAGAAATGTTTCTTGAGCAGCAAGTCAGCATGTTAGAATGATTTCTGAAAGATCATGTGACGCTGAAGAAATTCAGTTTTGCATCACAAAAATAAATTACAATTAAAATGTATTAAAACAAAAATCTTATTATAATATTTCCCAATATTACTGTTTTTATTTTTGTTCATATAAATAAAATACATCTTTTAAAAAAATTGTATACTTACTGTAACACACAACTTTTCAACAGAACTTTGTATTGAACCCTGGAATATTCCTTTAACAACCAATCAGATGTTAGGCATAAGGTTAGTGCTGAGAGCTTGAACAGTTTCAGCCTATTATTTCACTCTCATTTTAGGGGTAGTTTATAGTTTGGGATGGTGTTAGTTGTTCCAGCACCAACAAAATTTGTTGATCCAGGAACATGTCCTATTTGGCAAAACCTTCGTCACTGTGTGAAGATACTGTTTGATGTGATTCGTTCCCCAGCCATTCCAAGTGAGATTAAAGGGCCTGCAAATTGTCCAATGAAACATTATCTCTCATTATCTCTCTCTCCAACTTATTTTTCTTCCTTTTTTCCCAGCATGACTGAACTGGAGAAAGAAATTAACAATCTGCGCACTGGCCTAAAAAGCGTGGAGACGGTAAGCCCCATTCTCTCATTTTGTCTACAATTACAACAAACTCTACAGCTTATGAGGTCATCCAGAGTAGCAAATATATCTGTTTATACAAAAACATTATTTATGGTTACTACAACTAGAAAGAAGTTTGAGATTTAAAGTTTGAGAGCCTTGCTTGATTTCTAATGTGTTTTCTCGAGATTCCTTTGAATTAAATGCCCTTTTTCCTGTTTAATATTTGTTATTAACAGGAGCTGGAGTACCAGAAGAGTCAGCCTCAGACCTACGGCGATAAGTTTGTGTCTGTTGTGAGTCAGTTCATCACTGTGGCTGGTTTCAGTTTCTCTGAGGCGGAAGACTCACTTCAGGATGCCAAGGATTTGGTAAGAAAGAAAGCGCATCACAGTTCACTGAGCCTGAGGAGCTAATAGATGAGAGGTTTGAGCATAGCGAGGCCTGTCACTCTATCTGGTCACTTAAATATGAGAGCTCGCATAAAGTTGCTCCGCTGCAGCTTTGAAGTTGCCAGACTTTTTCCCCGCTCCATGCTGGCACATGTAACTCAGCCTTGTAGATGTTAAATCACTGATTTCACTTGAGTTTATTGGGTTTCTGTCTGTCTATGTGGACACTGGAACCGCTGGAAACATGGACTGTAATCTTTAACTGCGATAGGCTGAAGATCAGTTTCAAAGGCAGGTCGTCTCCTCCAGTCTGACCCTGCTCATGAAGCTGCACATGGGATGGATTTGATGCTGCCACAGCGGTTGAATATTATGTTGAGATCTAGCTGGTTTTTCTCTGGTTTTCTTTGTCATCACAGAAATAAATTCAATTTAAAAGAAATTAGAATAGAAAACGTTTATATAAAATTTTATTAAAAATACATCGAAAACACGAAAAAAAAAAAACCTTACTGACTCCAAGCGTTTAAATGGTAGTGTATATAACAAGAAGATCACTAGTTTATTCTAGCAGCCTGGAGTTTGACCATTTTTTCTTTTACTTCTTTTTAATTTTTTAATTATTACGAACCAAGTTCAAGTACCAAAGATGAAATAATGATTAAATGACAAAGAATCACTCTCCTAAATGGCTTTGTCTTTCATTCTACACAGTTTGAGAAGGCTGTGAAGCACTTCGGTGAGGACGCCACACGCATGCAGCCTGATGAGTTCTTCGGCATCTTTGATCAGTTCCTACAGGCCTTCAGTGAAGCTAAACAGGACAATGAGAACATGCGACGACGCAAGGAGGAGGAAGAGCGCAGGGCCCGCATGGAGGCGCAGGTAATGTGTCAACAAGCATGCATTGTGTCCATCTCAAACACATCCACACGCATCCCTTTGCAAGATCCTCTCTAAATGTGTACTAACACACATCATTTCGCAATATGAAAATTTGGGGTCTGTAAGATTTGATGTTTTTTAAGAAGTATTTTATGCTCACAGAGGCTGCATTTATATGACCAAAAAACAGTAATATTATGAAATATTATTACAATTTAAATGTTTTTGACATGTTTTATAAGGTAATGTAATGTATAATGAAAAAATCTACTAGTCAGTACTTGTGATTATTTATTGTTTTTTTCTAACCATTTTTAAAGTAAAAAAAAAAAAAAAAAAAAAGCACATCTCCAAAATAAAATTAAAATCTCAAGAGCACAAGAAAGTGTAATATGGAAATGGACCCTAAATATTTTCAAATTTACAAGACAAAATGCAGCTTTTCCAGTAAAAATCCTTGTCCTTTAACAATCTGAGAATTCATCGGAATAAAGGCATGCAACAGATTGAGAGAAAGAAAGGGGGTAATATAAATGTCCCTCAAATTGCCCAAAAAAAAAAAGTATGCTGCCTTTAATGTACTCTGTGTAGTACGCATTGAGCAAACTAAACACCTCCCTGCAACACAATGACAGACATTAAGACAGATATAAAACTTACAGTTCTGATTAATCGAAAATATTCTGTGAACAGCTCAAGGAACAGCGTGAGAAGGAAAGAAAAGCCCGGAAGGCAAAAGAGAACTGCGAGGAGGATGGAGAATTCGACGATCTGGTGTCCGCACTCCGATCCGGGGAGGTGTTTGACAAAGACCTGTCGAAGATGAAACACAACCGCAAGCGTCCCGTCAAGCAGAGCGCAGAGAGCAGCAGAGAGAGGCCCATCACCAAACTCAACTTCTGAGGAAGCTGCACGAGCGACTGCTGCCCTCTGCTGGTAGAGCTGAGACATTACACACGCGTGCAACAGCTCTACCTCAGTTTAGGACTGGAGAGGATATCCAGGCCCTGCTATGTGCTGACTGCCAAAATACTTCTTAAGGATTTATAAAGTCTTTTCTAAACATGTAAATCAGTTGTGACAGTGTTTGTGCTGAAGATGACAGGAGTGTGCATGGTGCTTGTGCACCATAGTTCACAGAAATAATGAGCAGAAAGGGCTACAAACTGGTGCTGGAATACAGGAACACCCATTTTCACAGTTTTGCTTGCCTGACAGCCATAAACCCTGTTTACTTCTGTCTGCTCAGATACTGCTTACAATTATTTTTTAAATGTTTTTAGTTATTGTTGGTGTACACTGTGCACTATCAAGAAACAGGCCTTGTTTTGCAATATGTGGTGTGCTAAACACTAAAAGTCAGTGTTTTGGAAGCAAAAGTGATTTAAAAAATTGTGGGATATCATTGTACAATGTAATTGGTTTCCTTTTGTCCATCTTGCACTTGTTAATAAACTGTCCATTCCAGACCTGTTAAAGCACAATGCACAACTTTAAATCCACAAAACAACATTTTATAAAATGTTATTGAAATCAAATTGTTTATTATAAATCTACAGATGCCATGTATTAAATGTACCGACAGAAACTATAGTGAAAAACAATATGTCAAGGTCAAACTTTGATTGCAAATACATATATTTTAGAGGATGACAGAAGGACACAATATTTTTTGCGGTTGCCAAAAATAACTTTTGTTAAAAACCGCTGTGGATGCAAAGCCTGCATCTGAAGCAAACCAAACTGTTTGCCGTGCATGTATATTCTTGTAATTTCCTTTGTTTGTGTTTAAGGTTGTATATATGTACATATACCCATTGTTAACTCTTCTGACCAAGGCTTTTTCTTAGTCCTTGACACTACTATTTCGTGCTAATAATTTTTTTTCCTGTTGATCAGATGCCATTAAATCTTTTTCACTAATAGTTCTTTGTAATATTGTATTACTTTGTAATAGTTTCCTCTGTTGGCAGGATGTTTTGCTTTCTTTATTTAAGAATTCATTTGGATGTGAGATAAGTAATCAATAAATGAACCCTGAGGGTCACTGCAATAGTGTTTGACTGCTGATTTGTCGACCTGAAATTATAAAGGTTAGCAAAGTGCTTCATAATTACACAACAATACTGCACAGTAGTGATTTGTGAATAGTAATCAAACATAAAATGGGTAAAACATATTCAAACTTTATTTCAGGCAAACCGCTTTCAAAGACATAATGTGTAGCGATGTTTATTTCATAATAGCTTTTTTCAAATAGGAAGTGTCTTTGATATTTAAAAAAATGAATAATTTGAGTATTTGAAAATAATAATGCATCTCTCCTCTTATGGTAAAAAATAAATAAAAACATTTAATAGGCTTATGACTCTTTTATGCCTGCTTATATTGTCTTTAAAATATATCTGTTTCAAGAAAAGTTTCAAATGTGCTTTTGTTAGATTGTATTATCAACACAATATACCTTTCTAGATCTCTAAAGCTGGTCTTTAATAAAAAAAAAAATTAAATGTATATAATTCATTTATATAAATACTGATGAATGTTGTGAAAAAGATTTAATTTAAAAAAAACCGAAGGGTGTAAACCTAAAAGCGAAGACATTTTACATTGAAAAAAAAAAAAAAAAAGCTCTATTTCTTAAACGACCATGTCATTATGACTGATTATTCAATTAATTAGTCATAAAATCCTCTCAACTCTTATACGTTTCACTGTTAATATTCCAGGTCAGTGTAGATGATGAACAGCATGGATATGGTTTTAGGCTGTGAGAGAGATTTCTGTTAACCCTTCGGTTCATTCACAGTGTTGTAAAGCATTTGCATTAGGCTCGAGTGACTTTCATCTTGGCACTTCGCACACACTAGTCGACACACTTACATTAATAAACTCATGCTTGGAGAGTTTGGTTTCAAATATAGGTTGATGGTATAAAAAAATTAAATGTAAAAAATTCGGTTACACTTTATAATGACTTAATAATCATTAATAAAAATTATAATGCAGAATAATGCATTTAAATTCATTCACATTCAAGCTTTGATAATTTTACTTGTAGGCCTATTTATATTTAAAGCTGAAGAATGTAAAGTTTTAACAGTTTTATGAAAAGAGCGAGCCTAGTCCTACTGTACACTATAATACTGACTCGACCAATGGCGTGAGTTGGGGGCGGGGTTTATCTTTTTTTTTTTCGTAAAGCGTCACTTTTAGAGTTTGCTGTGGTGCCAGTGACGTCTATATTAGTCTACATACTTCAGCTTTAAAAATACACACAAAATAATGCTCATTTAAACATCATACAACATAATAATATTATTAGGTAATGTACAATCAGATATTTGGAACTGACATGAAACTTTGATTAGTGTTCCAGTTTATTTAAATGCCTATGATTTACTGAAATCTGAAGGGAGGTACTACTGCTGTCATAAAATACATAAGAACAAATCGTTATAAAAAAAAACTACAAAAACGTAATAAATAAATAAATAAATAAAAACATTAAAAAAATCTGCAAATTTGTACAAATTTGCATTAGCTATATATAGCAAAAGTGAGACCCTACAGAAAAGATCACATTTTTATTTAATGTGATCAACAACGTAAAGGTTGGTGATTGTCAGCTCCTTTTGTCAAAAGCTTAATTATTTAACAGAATATTTAATAAAACACTTTTGCTCTTTTAAGATAAAATGGCCCAAGGAAAGAAAGATAAAAAAAAAAACCCAGCATAAATGTCACTTAACAAAAAATTATATTAAGGGTCTCTAATAAAATAGGCTATATGTTTACTGTATGAGCCAAATATCAATAGGCTAAACAGCCTCTGGTAAATGCAAACAATGTGAATGTCATATAAAATCATAAAAGAAGTTTGAAAGTAAAGGAACTCAAAAGAGTTCCATTCTAAATGAATTATACTTACACTTGATGTATTAATATCATTGCATTAGAAAAGTTTGTTAAATGTTTAAACCTGACTTGACATTTTGTTATCCAATGCAATAAACGAAATTTGACATTTTTAAGTAATTTTAAGTAAGGTCCCACTGTCCACCTGTAGCTCCTCCCGTCGTTATCATAATGTGTGCGCGCGTTACAAACTGGTGTCAGCAGTCTCAACTTTGGGCACCGCTGGTTCAGTGATCGTATCCGGATGCGCATCTCTACAGAAGAACACCGCCGGGTTTTTACAGGCCCACATGGCCACATCTCCGCCGTTGGCCGGGCTGGAGGAAGACAGACGGCTGTTTGCGCCGTGGCGGCTCACGTACCGGTCTCTAATCCGGTCCGCCCGGTTCCGGACCGAGTCCCTGCGCTGCGTCTGCGTGGACAGGTACGCGGCGATGTTTCTAGTCCTGTATCCCTCCTCTCTGCTCCGACCCAACAGCATGGATATATTCGGGTTCCTTATGGCGTAAATCAGCGGGTTGATGGCACCGTTAGCCCACGCCATCAAGATGGCCACGGTATCCATAGCAGGATTGAAGGAGTAGCTCCCGAGCGCGGTGATGATGCCCATCAGGCAGTAGGGCCCCCAGCAGAAGATGATGAACACGATCATAATGAGCACGGTGGTGGCGGTGCGCATCTCGCTGTAGAAGCGCAACAGGTGCGCGTAAGTGGTCACCGGCCGCACCCTGATCTCCGACAGCCGGACGGTTTTGCAGATGTTGTAGTGGCAGAAGCACATGAGGGCGAAGGGAAGCAGGTAACACGCTACTATTAAAGCTACGCTGTATGCAGTGCCCATCCTGGAGGTGCCAGAGTGGAACACGTACATGCAATGGTAAAACCCCGGTTTGTGCACCACCAAGCGCCTGGAGGTCTCCATAAGCAGGTACCAAGGAAACGAGAAGACCACCGCGCAGAACCAAACGGCCGTCAGGAGCTGGATCGCTCTCCTGCGGCCGATTTTAGCTTGCGGCTGCCTGACGATAGCATAATAGCGGTCGAATGAGATGAGAGTCATGGTCAGGGTGGAGATGATGCCGAAGCAGGTGTTGAAGAAGCCGTTGGCGACGCAAAAGGGATCCCCAAACATCCACTTGCCATCCTTGCTGAAGAGCATCATGAAGGAGAAGGGTAAGCAAAGAACGGCCGTGAGGAAATCGGAGAGGGACAGGGACATGATGAACGCGTTAGTGACCGTTCTCAACTGCCTGTGTTTGATTATAACCACCACGACCACTGAATTACCCAGACTGGACAGTAAGAAGATGGCCAGGAGCAGCAGCGCCTGCGCGGCCACCGCGATGCCCTGGAGAACCGAGTTCCCCTCCGAACTCCTCACCGGGGTGTTGCTGGGCACCTCGCCCGCGGCTGTGTAGTTGCTGGCCTGAGTGCTCAGGCTGTTTACAACGGCTTTGATGGTCACGATCTCTAAAATGAAGCCCGAGCCCGACATGTTGTCCACGCTCGCGTTGCTGATGCCGGGGAGATCCATTGGACACGGTTAGGGCGCATCCACGGGGTGGAAGAGAATTCATCCCTTGTCAGTATCTCCTGTGTCCGTATCACAGTAAAAACGAGTATGCGCTACGATGTCACAGATGGTCGGTATGTAGTCCTTTGATGCCATACACTGTGCTTGGAGTAAAGAATGTTCCCCGTGCCCTCCCCTGTTACAGATGCTTGAGCTGCTGGGTTACTGTTGAGACGAGACGAGACGTCGTTCTTCCGCTAGGGGGCGCTCGGAGGCCCAGAAAGCCAATTCATCATTGAGACGCATTTAGATTTCAGGACGTTTTGTTCGCCCTAATGTATTTCTTTTCAAGTTTTATAATATAATTAATTAATATCGAAAATGCGAATGTAAACCTCCCATAGTTTAGTCCATAAATATATTATTTAAAATTACAATTCGAGTGCGCACCAGCGACTGTGATTGGTCCATTCTAACAAGCGCTGAGAAAAGTAACAGGTAGCTTCTGATAAAGTGAAACTTTAATAGCCAGTGAATTAAAGAGATTAGACCCCGTTTTAATGCAATCGCCGCTCTACATGCGTATTTTATTTCTGTGATACAGATGCAGGGCCCTGCTCCTCCACATGACGTTTGAAGCCGTTGCCATGACACCGGACCTGATTTTTTTCCAGTTGAATTACGCACTTTCTTATGAAGATTGGTTTTAATTTATTGTGCTTTTTCGCACGCAGCCGCTGATGCAGACCTGCAAACGTTGCCATAAACGCACAATGTACTTTTTGTGTTATGTATTTTATTTTATTACTCATCTATCTATCTATCTATCTATCTATCTATCTATCTATCTATCTATCTATCTATCTATCTATCTATCTATCTATCTATCTATCTATCTATCTATCTATCTATCTATCTATCTATCTATCTATCTATCTATCTATCTATCTATCTATCTATCTATCTATCTATCTATCTATCTAAACAAGCAAAGTCCTTCTTTGCTAAATGATTAGATGCTATGCAGACCTGAATGATTGTCATATTTCATGTATTTATATTCCAGCAGAGGCTGTAAATCTGGCCAGTGAGTGGCGCTGTGAAACGATTCAATTTTGGCAACACGTTCCACATCACACGAAGAAGACGGAGGCGTTTATTCTTCCGGTTTCTGTTCCGTCGTTTTGAACATACAGCTTGCAATCAACTAATCCAATAAACTGAGCGATTGAATATTTTGTAATGCTGCATAAGACATGGGTATGTTAAAACGAACATGAATAATTGCAATCAGCAAATGACAATATATAGTTCATCCATATTTGCTTTCTTGCTGTTGATAGAGTCGCTAGTGTACTGCCATGACAACACAACTCAAATGTTTTATTGAATTTAAGGATTTTTAAAATATTTTAATGATGTTTTTCTGGGTGTAATGCAGCTGTAGCAATGAGCTCCACTTGTCCTGGGCTGTACTGCGGAAGGACCATCATTAATAACTCTGTTGAAGGAGAATGTGGGGTAAGTGCCTCTTTTTTATATTAATCGGTCCAAATAAAACACACACAAATTGTTTAATGCATAGTTACAATGTGTACTAATGCAAAAGGTCATATGTACAGTATAACAGCACGATTATGTACATACGCTCTGATGTGCATTTTACTAGTTTACAATTATTTCAATTTACATTTAAGTTTTATTTGTTTACATTAGTTAACATAAACACGAATAAACCTTTACAGCATTTATTAATTTTGATTCATATACACTAATGAACTTATTATTACAAATTAGACCTTATTATTATTATAAGCTTTACTTTAAGTTCTACACATATGTTCGTCTAAGAGAACTACTGTCAGTTACACTCTTTAAAATAAAAGATTATAAGTGTTTGATTTCATGAAGCACCTGATGGTTCTTTTAAAAAGGTTCTTCAATACTAGCATTGTTGCAAAAACCCCCTTTTGTAAACTTATATTTTTTAAGAGTGTAATGCAACAGTAATCTCCTGGTCCTTCGAGAACAGTTCTGATGTATGACTGGAGAGTTGGAGGTGTTTTGTGGACTGGATTTAGTATTTTGGGGTGTAATAACCTTCTTCACTCTTATTATCAAGTTTGTCCTCGTGGCCAGAGAACTAACTATCAAAAGATATGTGAGGAATGCGAGGGATCTCCTGAGCTGTATGACTGGCTGTACCTGGGCTTCATGGCCATGCTGCCTCTGGTCCTGCACTGGTTCTTTATTGAGTGGTATTCTGGGAAGAAAAGGTAGCCGGCAGAATTCCTTGTTCTAAAAAATAGTATGATATATGTGGCAATATTTTTGTGCAGATCTGATTAGTTTGTATTTTGTTTTGCAATATTATCACCCTCAAAGGAATAGTTCACCCAAAAATGAAAACTGTGTCATCATTTACTCACCTTTCCACACCTTTATGCTTTTCTTTCTTTGGGGTCTCTGCAGGTTTTATGAAGGTAAATTTAAGACCAATTAAAAAAAAAGTAAGAGAATAAATTAAATGGAACACAGTACTGTACATCAATACAGCCTCTAAATGTTTTGTAGCAATTCAGTAGAATATGCTGCAAAAAAGGGATGTCCAGTACTTTTTAACAAAATAATTTACTTGAGAAGCAAAATGACAAAATAAGAAGTCATTGAACAAAATGAAGTGAGTTTGCGATTAAAACAAGAACAAATATGTGCTAATGGCCTCAGAAGAATGCACTTAATTTACAGGGAAAGTACCCCGTTGACATGTTTGTTCTTGTAATAAGCATGAACTAGATTAATTTAGTTTAGTTTCACAGAAATCAAGACTTTTCATCTTAAGCAAATGCATTTTTAGATATTTGTATTGGCAAACAGACCAAAAACACTCAGGAAGGTTATTATTTGTCTTTATTTTTTGTAGCGCATGCAACATTTAATGCCAAAGCTTTATGAATTTAAGAGTTTCAGCTGTGATCGAAGACCTTTTTATGCCTTAAAAGGAAAAGAAATCATGTTTCTCTTGTGGCACATGAGAAGCATGGTATCCAGAATGTTTGCAATCAAACAGTTTCTGTTCTCGTTGACTTAAAGTCAAAACTGCTTGGTTACAAACATTCTTCATAATATCTTATTTTAAGTTCCACTGAAAAAAGGAGGTCATACAGGTTTGGAATGAAATTTCCCTTTAAACTTAAATAATGCATTTTTTAAAGTCAGCTTCAGACTAACCTGTGCTCTCTTAATATCATCTCCAGTTCTAGTGCCCTTTTCCAGCATATTACCGCTCTGTTTGAGTGCACGGCTGCTGCCATAGTGACTCTGCTTCTCAACGATCCTGTGGGCCAGCTGTCTATTCGTTCCTGTGAGGTTAAGATGCTTTCTGACTGGTACACCATGTTGTACAACCCCAGTCCCGACTACGTCACCACTCTGCACTGCACGCAGGAGGCTGTGTTCCCTCTGTGAGTGGCCTTTTCAAAATGACATTTTATTTGATTTGAGACAGCAGTTATTTCTGCTGCTTTCTGATGACCTGTTCTTTTAGGTACACCATCGTGTTGATCTACTACGCCTTCTGTCTGTTTCTTATGATGCTTCTGCGGCCACTTCTGGTTAAAAAGATTGCGTGCGGTTTAGGCAAGACCGATCGTTTCAGGAGCATCTACGCAGCGCTGTACTTCTTCCCCATCCTCACTGTCCTGCAGGCAGTTGGAGGAGGACTTCTTTGTGAGTGTCACTCTTTTCTTTTTTTTAATGAACATTTGAAAGTGTTCCTAGTTGACATCAGTATTGTTTTACTATCACTGAGATACTAATAAAAATGTTAATAATATCTTGATTCTTTAATTATTTTTATATTTTTGTCTTAATTAATGTTGATTTAAAATGTTAGTAATTTTTTTTCACTTTAATTAAAAAAAGGTTTATAGTTTTTAGTCATTTTTATTTAAGTTTTAGTTATTTTAATAGATCAAGTTAAACTAAATGAAAATCAGCAACTAGCTGAAATTAAAATTTGAATTATTTTTGAATTATTGAAATTATTTTTATATCATTTTAATTTTAAATTTAGTAACAGTTTAAGTAGTTTTATTTTTATTAGCTTTTATAAAATTTCTGTTATTTTTTTATACATTTTATTTTTGTATTTTTATTGCTATTTCTTATTTCAGTTAAAGTTTATTGTCTTTCAAGTAACATTTTTTTATGGTTTTAGTTTTAGCTAATTCTAATATCTCTGGCTGACACTTCTGTTTTTGTATTTCCCTCTCTTATTTCATCAGATTATGCATTTCCCTTTATTATTTTGGTCTTATCTTTGGTCACGTTGGCTGTTTACATGTCAGCTTCGGAGATACAGGTAAATAGATTGTGTACTGTCCCCCCCCATAATGCCTTTTATTTTATTTTCAAAGATGTGCTAAAACTGTTTGTGACTTGTCTCCCACAGTCTTTCAAAAACCTTGTGGCTAAGAAGAAACGCCTCGTGGTTCTCTTCAGCCATTGGCTCCTCCATGCATATGGTATCATTTCCATATCCCGACTGGATAAACTGGGGCAGGATTTGCCGTTGTTGGCTCTGGTGCCTGGACCCGCTCTCTTCTACCTGCTGACGGCCAGGTTCACAGAGCCAAACAGAATTCTGTCAGAGGGTGGGAATGGACACTGATGTCACTTCCTGTGTAGGAGAATCACATCCCTTAAACTCACTTCAGAGACTTTTAATTTAATGAAACCTTTGGCACGGACACCAAAGAGCCATAGTCATCGCTTATGATACAGTATGTTGCTAGTATATATTTTTTTATGTGTTAAATATGAAACAGCTGGTCTGTGAATTTCCTGAGAGCCCTGAAGTAATGTTAACCATTTTCATGTGACAAACTTTGTTGTGCCAAAAATAATTGTACGTATTTACGCTTTGTTTTCATGCATGGATAAAAGCTTAACACTATAAATATGTATGTTGTGACAAATTTGCATGTGGCATTATATGATTGTTTTGCTGCTGAATATGTAAATCTGCATACACACTGTATTGTGAGAATAATTATGTAGTTTTCAATGTTCTCAGACACTCATTCTCACAACTTGATTAAAGATTTCTCTTATTAAGGATGTATATTTATACGTTCTACAGTGAAGTGTGGAATATAACAAACTGAGTACAGATATAGTAGTATATGTTATACATCTTGTACAAAATTAATATTTGTCAGCTGCGTTTGAATAAATAGTGACAGATTTTTTGAATAGATGTGATATAATTAACAAAGATTAATACATGTAGAAAACATTTTGCTCATTGCTAGTTCATATATTCTAATGCTCACAAATGAAACCCTATTACCCTACATTCTATAATCATACATTTTCAATTATAAAATATTTAAAAGCTGCTCTTAATTATTGAAGTCTCTGTAAAATAGTTTTTAAATGTCAGAATGTAAACTCTAAGTGTTTTTGAAGTTTGGCTTCTCTAACACGGAGCTCATGCCTACTAACTCTTTCTCCAGTCTGTTGTTGATGTCGCTGATGCGATGTTTTCTTTCTTGAATCCTCACTATAAGATTGTATATGTTCTCCACAATCTTCTGGTCTTGATTTGAAGATTTCTAATATAAAAGAGTCTAGATTAGTTCATTTATTGTACAGTAACATCTGATAAAGTCCTTCAGCAAAACATCAAGTTCAGAAAAAGGTTTTTAATAGCCACATCAGAAAACATGCAAGTTCATCAGTTTAAAGGAACGTTCCAGATTCATTGCAACGATCTTGATGAATAACATCTGTTGCCAATTACCATGGACAATATGAAGCTTCCATTAGACTTCCTTTGTAAGTGCATTACTCTACACAGTTTTGTATTTTGTTAATATAATAAAATAACTGACAGCATTCCACAGGTGCTATTGAGTGAGATCATTTATACTGAACCAGGAACCTTCCTTAACTGTATTGTGTTTTGACATTTTCTTGTACCTCAGTAAGCAACATATTTGTATTCCAGGTATCCGTTAGAGTCTCTAGGAATGGAAAAAAAAGACATTTGTTCTGGGTCATTATACTAAGAACAGAATATTTTTAAAATGTTAAGTCATTGATTGACAAAAGACTCACTAAAGAGGGACTGCACTTCCTCGTTCATCCATTCGACCTCGTGCATATATTTTTCCTTGTCTTTCTTTGTATCCAATATTTCCTCCTTCATTTGTTCAGAGCGCTGTTGAAAATAATTTGCTGTTGAAAACATCTCAAGCGGCGTGCTAACAAGGGTATGTATCTGTGTGCTGATTAGTGTGAGTTTTCACCACATGCAGGCGACTGTTTTCCATCGTAACTTGCTCCAGCATGACCTTATTCTCATAGATGTTTTTTTCGACTTCACTGATCACTGCAGCATTGGCAGTTAACATCTCCATATGCTTGGCCCTCAAAGTCATTAACTCTCTTTTCAGATCTTCCTACAAACATACAAATGGACACTAAAGCCATCAAGTAAACTAGCACATGATTGGAAAATGCTAAGTTAATGTTGACCTTTGGTTGCAGGAGAGCAGCAGTCTGTTTTGTGACCTCCTCAATGGAGACCTCAAGATGTTTTCTTTGGGTTACCAGCTCTGGTAAAAAAAGAAAAAAGTTAATTCTACAATTGCCAATGAACTGCCAAAATCATTCATTTACAGTGCAAAAGTCAATCCCTATTCTTTCTCATTTCAGTTATTTGCAATTATAGAATGACCCAGTTGTATATTGTAAATCATATCTCATAAAGAAACCAACGCTTGCTGAGTAGTTCGTGACTTCATAGTTCAGGTATGGTGCAGTGTTGAGCTACATGAGGAGAATAGAAATGAAGTTTGTACCCGTTACTTGGTTTTTGAAAGTCTGATGTTCGAGGTGGTCAATGTCAAACTGAGACTCCACCGTCTCTAAAATCGACTCCTGGTCCTTGAGCTCCCGCTCTTTCTCCGTATGAGCTTGAGTGATTGATTCTACATTCCTCTTTTGACACAAGACACGTATTTTTAGTTTTCAGATACACGCTTAGCTAAACCACATCCATCTTGAAATGTTTTATTGAGCCTAAAATAAGTGTATGAATATGGATTCTCTCTTTTACTGTAAGCTGTTGGATTTCAGCCTGGTAGTTCATTTCCATTTGTTTTCCCACTTCCTCTAAATTTGCCAGCTCTTCTGCAAGATCCTTTATCACCGAATTCAATAATATATGGTTCTGGAGGTTCTTCTTCTACAAAAACAACAACATGCCTCAGATACAATGACATCTCTTTGCATTTCCACCACTACTGTCTAGTGTTTCTGTCAGACCTCATCAAGCAGCTCTCCATGTCTCTTCTGTGTCTGTTCGATGGCTGCATTGATCTCCTTTACATACTCCTCGTGTTCCTCTTTAAGGGTTTTGCGAGATTGACTTATTTTCTCTCTCTCAGCTTCAACTGCTGTCCTGGATATAAAAATAATAATGACCATGTAAACAATGATTTGTGAATGAATAACAATTCTCATTGTTAACTGTGCAGTGACATGTAGATCAAACTTATTTTAAACATTATTACTTTATTTTTACATTTAACCACATTTAAACATGAATTAAACCAGCTGAAACTTTATTTGTTAATTTGTAAAATGATTGATGTGTTTTATGTATTCTACTATTTCAGGTTTTTTCAAGATAAACTGCTTGTTTTTCGTGTTTTCAGTACTGCGGTTATTTTTTGGTTATACTGTTTAGTTCCCTGTAGAAGATATATCATAAAAGATTAAAATAAGATGTTGCTTGAACAGACCTGCTCATGTTGTATTTGGCCAACTGACCTTCCAGTTCCTCCAGAGTTTTTTTGAACATATCTGCATTGATTCTGAGAGACAACCACACAGATAAAGGTATGAAACTATTTAACTTGTAATGTAGTAAGACAAAGTCATAAAACAAAAGACAGGGTCATACATGTTAGCGTCGTGAAGCTGTCTCATCTCTTCTATCATGTTTTTGATTTCAAATCTACATTTGGCAATTGATATCACATCTTCATCACGTCTCAGTTTATTCTCCTCTAACCTAAAACAAAGGAACACATTGATCACCTGAAATCTATACAATTCAAGTTAGTCATCGGGATAAAGCAAAGAAGAAAGAGTACAGTATGTAAGAGAAACGAATGTACCGTTTGAACAGACTGTGATGTTCAGCAATCATGTCATCTTCCTCTTTCCTCTGAGTGCTGAAGATGTCTGACAGTTTAGCGAGGGGCTCTGATAGAGCACTTTTCACTTTCTGTTCTTCCTTTATCTCATTTTCAATCTGAGATGAAATCACAGCTCCTTACAGTGTTAGGTAATGGATTTAGACCCAGATTAAATTTCACCATGATCTCTCAGTGGAAACGAGCCACAAGGGATGGATTAGATCCCCAAAATCACAAGAATTTAAGATCTGTTACATTATACAACGTTTAAATAATAAATTAATATCAAGCATTATATTATATATTGAAATATTTTAATATGCATTAAAAACATCCTTAAAATGTATAATTTTTGTGTGACATTCAAGCACCATCCACAAATGTTGTTAAAATGTCACTGATATCGAAAACCATCCTGTCCAACTGTTTTATTAAAATCAGAATAAATGAAATTCAGTACAATCAATACTACCCTGAAGTTTAAATAGACAGAGAATTTCTTTCTTTCGTTATGAATGAATAAAAATTTTAATTAAACTGAAAAAAAAAAGTTAAATAAAAGTTAAATTAGGTTTATCTCCAAACCTCTTACATCACCAGATATACAAACCCGATTCCAAAAAAGTTGGGACACTGTACAAATTGTGTATAAAAGCAGAATGCAATGATGTGGAAGTTTCAAATTTCAATATTTTATTCAGAATACAACATAGATCACATATCAAATGTTTAAACTGAGAAAATGTATCATTTTAAGGGAAAAATAAGTTGATTTTGAATTTCATGGCATCAACACATCTCAAAAAAGTTGGGACAAGGCCATGTTTACCACTGTGTGGCATCCCGTCTTCTTTTTATAACAGTCTGCAAACGTCTGGGGACTGAGGAGACAAGTTGCTCAAGTTTAGGAGTAGGAATGTTGTCCCATTCTTGTCTAATACAGGCTTCTAGTTGCTCAACTGTCTTAGGTCTTCTTTGTCGCATCTTCCTCTTTATGATGCACCTAATGTTTTCTATGGGTGAAAGATCTGGACTGCAGGCTGGCCATTTCAGTACCTGGATCCTTCTTCTACACTGCCATGATGTTGTAATTGATGCAGTATGTGGTCTGGCATTCTCATGTTGGAAAATGCAAGGTCTTCCCTGAAAGAGACGACATCTGGATGGGAGCATATGTTGTTCTAGAACTTGGATATACCTTTCAGCATTAATGGTGCCTTTCCAGATGTGTAAGCTGCCCATGCCACACGCACTCAAGCAACCCCATACCATCAGAGAAGCAGGCTTCTGAACTGAGCACTGATAACAACTTGGGTTGTCCTTGTCCTCTTTAGTCTGGATGAGATGGCGTCCCAGTTTTCCAAAAACAACTTCAAATTTTGATTCGTCTGACCACAGAACCGTTTTCCACTTTGCCACAGTCCATTTTAAATGAGCCTTGGCCCAAAACACCTGCGCTTCTGGATCATGTTTAGATATGGCTTCTTTTTTGACCTATAGAGTTTTAGCCGGCAACGGTGAATGGCACGGTGGATTGTGTTCACCGACAATGTTTTCTGGAAGTATTCCTGAGCCCATGTTGTGATTTCCATTACAGTAGCATTCCTGTATGTGATGCAGTGCCGTCTAAGGGCCCGAAGATCACGGGCATCCAGTATGGTTTCCAGCCTTGACCCTTACACACAGAGATTGTTCCAGACTCTCTGAATCTTTGGATGATATTATGCACTGTAGATGATGATAACTTCAAACTCTTTGCAATTTTTCTCTGAGAAACTGAATTGGTGATCCTCTGCCCATCTTGACTTCTGAGAGACACTGCCACTCTGAGAGGCTCTTTTTATACCCAATCATGTTGCCAATTGACCTAATAAGTTGCGAATTGGTTCCTTATATGTACATTTAACTTTTCTGGCCTCTTATTGCTACCTGTCCAACTTTTTTGGAATGTGTAGCTCTCATGAAATCCATTTTTGGCATTACATTTCAAAATGTCTCACTTTCAACATTTGATATGTTATCTATATTCTATTGTGAATAAAATTTATGAGATTATTGAATATTATTTAAGAGATTTATGAGTATGAGATTTGTAAATTATTCCATTACTTTTTTACTCACAATTTGTACAGTGTGCCAACTTTTTTGGAATCGGGTTTGTATGTATATAGATATATATATATATATATATATACATATATATATATATATATATATATATATATATTATATATATATATATATATATATATATATATATTTTATAATGGTGTTTTATTCATTGTAGTAATACTTTTATTTTTTAAGTAACTGAATGAGCTACAAAATGTTTTAGTCGACTATACCTTATTTAAGGCTATTCTATTTAGGCTATTAATTAAGAAACTATTTATATTAAGCAAGCTTCATTCATAATGTTTCCTCTTTTAACCAATATGGAATTTTACACTGGTAACAGTGTTATTTAGTGTTGTTTATATACTATTATAGTATTTATTAATATTTTGAAATAGCTTGTATTTTTCTATTTTCAGTTTCATTTTAATTTTATCATTTTATTTTATTATGTGTTCTTGTCATTTTTATTTAATTATAATCCAGTTTGGATTTTTTTTTTAACACTGACACGTAATCGCCTCCTGTATCTTGCATAACCAGCATCACTGTATCCCATCGGTAGCCTAGATAGATATATGGATAGATAGATGTTCATGGTGCAGATCTATTGACTGCTTGAACTATCTAACATCTAAGGACAGTCCAGTGCTGTATTAAAGGTCATCCATGCACATTGTGCCTTTGAAGGAAAGCATTTAAAAAGCTCAATGTGATGGCTGCTCAGCTGGACCGGCCAGAGGCAGGAAATCAATGCTTCAGATCTGACATCTAAAGACAGAGATTTGAGGGTTTTAACCCTTGTCCGAATAGAGTGTATTATGGAGCAGCCATTCGTTTAGTGTCAGGAGCTTCACAAATATATCTACCTCTGCTTACCTCCACCATCTGCTCCTGAAGGACCTGAATTTTCTGTTCAGTTGCTTCAGCCAGTTCAAGAAGTTCACGCTCATGAGACTCCCTGTTGATTATAAATAACAAAAGCTGATTTCTGTTGACCAGAGGTGAAGGAAACAGAACTGCTTGATGTTAAAACCAATCACTGATTACTTTTGATGTTCAAGGTCCTCATTCTGACTTTTCTCCTCATGAAGCCATTCTTTGTACATAATTTTAGATGCTGCCATTCTTGCGATGTTTTTCTCCATCTGGGATATATGCTGAAACCAGATGAATAAAGCAAGCCATACCAATCGTTCTATGCCAACATTATTGTTATATGGTTTAGACACTGTACAAAGTATGTAGATGCTTACTTCTTCACACTGTGTGATTGTCTCCTCCTTGTCTTGGAGTTCTGATGTAATGATATCCAGCTCCTTGCGTGTTCCTGAATTGATTTTTCTTTGTTCTTTAATCTTAAGAGCAATTTCCTCTATCTAAAGAGGGAAAATATGAACTGAATCACAGCTTTTGAGTGAAAATATATCCTGTTTGAAAAAAAAACAAAAAAACAACAAGCCCAGACTACCTCTATTTCCACAGCATGTTTGCTTTCAGCAAATGTTTTACTCTTCTGAATCATGTTTTCTTTTAAGTCCTGTTGGGCTGCTTTCACCTGGACAATTTTGTCCTTCAATGACTGAATCTCATTCTGTTTTTCTGTTAACATCATCTGTATACTAGCTTTGTTTGACAGCTGCTGATTCATCTTGTCAACATCATCTTCATAGTTTCCTTTAATGTTTTCTTTCTCCCGACTGAAATATAAGTAAATGGAGACTGAAGTAAATGGTAGAAATAGCAATGTGAACTACATTTCCCATGACCCCCTTCAGTCAACATGTTTGAATACTCACATCAGAGCAGCATTTTCTTGTTCAAGGAGTTGTTGCTTCCCCTCCATGGATTGTATGTCATCTACTACAGTTTTCAGCTCAGACTGAAGTCGATTCATCTCTGCAGCATTGCCTTCTCTAGCTGCAGTGACACAAGCTCAACAACAACAACAAACAACTTTAAGAAGTTACCTGAGCAGTTTCCAAACCACCATTATGCTGCAGGTGAGTTGTTGCCAGAGACGGCCCAATATTTAGACTTATACTTCATGGATTCAACAGTTTTCCAAGGATTTGTGGAGGAACTCACCTGATATTTCACTTCTGATGTCATCCTCTAGGTTCATTGTTTGATGTCGAAGCTTGCTTGTCTCAATGGTTTCAACCTCAAGTTCCTCACGTGCTATTTTTCTAGATGACTCCTAAATATGAATGCCACAGTGAAATGAACACAAAGCCTTCATGGATCATTCCTGTCAAGCAGTATCTTTTGAATTCTGTAACGTGTACCGTTAGCAGGATATAAAGTGACATTTATGTTTGAGTGTTTATCAGTTACAACAATTTTTAGAAAAATAAATAAATAAGAGAAAAAATAGTATGAAACAATTTGATTAGAGAAAGGAATATAAAAAAACTGCTGAAATTACCAATTTATTTTATGTTAGATGGTAGCCTATTGTGGATTGCACTCAAAATGGCAACATCTAGTCAAACTGAAGTTGTGAAATTATTTGAATTCACCCCAATGTTGACATAACTGCGACAAAAGAAACCATTTGATATGATTTTCACCTCTTAAAATTATGAATTTCATAATTTATACAAAATATAATGTTAAAGGACATGGTCACATAAAGGACATGACTGCATAACAGAAATTACACATTGGATATATACTAAATAATTTGAATATCTGACCCTTTTTTTTGCAACCCACAATGTAAGTTATTTCATGATTAAGTTAAAAAAATATGTAAGTTAAATACCAGCTCTTTAATGGCTTCAGCTGTCTCTCTCAGGTGGTGACTTGCTTCTTGACTAAATGAAACCCCTTCTTCCCTCAGTCGTTTATCTGTAAGGTGTCAAAGAATTAATCACTTCACAGACAGGCTAAAATAGAGGTCAAGTTCTATAATTCATATATCGATAATGATGGCTTCATATTGAAATCGGTGTTCTTTAAGTATTTGCCGCTAGTTGGCGTACTGTATGAATTCGTGCGTTCACAAAATAGCCTACAAAGACAGTTTCTTACCTAACTCGCCCAAATGCTCTAAGGCAATCCTTACAGCTGGGAAATCCGGCACCAAACAAGCCGCCATATTATTAAAAAAATGTGTTTAAACGGTAAACGGACGACCTAACAAGCGATAGCCAGAAGTTCCACGATTTGTAAACAAAGCAGCAGTTTGACTCCAAGTTCATCTGTGTACTAAACATGTTGGCATGACGACCGTCACAGCAAGTACACGAGACCCCATCTATTCAATTGACTATCTATCTATCTATCTATCTATCTATCTATCTATCTATCTATCTATCTATCTATCTTAATTGTATTTATTTTTTAAAATTTTATTCACGTTGAAAAAATCCTATTATTATTATTATTATTATTATTATTATTATTATTATTATTGTAATACTTTTTTATTTTTAGGGCAGTGAAATACAACACTTGGCAACCATAGTTTCCACCAAAATACTTCGTTGCGTTTGTAAAATCCATGTATTGTTCTGTCCTTTTAACAACAAACATAATGATTATCAATGTGGCTGAAACTATGGTTCAATCGTTATTTTTTTTGGCAGTGATATGAATGTGGGAGCTGGTCAGGCTATCAGGCAAGGTGCCATCATTGATATGATTGCTAATACCTTGTATTACAGCACTGAAGACAGGAAGTGCTCTGATGGATCACAGAAGCAGCTGAAGCAGTGCTTCTTCTGAGGGCCTGTTTGAACCCCAAACCCTTTTGTAATCTTCAGAGAGCGTGAAAGAAGAGGAAGTATTTTGATCTGGTTCACCAATTCTCGAAGAGGGTGTCTTTTTAAAACGTCCATTAGAGAGCGCTGTTGGTCCTCGTAAAACAGCAGACAGTAGCCCAACATCCCTGACTTGAAACGCAATTAGAATGGGCTGGAACTGCAGTGTTGCTATTGATTTCCTTACTACTGCATCTAGAAAATATTGTGTATTTTTATATGGAGTTTCTTTCTCGTGTATGGCTGTAGATACTGCAATTTGAGTCTTTGAGTTCACACGGTTAGGCCAGAATGCTATCAGGAAAAGTCTATTAAGCGCACACCTGGCATTCTAATTGATTTTTACCAGATAATGTTTGTATTAGCGCTTTTATAACAATCCACAAGCTTCTACCATAGTCTCTATAGCGAGAAAGGATGATATTTCTTCTCAGAGTCATGCAAAACACTTGAAATAATCTGTTTCTGAAAAGACGAGTGATTTGTAATGATCTTCAACTTTCAAACCTAACAAAAAAAAAAAGAAGAAATCTTCGATAATGCTAGTCTGGCTGAATGAGATTGCACTCGTTTTCATCTTTCCCAGTCTGAACGTTAGAGCTCCCTGCCAATGCAGTTGAACTGGGAAGCAGTCCAAGCAGAGTGATTTTAATTGGACACCGGTTCAGTAGCCGACATACTAGCTGATGTGGGCAGCAGAGTGAAAGGAAAGGGCCGAGGCTCATAGTTTAGGTTCTGATGGGAGCTGCTAACTGTCTGCCGCCTTTTTGCAGCTAGCCTCTTAGGAGATCTTTAACAGGGATCACTGAGGTCTTGAGTAAAGCTCTTTAAAACACAGACTCATAATAAAGCCTATCTGGTGGAACACATCAACTCTTCCTTTTTTATTTTGACCTCAGCGACCACACACACACACACACACACACAAAAAAACCTCTAAAGGCCCCCAGCCTAATCTCTGACAGCTGCAACTGTGGCAAAGTGGACCAGGCCTGCTTCCAGCTTGCTTTTTTTCTTGGTTCAAGCACATCACCACTTCTCTCAAATTGCAGGCATCCCTCCACATGCTTGTTCAGGTGTGTGTCCTTCCCTTCTGTCCTTGTAAACTTCACTGGGGTGCCACATCCAGGCCAAAAGTGTTCGGTGTCACACATGGCTGTCTCATGTGTTGTTTGCAGACAGGCCCATTATGGGGCTTGATTGTGCATAATGGAACAGGTAGCTGTTACACTGTTAAAGCACTTGGCTTTGCTTTAGACCAGGGTCGTGTTACGGTTCACTGCATAATTTATCTAAGATTCAAGGTCAAAAGCTACTGCAGTGGTATGACATCTAACATACATGTGAAGTGGGTTTAATGTTTCCCATTCCAGAAGTGAGCACAGAGGATTGTTTTCTGCAATTGCGGCTCTTAATATTATTTTATGTAAAATCAGCAGTTCTTGTTTGGAAGAGGAAATAGGGAAAAATAGATTTCGGTGTAATGGTTGCTTATGATGGGGCTTAATTCTCTGCCTGGTCATGTAGCAGGAGGATTAACTCAATGATGGTACAGTAGGCTCTATTAAAACCCATGACTCATATTGCATAATCCTTTTATTCAGTATTGCATCTGTCTTTATAAAAGCATTTAGATATTCTTGAATCAGCATGCAAACAGTGGCATCTCCTGCTGAAGTGGTTTATAAACCAGGGTTTTCTGTAATTTCTGATTAGAATGCTTTTTAAATTTACAGAGTAAAAAGAATGCAGATTTGCAGTTTGTATATTCTATATATAGTATTTTAAAGTATATTATTTTAAATTTTATACCTATGTGTAGGTTCAGTAATTTCACTTTAATGGCAATAAATAGGTTGTTTCCATTGCCATTAAAGTGAAATATCTGAACATAAGCCTGAGAAAAATGCTCATTTAAGAAGAAAATTTCAAATGGCACTTAGAGGCTTTTCATCTGAACTCTTCAGATATAAAATTTTAAATATTGTTTTTTTTTGTCTATATAAATAAAGTATTAACATGTTTTCAACATAAAATTTGAATGATGTTTATTAAAATAAAATATTTATTTCTTTTGAAAGACATCTCCAAGGATGCATTCATTTGATAAAAAATGATATATTTTAATATATATGTATATATATATATATATATATATATATATATATATATATATATATATATATATATATATATATATATATATATATATATATATATATATATATATATATAAAATGTATGTATATATATATAATGTATGGATATATATATAATGTATGTATGTATGTGTATATATATATATATATATATATATATATATATAAAATATTTGAAAATTGAATTGAATTTTTATTCCTGTGATGGCAAAGCTGAATTTTACTGTAGCAGTTGTTACTCCAGTCTTCAGTGTCACATGATCCTTCAGAAATCATTCTAATATTTTGATATTGTGCTCAAGAAACATTTTTTAATCAATGCTGAAAACAGTGATGCTTAATATTTTTGTGGCGAAACAAAATGCAGTAATGCATTTTTTTTCAGGATTCTTTGAATTGGAAGTTTAAAAGAAATATAATTACCTGTATTTAAATTAAAAATCTTTTGTAACATAGGTTTTACTGCCACTTCTGATCAATTTAATGTGTCCTAAATGAATAAAAGTATTAGTTTGTTTTCAAACCGACACTTTAGAATGATAGTGTGTACATACTGTACAAGTATATACCAAACAAAATTATTAAATAAATAACAAATAAACTGAAACGGAATACCCAAGATTGTCGTGTCTTTTGAATTGCAGTTCACTTTATGCCTCTTCCTGTCATTCCAATTCATATTCCAAAGTGACCAGTGGGGCATTCAATTCACATTCATACTAATGGATTGAAACAAAGGCAATTCTTTAAATTCAGAATTTTGCCCAGCTCTATTATGCCGGTGTGCACTGGATCGTAGCTTACACTCTATTATTTGTGACCGATGTGAAGAAAAGATTACAACATGACCACGTCTCTGATGCAGACAGTACAGAGAGCAGAGACTATGCAGGGATCTTAAGCTGTCATCGTTTCCCATCTGCTGTTCCAGGGTGCTGCAGGCAATTTAGAAAACCCTTACCGCTCTGTATAGACTTTCTATACAGCCATTCAAATGAGATACTTAATGAGATCGCAGGGAAGGGTTGGTTGTTGAAATCAGACTCTGGGTGAAAGGATGTGTGGAGAGGTTATGTATACTAATTACGGAATCATTACGATAGAATAATTATTACTATAGGATGTTTAACACACATGACTTGCAAGAATGTATTGGGAACAGTAAATTGTTTGCTTCAGTTATTTCTATTGCTTCACAGATGGAATCAAACAATTAGCATAAATGTCAGTGCAGCAGGTGAGCAGGTGTTTTTGTCACAGTGCTGTGTGTTTAAGACCTCCTATGGTTCTGTGCAGCTCTCAGATGGCAGATTATTCTTAAGTGTTTTAAAAGCTGCTGAATGTTGTTGTTTTAACCATATTCATTAGACACTTAAAATGCATCTTTTATCAAGAACACACAGAACACTTATTCATGTAGCATGTGTATCTGCCATATGTTTAAATGTTGATGTTTTAATAGCATCTGTCTGACAGTTCAAGTTCCTTAATTAATTGTGCACCTGTATCCATTAGCATTTTTCATCAACAAAGCTAAAATGGTTCAATACTATATATATATATATATATTTTACATTTTACATTTTCTACAACAGTGTGAGAACGTTTTGCATCAGGTTGTACCTAAATGCTTGCTAGCATGTTTAGAGCTGTTGCAGCATAGCTAAGAGGCTATTACAGTGATAGCAGATGATAGTTGCTTACCAGTCTAGTCTAAGTAAATATTGTATTGATATTATGGTCTCTAGATACAGTTCTAGTCTGCCAGATAAAATTCTTATCACTTTGTAAAGTAATAGCGTTGTTGTGCTTTAAATAACTTCTGATTCGCTGTGGTTTTGTCTTTTTAAAAAGCAGTTTTGTATTCAGTGTGGAACAATTGCTTGTTTCTAGAAACAGGCCTGGGGTGCATTTCCCAAAAGCATTATTAGCTAATTATGGTAACAAGTTTGAACTCTATTTGTAACGACACTCAGAAATTGTGACCATAGTTAGTTTTAGAAAATGCACCCCTGGTTAGGCTTTGTTCAGATTCCTTAAAATAAGTCAGCATGAAAAGAAAATTCACCCTATCTATGAATGATTCATACATGATGCATTTCATTTTATATATATATATTTTGACCTTGTAATCCCTAATCAAACTGCAGACTTCTGCCTGGTGACATGCAGGGTTTCTCCAGTCATCTACCTCTGTCCAATCAACAGTTTTTGGTTGAAACCTCATCCACACCTTACGTTTTCAGTAATGCATTTCACTGATGTACATCACAATATGGAAGAAAGGATCTATTGCTACTTGCATTTCATCGCAACTGAGTATGAGCAATAGCAATAAGTGTCACTTACAGCCGTAGTAAAGAAAAATGAGAGTTTTATATGTCTCAGACAGTGTGTGGCATGCATCAGTTAACATGTCAAATTGCTAATTTGTTTTTCATGATTGAGCTACTTCATGTGAAACCATTGCACAGTTTGCTTGAGGCTTGATCTTGATTAGCATTTTTCTATCAGGATAGAGAGGTAACCCTTTTAGACTTGTTTATCTGCCTTAGTTTCAGATGCATGCCATGTGCAAATGTGATTCTGGGAAAGTTATACATACACGAGGGCATCTTTATGACATCAGACACTACAATACTCACGAGTTCCGCTTTCCAAACCGCATTCACCGGGAACGGCTACGCAGGCTGTGCCGTGTGCTACCAGATACGCTGTTCACTTGATACATTATTGAGCCTCTTTCTAGAAATGGGGTCTGCATAATGCATGATGTAGTAATAAATACCACACTTCAATAAACTATAGTTTCCTTGCTGAGGAGACACTCTATACTGTGGGGAATGGAGAGTCATTTTGTTTGGTGAAAGGGAATGAGAGGTGACGATTGGGGAAAGAGTAAAATGAGACAGCACGTGAATGAGTGGACAGATTGGGGAGTGAGGCATCGACACAAAGCTTTGTGTGGATTTCAAAATGGCAGAAGCTTGAATGGAAAAGCCCCTTGCTGGCGAGAGATGCACCGAAATTGTAATTGGTGCTGGAGGGGGTGTTGGAAGTCTCTGCGAGCTCGCTGCCAGTGGAACCCAAGCACCAGAGGTAATACATCATCATGTCTCTCGCTTGGGTAGCAGAGCTTATGCGTGTAAGAGCCTTTCGCCCGACGTCCCTTTTGACCATATCTAGATCCGTCCCTTTGGCCAAACCTGCACTCACTTAAGTCCGGCTTCACCCTCCTGGACACGATCGCAGAACTTTGACGTATACCACAAAATCACAACTCAATTTCACTCTTAACGAGTTTGTTTGACGGCGCTTTTTGTCACGGTGCACGGTCGAGATTTATGAAATGGCTTGTGTAAGTGTGGAAGTTGCTGACACTGAGGTTTTGTTTACAGCAGCTAAATCAGACATGTTTTAGGAGTTTTTCTGTCGGGACACCCTGTCACCTAGAGGCACAATAAATGACCTGCTTTTGGAAAGAAGGAACAATGTTGTCTTCCTTTTTAAGCACCTTTTATGTGCTCACCTTACCTTGACCACATACTACGCCGTCTGATTTGCTGATGTTGGACTCTTCGGTGGCCCCAGATGCACATTCATCACATTGCATATGCTGTCCTGTGTCGGTTTGTAAAACCGACTGTTATGTTGTCCTTAGACTTCCTGTGCTGGAGAACTCTACTAATCAAGGGAGTCTTTATCCCAGACTTGCTTTGTTTTTTCTCCAGCCTTGTGATAGACAGACAGCAGAATACACCAAACTTCAAGCGCCATGTTAATTTTTCTTGTGGGTAATGCTATCTGTTTTTGGGTTCGAAGTAACAAAGTTGTCCTCATGTTTAAGCACTCCCCTTACCTTGACCACATACTGTGCTGGTCTGATTTGCTGACGTTGGACTTTTCGGTGGCCCCAGATGCACATTCATCACCTTACAGATGCTCTCCTGTACATGTACACAAACCGACTGTTCTGTTGTCCTTAGACTTCCTGTCCTGGAGAACTCTCCAAATCAAGGCAAACTTTACCCCCTGACTTGTGTTCATCTGCTTAGGTTTTTCTCCATCCTTTTGATGCACAGCAAAATACACCAAACTCCAAGCGGCTTTTTTAATGTCAGATTGCAGGTAATGCAAAATCAGCCCCAATTGATTTTCTTTCCTTCTGATAGCAGACCTTAAATACAGCTGGTTGTCAGAGCTCAGCTAACAATTGTCGAATGACTGGAGAGACAGCGCATGGGCCATAATCGATGTCTTACACTTCTGTGTCTGCACAACTGAAAGCCTGTTACAAGCAAACAATGGCGCTTTGAGGGAAACGCTTGGGCCGTCAAAAGTGAACTGTCAAGCTAGTTGTCCTCAGGAGCGTAGCCATAACAGTTCTGCCAAGTCTAATC
Source organism: Cyprinus carpio (assembly GCF_018340385.1). NCBI lineage: Eukaryota > Metazoa > Chordata > Actinopteri > Cypriniformes > Cyprinidae > Cyprinus > Cyprinus carpio. The sequence continues at coordinate 6,747,045 of NC_056613.1, read as the reverse complement.
CTGTTTGTGTTTACCTGTTATACAGCCAAGTGTGCAGCTGCTGTCTGATTGCGCTAATAGCCTCACCGAACGACTGCGTAGCTTGAGAGACCGAAGGAGAATGAGAGAGTGATTGTGTTCGAGGGGGAGGCAGAGGGTTTAGAGGGAGGAAGAGAAAGCAGATCAAATCCTGTTCGTTTAAAGCCTTCGCACACGTTCTTACTTTCGGTCTACCATGTGCTGTTAAAAATCGATCGTCTACCTTATTCCAGCCCTACAAATCCGCCTAAAATGAATTCCTTTTGTCATTCTCTGAGTTGCCATTTTGTGTTGAAAAGAGATGAAGAATATAATTGTACACATATAGGAGTTTTCTGTGGGAGTTTTGATCGTGATGTGCTTGAAACGAAAGGTTTAACAGAAACTAATGGCCTTGATATGCCTCCCCATCGTTTTATTACATTTGTCGCTACGGTATGTGAAATGTAACCGTATGGGCCCTTTTTCAAAGGAACAGACATATTATTCTCCCCATGGTGTCTGGGTTGGTTAGTTAAGAAAATGCGTTGGCTTGAACTGTGTTTTGTTGAGGAGTCAAAAATGTGTCATGCTTTTAAGATTTTTTGAATTGATCACAAGTGGCAGAATATGGCAGAATCTGCTACGTTTGATAAATTTAATGCATTCTTGCTGAATAGAATCTTCCTCTGACCCTAACTCTGACCTATCTATCTATCTATCTATCTGTCTGTCTGTCTGTCCGTCCGTCCGTCCGTCCGTCCATCCGTCCGTCTATATATATATATATGTATATACGTATATATATATACGTATATATATATATATATTAGGTCTGTCAAATGATTAATCACGATTAATCACATCCAAAATAAAAAGTTTTGTTTACATAATATATGTATGTGTACAGGGTATATTTATTATGTATATATAAATACACACACATAAATTATATATTTAGAAAATATTTACAGTTGCAATACATTTATATATTTTATATTCTTATATTTTATATTATATATAAATATATTTAATATATAACATAACATATTCTTCTTAAATATATACATGCATGTGTGTGTATTTATATATACATAATAAATATACACAGTATACACACATATATTATGTAAACAAAACTTTTATTCTGGATGTTAAAATTGTTATTATTCTGAAGAACAATTTGCCGAACAAATAGTTATTGATTCTATGTTTTCGTTAATTCATTTCAACTGCAGGAGCCTATATAAAAACTTTGATAAGATAAATGATTACTTGCATACTCTTAAGGGACGATTTATGATGATAGCTTTATCAGAAACATGGATGCAAGAAGAACGAGGTGTTGTATTTCATATTGATGGATATGAATTGTATCACATTAATAGAACAAATAAGAGATCAGGAGGGGTTGCTTTGTTTGTGAATGAAGATTTAAAATGTAAACAAATTCAGGGTATGACGATGGCAATTGATGATATAATGGAATGCATATCGGTGGAAATTGAATTGAAAAAGATGAGTAATATAATTGTTACGTGTATATATAGACGACCTGGGTCTCTGATGGATACATTTATAGAAAAGATGGATGAGTTACTGAGTAAGGTAAATGAAAATAAAACTTTTTTAGTTTGTGGAGATTTCAACATTGATTTATTAAAGGTTACCAAGCAGAAGTCATCCGCTGACTTTCTTGAGATAATGTATGGAAGAGGGTTATATCCGTTGATTGATAAACCCAGTAGAATTACAGAGCAATCAGTAACCTTAATCGATAATATCTTTATAAACTGCTTTAAAGAAAACATAAAATGTGGATTAGTTATAAATGATGTAAGTGATCACTTGCCAATTTTGTTACTTTTTCTTGGCCATTAAAAAAGAAGTAAAGAGGAGATAGGGTGTAGACTGGTAAGAGTAAGAAACGATGATGCTATAAATAGGTTTCGGATTGATCTCCTAAATGAAGAATGGGAAGGGGTGTATGTGGAGGATGTTGATGCTGCCTACAATGCTTTTCTGAAAAGGTATATAGCATATTATGATAAACATTGTCCAATAGTGGTACACAAACAAAAAGTAAATGAAAATAGAAAGCCATGGGTATCAAAAGGATTGATGAAGGCATGCAAAAAGAAAAACAAACTTTATAGAAATTTTATAAAATATAGAACAAATACTGCTGAAATGAAATATAAGGTGTATAAAAATAAGCTAGCAGTAATTATGAGACAGGCTAAGAAGGATTATTATAATAAAACTGTTGAATGATAAAAAAAATAATCTAAAAGGTACATGGAACATTTTGAATAAAGTAATGGGTAACAAAACAGCACATATAGCCTTGCCTGATCATTTTATTTATAATAATAAGACAATGCATGATTTGAATGAGGTGGCTAATGAATTTAATCTTTTTTTGTAAATATGGGGCCAAATCTGGCAGATAGTATCAAGATACATGACATGTCATTACAAAGAGGGGGGGAGAGGAGATAGCAGAGTACTGCAGTCAATGTTTTTAGGGGATGTTAGTGAATCAGAAATTATATCTATTGTTTCTAAGTCAAAGAGTAAGACTTCCATTGATTGTGATGGAATAGATATGATTATATTAAAAAAGACAATTGACTGTGTTGTCAAACCCCTTTGTTATATTTGTAATCTTTCCTTTGCAAGTGGTATTTTTCCAGATAGAATGAAGAGGGCAAAAGTTATTCCACTATTTAAAGCAGGAAATAAGCAAAGCTTCGATAACTATAGACCGGTTTCATTACTTTCACAGTTTTCAAAGGTACTGGAAAAACTTTTTGTTTATAAGTTGGACAGTTTTTTAGAAAAGCATCACCTGCTGAGTGAAAAGCCAGTATGCTTAGGCAAAAAAGGTCCACAGCGACTGCCTTAATGAATATTGTTGAAGAAATAACAACAGCAACAGATGAAAAGAATTCACAGTAGGAGTGTTTATTGATTTGAAAAAGGCATTTGATACTTTGAATCATGATATTTACTTTCTAAATTAAGTTGGTATGGAATGAGAGGAATGGCCCTTAATGGTTTTGAGAAGTTATCTGCATAACAGGAAACAATATGTACAGTTAACTGATGTCAAAATCTGAACTTATGGAAATTAAATGTGGGGTACCACAGGGTTCTATTTTGGGACCTAACTTTTTTCTTTTATATATTAACGATATTTGTGATGTTTCCAAGTTATTACAGTTTGTTTTATTTGCAGATGATACTAATTTTTTCAGTTCTGGAAATAATATACAGAAATTAGTAGAATCTATTGAATATGAAATGACAAAACTGAAGAAATGGTTTGATGTAAATAAGTTGTCATTGAATTTAAAAAAGACAAAATTTATGGTCTTTGGAAATAGGAAAATAAATGAATCTGTTGCCTTATCCATAGATGGAGTTGATATTGAGAGAGTGTTTGAGTTTCGTTTTCTTGGTGTAATTATGGATGATAAGTTATCATGGAAACCTCACATAGCACACATTAAAAGAAAAATCTGCCAAAACATTTTTGTTTTAAACAAAGTGAAGGAGGTATTAAATAAGGAAACAATGAAAATACTTTATAGTTCACTCATCGTACCATATTTTATTTATTGCATAGAAGTCTGGGGGAACACATATCAGATAAATATCAAACCTTTATCTATTCTACAGAAGAGAGCCATAAGAATTATTCATAAAGTTAACTATCGAGAACATACAAGTAAATTATTTGCGAAATCCAGAATATTAAAGTTAGAAGATTTGGTTAAGTTTCAAACATTAATAAGTTTGTTTAAAGCAAGACATAAAATGTTACCAGATAAAACAAAAAAACAAAATCACCCATAAAAAAAGTTAATAAAAATAAGGTATAATTTTAAACATCAATTTGCACGTACAACAATAAAACAAATGTGCCCTTCAGTTATGGGAGTAAAAGTGTGGAACTCCTTGCATGATAATCTTAAAAGTTGTAGTAATATTGGTCAGTTTAAGTATAAGTATAAACAGAGTATATTCAGTCAGTATTAATATGGTGAGGTCTATGTTGTTTTTGGTTTTTGCTTGGTTTTTTGTTTTGCTCTATGTATATTGGCTTTAGTAATATTGGTCAGTATGTATGTATTGGATTACTGTTGTTTGTTGTTTGGGCATTGCCTGAATTTATTATACTGCATGAATGCTGATTTTTAAACCAACATTGTTTTTTTGTCAGTGTAACTTTGGTTGTATGCTGCTTAAGAAAGGTTATTTTGCTTTTGGAATAGGGGACAGATATTATAAGATTTTATCTTCTTTCTGATCCCTTTTGCACATGGGAATTTAAATTATCTAAAGAAGAAAATGAAATGTTTTGTGTTTTACCATGGAGCAATAAAATAAAATGAAAAATGAAAAATGAAAATGATGTGATTAATCGTGTAAATATTTTTTGAAATATATACTGTATGTGTGTTATATATCTCAGGCTACAGTTACTTTTTATTAATTACTTGATCACATATATTCACACAATAGCAATGGTAAAAAATTGATTTGTTATTTAAAAACAAAAACCAAATACAATTCATTTTTTTTCTTTCTAAACTGCCTAAATGACATGCAGGTAAAAAATTGATTTGTTATTTTAAAATTATTTTTAAATATAATTAATTAGCTTTTCAATAAACTCACAAACCCCTTGCCGCTCCTTCACAATCCCGAGTTTGGGAAACCTTGACATAATGAAATGCTTAATTTACTTTGTTATTAATAACAACAAATGGAATATATTTTCTTTGTATTTTAATATCAATATGTACAATATTATCCTATTTAAATCAATGTGATAAACGAGTTGTGTTAAAAGTAATAAAAAGTAATTAAAAAGTAGTCTGATTATATTACCTAAAATGTGTAATGTAATGGATTACGGTGCTAACATTTTCTGTCATGTAATTTGGAATCAGTAACAGATTACAATTTGTAAGTAATCTACCCAGCTCTATGTATACACATAATATTTTATTGTGCACCATAATTTGAATTCTCTTCTCATATGGTCTCTTTAAGCGGGTCATTCTTGTTTAAGTGGGTAGAATAATCAACAAAAAGCAACAAACTTTAACATACAATACAAAACAATAAAAAAGTATAAAATATATATTTTTTTTAATTTATTGCACTTTGTTACAATTTATCTAATGTTCTTGCAATTACACAATCCAGATGTTTAATCAGATGGTTACTTGTAAAATCTCTACAGTTGCCCACCAGCTAAAATTGGCTGAGTAAATGAGATGAGTTTGCCTCTTCTAAGATTAATTAACCATCTTTCTTTATCACAGCTGATCCAATATGCAAAAATTAAATCATAATTGTAGGTGTGCATGAGCATCAGCAGTCTTTGTAGACATCTGCTTTGATGTTCTTAGCAATTGGATTTTGTTGCTACAGTATTTGCAAGATGATCATCTGGTTGAAGTGTCTGCAAAGTCGCCAGATCTTGCATAAAGTAATATTTGTTGTAATTGGGCATATATATTTTCAGATAGTTCTTCCTGAAACATTTCTCAAACCTGCTTAACTGAGTTTGTGTTGGCTGCTGTTTCCACTCTTGGTTATGGAGCAGGGTTTTATTAGATTTTTCCCTCATAAGGTCCTCACCAGTGCAGCGTTAGATTTAAAACCTTTCTCCGAGTGTCTCCAAAGACCCAACCGGAGGAGAATGTGTCCATGGAAATGCTCAGTGCTGCCGCTGCACACGAAATAAAGGATGTACTCTTACAATCTTTTTGGCAGTGTATTCAAAGTCATCCCGGCAGATCAGTTCACTCTGTGGCAAGATTGGTAACACCTCCGGGCAACTGTTTTCTATGTAGGTTTGGTCGTACAAGTACAGCTTCTATATACTTGAATGGAGAAAAAGGGGAAATCTATAAAACAGTTTGTCAAGATCGTGTTTCAGTCACATTACAAATTTTAGTTTTTGACCTCAAGTGACGTTACATGCACATCAGTATAACTTCTTCACACAAAATCTCAAATTTGTTTTCATTCTCAATCTCAATACAAAAAACTGTTTTTAATCAATGATATTTTTTTTCATAAGCCTTAAACATGCGGTCCTCTGTGGGACATTGAAGGTGGGTTTTATTTCTCATAAGAAGAAAAAAATATTAGAACCTTAAATCTGTATAGAAGTTTTTTTTCGTTTGCTTCTCTCCAACCTTGGTGGGTTAAATCATCCTTTTCCCAGCATGAGCAGAGTCATGCACTCCATGGAGATCTGGTTAACCTGGAGAAACACTGGCCTCTCTGTTTACCCAACGATAACAATTCTATTTACAAAGGTGCCCAGGGTAATAGTGAGCCGGTGCATGGGTCCTCGATTGGATTTAAAACATTTCTTGACTATTTGTGCCATACTGACGCTAGTGGACTTTGCGTTCTCAAGAATAGATTTGAATATGGTAATGCTATGGATTTTTGGTGCTTGGTAGTTCAATGGTAGTCTTTGAAGTATCATAATACTGTGGTATCGTAACAATTTGGTAATTATTTAGTATACCGTGCATATTTCAAAGTACCTTCTGATGACGCCATCATCATTTTTTTTTTTTTATTTTTTTTTTTTTCACAGACTCTGACAGACAAAATTAGCTATTACTCAAGTTAAATATTTATTGATGGTTACATATGAAAGCATATTTATCACTGCCAGTGCAGTCTGTAATGACCCTCATCCATTAACTTGTTCAGGGTGTAGTTTCCTACATTGATTTAGAATACTGTTATTCATATGTAATGTGAGCTGACTCAGTTTAGGGGTAATTCTACCACATGGGGGCAGAAGAACATTAATTAATAGTTTATGTATGCATGTGATGCTGGTGGAAAGCTTTAGGGATCTTGTTTTCCAAAGAAGGGAAACCTCCATGTTTAGATGCAGCACAGCATTATGGGATATTGTACAATGACCATCATTGATTCCAACAAATATAAGCAATTTTGCATATTTAACTTATCAGAAAAGACCTTTGGAATATATTGGCCTTAAAAAATGTGTCATTTTAGTTTAAGTAACGTTCCTGAAGGTTTTTTTTTTCTCTTTTTTTTTGTGTATGAGTCTAGACTATGCGATTGTTATTTAATCAGGGTTGTGCCAAATGTGTATATTCAAAAGTGAACCAAAAGATGCATTTTATATATTTTCTTAAATCTATTAATTTACAGTTCATTTACCACATTATGGAGCCTCTTTTGCATAATAAACATTTTATATATGTTTACTTATATATCATCATTCTTAGCATCTGCTAAGGAGGTGTTTATCTGTGTGTGAAGTTGACAGCAGCTACAATTTTTGCTCGTGTCCTGTTGTCACAGATAATATGTGTTTTACACGTATGTAAAGTGACGTGGTACCATTTATAAGAATTGCTGACAGGGAGATCCATCTGCATGACATGATGGAAGCAGAAAGGTGTCACGGTCCTTTTACAGAGTGTGAGTCAGGGATGTAAAGGCTGTCAGTGTTCTTGAATGAGAATCCGGTAACCGCTACAAGCTAATAATGTTGTCTTCCACTGATTTTTATAGAGGGTTATATTTTAGTATAGGGACCAATTCTCACTATTAACTAGTTGCTCATTAGCCTGCCTATTATTAACATATTGGCTGTTTTTAGTACTTATAAAGCACATATTCTGCATGACCATATTCTATATCCCTAATCCTACCCAAATCCTAAATTTAACAACTACCGTCCTATTGTTAAGCAGCAAATTAGGAGTTTATTGAGACAGAAGTTGTAGTTAATGGTTTTGTTAATAGCAAGAATTGGTGCTTAAAATAAAGTGTGACCATGACTCTAATGTGTGTGTGTGTGTATATATATATATATATATATATATATATATATATATATATATATATATACTCCTTTTGTGTCTATAATTAATTTTTACTTTTACTTTTTTATTTGTTTTTAATTTTATCATATACACTTTTTTTAACTTAGATTTATATATTGTTATTTTTTTTTACATTTGTTTTCTTTATTATTTAATGATTTAAATAATTTTGTATTTTGCATTTTAATAAATAAAATTTGTATTGCATTTAGTGGTCATAAACTTATGATACAAAAAAAAAACTGTCAAAGTGCAATCAATTTTTTTACTGTGTGATTGTCTCTTTAATTCTGCAATAACCATTTTTTACATTAATTTTTTTAGCCTATGATATCAAATTCCTTTTAATAATTTTTAAATGTTTAGTGTCTGTAAAAAAAAAGTTTAAAAAAAAAGTCACTTATGCTCAACATGGCTGTATTTATTCAATCAAAAATACAGTCTATTGTAAAATATTATTACAATTTAAGATAACAATAGATGGATCCTTTAATTAAGTGAAAAATGTAAGTCTGATAGCTTACCTCTTCTCAACCAGCAGCACAATTCAGTATTGTTAATCCTTGAAGTATCATTGTCATTGCACAAACAGTACTATAGTTCAGATCTTAGTGTCTTCATGAAAGTTTAGTGTTTTTTTTTTTTTTTTTTTACTTTGGGTTAAATGGCTTTGATGCTGCTCTGTGCTGATGTTCTTGCTGTACTAATGCTGAGGTGACTCAAGTGGCTGACTTTTCATGTCATCTGAGTCCCTCAGCTTCATCTTGGCCTCCAGCTGTGCTGACGGGGGCCTGTGGTTAAAAGCCTGGCCTGCCAGTGCTGAATAATGCATAGGTAATACAGTGAGCTTCCTGTCAGCGAACACCTGTGTTGAGCCTGGGTGATGCCACCCTGTCACTCTGAGCAAGATGTCTGCTGGCCGGTATGATTTACTCTTACACTTATGGCTGTAGGATAGAAGTGGCTGTGTGTGTTTGTGTGTGAGAAACTGCCAACCTCCTGCTGGCTGAACATGTGGCAAATGGTTCACCATCACATCATATGTCTCTGCTTATATTATTAATACTTTTAGTAACACTTTAGATTAGGGAACACTATTCACTATTGACTATTAACTATTTCCCAATTACTGCTTATTGATAGTAAACAAGATAGTTGTGAAGTTTAGGTATTTGTATAGGAATAAGGGATCTAGAATGTGATTATCCAGAATAAGGCATTAATATGTGCTTCATAACTACTAATAAGCAGCGAGTATGCTAATAATATGCATGCTATAAGCATGTATACTAGTTAATAGTGAATAGTGTTCCTTAATCTAAACTGTTAAAAGACTTTTCATTTTACTTCCCCTCCAGTATTGCTTTTGACTTAATTCTTAATTTTTTGTTACTTGTAATCATCCATCATTATGAATGACATGGCACAGCATATACACTGAGGTCCGAAAGTCTCAGTCCAGATTGACTGAAAATTCTATTCATACCTGGAAATAAATACAGATTTGGGTAAAAAAAAAAAAAAAACTTATAATGCTAATAATAATAATTTATATTTTATTTATTTATTATTAAATTGTGTTTGTTTTAAATATATTTGATAATACTTTTTGTTTATAATGAATGTATTTTTATTTACTTGTTTTTAATTTTTTTTCATTTTTATAGATTGTTATAGACTGTTTTACAGATTTTTTGATTGTTTATGTCTTATTATTAAAATAATGTATTTTGTATTTTAATAAATACAATTTGTATTACAATAAGTGGTCTCAAACTTTTGAACAGCACTGTACTTGATACAAAAAAAATGTGTCAAAGTGCATTAAATTTGTCATTATGTATTTTTTTTAGCTTATGATATCATATTCCTTTTAATAGTTGAGCGGTTTTGTTCTCTGTTTTGATCAGTAAATCCTGTGTACTGTTGACTACAATGGATCATAGCCTCCCTCTTGCATTTGGATTCCCGTTGATGTTTGTTTGTGCTAGGCTCAGCTTGTCTAAGAGCGTAATGATGTTAAGAAGCTATTTAGCCACAAGTGAAAGTAAAAGCATAACCAAAAGTGGAAATGGTTGCCAAATGAAGCCAGTGCTCTCATGTGAGAGGACATGTATATCTGTCAGGACTTAAATTGTTTATACAAAACCAGTTTGCAGCCTTTCAATCATACCTCATGCAGAAGAGCGTCGCTTTGAAGCTCTTAGGGTTCAGGGACAGTAAAATCGAAATCCATAGGCAGTACGACGCATTAAAGGAAAAAGTAGTGAAGCCTGGCGGATCCAAAGCAAATGTTTGTGATTATCATTTGATTTCTCAAGCCTCCCGTGAGGAAAAGAAGCCTACATGATCTGTAGTCATCTATTTATCCATCTGTGGGAAGTGAGAGGTAGACTCATTAAATCCCACACTGCAGGATGTTCTAATTCTGTTCTCTCATTTACGTCGATGACTCAAATTTTGGACGGACTTCAAGAAAGTGTATCAGTAAATGTGGTAGTTGGGAGGCCATTAGTACAGCAGTAACAAGCCCGTGCAAACAATAGCCCTCAATTTTTCTTGTTTTAAAGACGTACAAACATTAAATCTTGATACTCATTTTAATGCAGGTTCACAATATCCATTAATTGAAAAAAATCTCACTGCTGTACACAAATGACTCATCTTGGATTGTAATGAATGTATTTCAGGTGCAGTATATTGTGCTGCTCGCTTGTGCAATTACTTTAATCTTTGTTCAGCTTGGATTGGCGTATCTGTGGATGCATTGTTCTATTCGTAATCAGACATTTTTAATGAAAAACTAGATGAAGATACTAAACTTACATAAATACAAGATCAATTTACAAAAAAGGAATTAAAACTTGCTTTCAGAAAATGTGTCTTGAATAGCTTATAAAAGTATTTTGGAATTATATTTAATATATTTTGCCATGTTTTTGAAAGAAATAAAACTTTTATTCAGTAAGCATGCAATGAATATATCTATTCTATAGTATCTATTTCTATAGTAAAGACAAGACAAGATTATGGATATAACATGCTTAGAAATGAGGCCAACCGCAAAGAGACACATTAAGGACTCATGGCGAGTACAGCCTGTACCATGCGCATGAGAAACGACCATTCCCAAATATGACAAAAAAACCCATGTGCATTTATTCTGACATATTGATTGCTGAAGTGTACAGTGCTTAAACTGCTCATAATAGTCTCTGAAGGATAACTGACTCCAAACATGTCCCTTTGTATTTGTAACTCTATTAATGAAAAATATCCCCAGTAGTGTTGAATGATATAAACTGTGTCCTCTTCTTAATGAAATAATGAGCTCTCCTGAGATCCAGGAGTCCCTGCCCTATTTGTTGGCTTTGTGTCTGAGGAACAATGCAGAGCAGTTCTTGCCCATATGGCATACAGTCATTGAGAACACTAACTGATCGCCTCTTTATGGATGACTTTCTCTAGCCAAATCCTCAGCGGAGTTGAGAACATAACGTAGACCCTCGATAGTCCATGTATTGCAATGTAGTTCATTGCTGCTGGACTGAGGATAGCCAATCTCTGACCAGAGAGAAAATGTCATAATAAGTAATGCAAATGCTTGTTAATGTTATCGCATTGGACTAAAACTTTCTGACTTAGCTCATACAGTTTTTAGCCCCCCAGAAAAGGTGATTATTTTTGTACTTTTTAATTTTTCTCTTTCTATACGCCTTGTTACACTTGTGGTGATCCCAGTCGAAACTGACCAGCCTACAAAAAACTACTCATAAATTCTTATCTTGTTATGCTATATTATTGCTAAATACTGAATTAGATAATTTTGTCATCTTGATTTCTTTCAATTAGCAAAGTGTTTTGTATTTTTTGGAACTGAATGATCGAAGGCCTCATTGATCTGAGCTTGTACACCTCAGTTTTTGAGAGATTATTGCCAGAATTATCCACAAATAATGCTTGTTTTCACTCAAAAACTGAGGTGCCTAGACTCACATCAATGACCCCTTCGATCATTCATCTAAAAAAAAAAAACAAAAAAAACCTGTGCTAATTGAAAGACAATGTTGACAAAAGGACTGAATTCAAGATCTGGTGATAATATAGCATAATGAGAGATTTGCAAGCAATTTTTTAAAGGCTGGTAATTTTTAACCCAGAACACCAAACTAAGTAAAGGATTAGCACAGTACAAAGGTTAAAGGGATAGATCACCTAGAAGTGTAAATTCTTTTATATATATATATATATATATATATATATATATATATTATTTATTTATTTTTTCAGGAATACTGTGTTGTGGATTTATATTTTCTGGTAAATAAATTCTCAGAAATCCTTAAAAAAAATAATGTTTTATTATTCATTTATTAATAGTAGTAGTAGTAGTAGTACTATCATTACATTAAGTAATATTTCTGTTACAGTTTCGTCAAGTTAAACCGAACTTTTATTATGATGGGCTGCTGTGAAGACCTTTAGGTTTCTGTTTGTATATGATATGACTATAGCTTTTCTCAAAAGAAACAGTTAAATGCTCATGAAGTGAGTTAGAGAGGTTATTTTTACACGCAGAACATGCAGGATTCATATTTAAATAGTATTTTTATGGTTTAATATTCATGGACACTAGTCCATATCACATTTTGATTTAAGTGTACTTGACCTACTTTTGATTTATTCATCCAAAATTTGGTAAATTCCGCATTATACAATAAATTCCATTTTTATGAATGGATTACGTGATTCTATCTGCATTTTCCACATTGTGGAAATCATATGGACTTATTAATAAACATATTTGTATTAGTGAGTTGAGAATCATGTTATTCTGAATGATTAAATCATAAATGGTTCATTGCACCAAATCAGTTGTGAATTTAAAAGATCTGACTTGAAGTTTGATGCATTAATGATACTTTTGTCATGTTTATTTGACATGCCTAGCTTGACATGCCTTGCTCTCTTTCACTTCCATTATAATAAAACAAGTAACATATTTTCTAAAATATCCAACTTATGTTCCACAGATGAAGGTAAAAAAATGTTCTTTTTCTTTTTGGTCTTAAGTCCCTTGGTTATATCTTAAAAAATGTTAATTTGGTAATTGTGGAAGGCACAAGGGGGGTTAATGAGTGAATTTGTGATAATAAAGTGAATCACAAATTCTGTGTAATTAAGGTTAAATGTATCTTTGTCTCTTTAAAATGAATGACTAACATTTAATGGGCCAGGCACAGATGTGTGCTCATTAAAGATAGCATTTTTTTGAGTGATTCATTTTATGATTCACACTGTTTTAATGCCAGTGGTGATCCACCCACACATTGCATTGCAGGTTTAGATCCTCACACCTAACGCTTGCAAAGACGCACACACATCATCATGAGGAGATTACAAATCAGAGGCTGTTTTCTTACTAGAGTTTCGATGAAAAAAAAAAAGCTCTGTGCAAGGAGTGGGCATACTTATCAAAATATTATATTAAAGTATGAGTAATATTTTATATCATGGTAATGTTATATACTGTATCAGAGTGTTATTTTTGCTTTTGGAAATTCAACAAAGTTTTTTTTTATGTGTTAGATAATCATGTACTAATATAGTCTATTTTTGGACAGTGCAGTGAATTCGATTGAACGATTGTTACTTCTCAGTAGTGTACCACAGTTCTTAAGAGCTCCACCCACAAGTAGTGATGCCATGCAGAAGTGTTCAATAAACTTCCTTGTTTTTTTTTTTTTGAGGTCACTTTGCTTTGGTAGATGCATTTATTCAAAGCGACTGAAATCGCATTTGTATTTGCAAATATATTTTGCTATTTCTTTGTAATCAAACCCATGGCATTGGTGTTGCTATCGCTTTACTGCATTAAAAAAAATCTAGACTGCATTGTTAGGCAAGATTAATCATAATTGTATTGTATTCTTGCTGTAGATCCTCTGATAACTCAAAGTTAGTCTAGAAACATGGATTTTATTTTGTAGGTGATAGTCATTTGAATAATAATAGCATCAGGCGTTGGGCTGAAAGGAAATTGTCATTGCTGTTCAATGCATAAACTGGACAGCACTGCTAATTACGGCCTTACCTTTTCTTGGTTATAGATCTCATGAGTTTGTGACCATATTGATTTGATCATTTTCCTCTGCTGCAGTCCCCACAAAGGGTACTCTATGAATGTGATTACATGATACTGTTACTGTAATATTGCAGACAGTCAGTGCACTAGTTGGCGAAGGCAGCTTTACACCTCGGTGAATTTTCCCATGAGCCTCCAAACAATAGAGGATGAGTAGGAGGGACAAAAATTATAATGACGATGGTGCTAATCTAATTGTGCTGGCTGGCAGGAACACTATAAGAAACTGGCTCATTTTTCACAGTGTTTGCCCAGACAATGTCTGGAGTGGCTGTAGTAAACAAATCTATGACTATGACACATTTAGCGATGAAAACAGAAGCTACATTTTTCCCTTGCAGGGTATTGCCAAAAGTCTTTGTTTATAAGCCTTTAAGGGAGCTGGGAGAATCAAGGAGGTCTGGAATAACTTAAAAGATCCCACATTAAGTACACAATGTGATTGTCGTCTTTGCTCTTGAGCACTCAGTTCATCAGCTAAGCTATAAATGTCATTTGAGCACTTTGATTATCATGAGACCCACTTTTTGGGTTGCAGGTGTGGAAAATACATTGTAATAAAATGCATCTAACCACATACACTGAAAAAAATTGGTGTAGGATTTACTTTGAAACAATTTTCTCTCAGAAGTTGCTAGTAAATATTTACAAACAATTACAAAGAAATAGTAACTAATACATCGAGTTAAATGTGAAATTTTGTTGAGAACTAAAATGCTATTTTCTTAGCATTACATACTTACTGTACATACTACATCTTAGCAAAACATACTCCAGTAAACAACTTTGAAAAATATATATTTTTATTTTTTTTATTTTTTTTGCAGTGCATGCTAACAAAATTCAAAGCATGACCCATTTACCAAAAACATTGTTTCTTTTCTCTGTTTCTTGATTGTTTTTTTGGTTGAGATCCATTTTTGGGTTGCAGGTATGGAAAATGCAATATATTAAAATAACTAACCACATACACTGAAAAAAAATTGTTGCAGGATTTATTTTAAAACAATTTTCACTCAGAAATTGCTAGTAAATTTTACAAACAATTACAAAGAAATGATAAATAATGCACTAAATCAAAAAAGTACATGTTGAAAAAGGTGCATTTTCTAGCATTTTTTTTTATTTTATTGTTTTTAACCAATCCGAATCATGTCCCATTTGGTAGAACATTGTTTCTCATCTTTTGAGACCCGTTTTTGGGGTTGCAGGTGAAAAAAGGAATGTTATAAAATGCAACTAAACACATACTCTTAAAAAAAAAAACAATTGGTGTAGTATTCACTTGTTATTAAACGTGTTTTTTTTTTTTTTTTTTAAGTTAGAGTATGTTTCTTGTAAAACACACTCTAATAACTTCCGATTTTTTTTTTTTACTTGTGGATTTAGAATTTTTTAATAGATAATGCTGTGTGAATGTTACACTTTGTAGAAGCCAGCAAAGTTAGGCAGATCCTCAAACCATGAGCAAACCTACATAATGTAAAAGAAAATATGTCTATATAAATATGGGCTAGGATTGGTACAGTGTTGGGTCACTACTTAAGTTCCAGTTCTGAAGCAAAACCATTTGAGAACCACTAGGGTTGAACTTTAATTAAAAGTAGACTTTTTCTTCTTTTTCCTTCAAAAGGCTTTTCTTTCCATTCAGCAGGCTTCCTTTCTTTGTGAATGTAGATGAGAGTCGCCAGTCTTTTGGAACAGTCAGGGCCACTCATTTGTTTGTGAGCCAGAGGAGAGAAAGGCATCATTTTACTATGTTTATGAGAAGAGGTTGCTTTTGATGATGTGACGTGTGTGGCGGCGAGAAGCCGAGGGATGGATGCATAATGTCGAAGATGAATAAGCAAATGCATAAATCGATGAACTTGGGCGCCGCTTCTCTTTATGAAGCTTGTCGTAAAGCCATCATTTAGGATTTGTGTCGGCATAAACAACCTGTCTTAGCTTTTTATGGGAGGTTTGGAGGAATGGAAAGCACCTACTGTATATTGCAGAGACAATTTTGTGGATGACCTTTAGTTTAGTGGCTGTCAATTTATCCTGCTAAGTGAAAAAGCAAAAAAATGTAAGCGCAAACGTGCTCTGACAAGGCCGGTTTTCAGAGCAATCCAGAACGTGTTTAGAAATATCGGTCATTTAGCCGAAGTAGCGGTTTCTGGTTGTTGCTGATGGACTGACCTCTATCGACTTCCCCTTTCAAGACTATTCTCAGGAGGAACCAGCCACATTATTACTACAAATTTAGGCAGCCTGGATAAAACACCTAGTGTGGTTTGCAGGAGTGGGGGAAAAATGTCAGAGTTGCATCTATATTGTTATTTTTGCTCCCCATCAGGTTTCTTCTCAGTTTTGCCTTGGCGAAATAGGCTCATTGAGAGCGTGTGCACTTGTCCCGTAGCATAGCTGATGGAGAGCCAGACATTTATGGACCCCCTGGCCACTGTTAGGCCTGGGAATTATGAAACTCATAAAACCAGCTTGACTCCGGCAGCTAGGCAGACATAATGAAAGGAGGGCCTTGAGACAGAGAAATCACCAGTCCGAGTTTGGAAATGTCACCCCAGACTTATGATATGATCAAGAGGACTGTCTCTGGTACCCAAGGTGTCCTCTAAATTGAGCGCTCTGCATATAGAACGCCATTATAAGACAATGACCGATAGAAGCGTTTAACATTTCTATACATGCTGCTACAGTTTTTGCTAGTCATCAGAATAATTCACCTATACATCCTCTTATCCTTTATTCACCTTTGTGTTGTTTTGTATGACATTCGTCCATGGATCATAGAAAGAGAGATTTGGAGACTGAAGAAATGCAATGCAATTATATTTATTTTCCATATTTTGGAGCTTCGAAAAGGATACAAGGTAATAGAGTCATAGGATAGCTTTGTGCGAGGAACATCAAAATACTAGATGTTATTTTCTCAAAATGCTGAGATCTACCTCAGCTCTCCTTGGTTGCAATGAATGGTTTGTTCTTTCGTGGTCAGATCTTTTAACCAGATCAGTTACAGTAGCAATTTTTGAAATTCCATTGGGTAATGCTACATGTTTTGTTTTGTTTTATTCATTGATATAGTGAAATGGTAATATTTTAATACATTAAAATATTATTTTGTTTTTAACCCAGGGTCTCCTTGCTAAATTAAACATATGCCACTCGATCACATCTTACACTTCTTACCCTGAGGTATGATTCTAGATTCTAGACTGCCACTGAAATGACTAGTGATTATTTTATTAAGACAAAATTGTGTTACGAGTATTACATTTAACACTACAAGGGAACAAAGTGGTAGAAAATCTAGTACCTTTACCATGCAGAAGTTGGCAGGAAAAGAGGTTTACATTAGAAATGTCCAATTAAAAGATAAAAGGTTTTGTGGATTTGATCGCCACAGAGATAATAAATGTTATGCTTTTCATGTAAGCGGAAATTGGTACTGGACAGATGGGCATTCCCATTGAAGTTGTGAAAGAGCACAGTTTTAGTGTAATTGAAGTTTTAATGACAGGTCCACGATCTTTGATCCGGAAGCCAGACCCTTGGAAGAGCAGGCTGAGGAGATCAAGGTAAATTCGGTGGAGGGAGAGGATGCTCCGAGAACACCAATAGCAAGCGAGAACAGAAAGAATCATTAAATCACCCAGCTGTTAACAGGATGGAACAGAAACGCCATCTCCAATAACAGTCTGCCTTCTGACGCTTAACACCCATGTTTACACCTGGTCTAGCAGCAGGATGTAATGAAAGCTAAGTGTTGCGGCATGTGTGTCAAACTCTGCTGTTTCCCCTGGTGCATTCTTAGAGAATAGGTTTTTAAAAATCCTCCTTCCTCTCCTGTGGACAGATACGAAAGCAAGCAGATAGGTGGTGGCTTCCAACAGAAAATCAATTTTTAACTGATGCACTAGTTCATCTTCAGCTCGCCATGTGGAACTGTCTGAGCATAAAGTGGGTATTGGTGAAATCTTTATGAGCGTATCAGTCATTTGTAATTCGATAATTAGGACCCAAGCACCCAAAGTTTTCATCTTATTTTCCTGCTTATTCCAACTAGCAGCCCCTAGAACTAAATTGCTCCCATTAAAGTCAATAAAACTTATGGTGCAGACAGCTTTTTGGATTATGGGAGCATGCTGATGCATCACCTGCAATGTAGATAATAGCATATAACAGGTGCACTTCCCTGTCATTAATATTGCATTACGGTAAATGAATGTGTAAATAAATAACGTTGATAGCAAAGATTCCTTTTAAGGCAGAAAGGTAAGGAATCCATTTAAATAGGTGCCCGATTCAGCTTGTTGACTGCTAGACATCAGGTAAACATCACTTCATTGCTGTGGTCAGTACTGCAACAGGCAAACACAAAGATGCACTTGGCATTTAAGCTGTAGTAGGTTTAATAGCTTCTCTAAAGTGTGAAAGTTGAGTTTGATGTCAAGACTGCCATGTTTAAGAACATCTGAATGCTAAAGGCCATGTCTCTGAAGTGCTCTGCGCTGTATGATAAAAATCTCTTATTTAGACTTGATTCAGAAGAGTCATTCATGGATGAGTCATATGGCACAAAGGAACCAAGCTAGTTGTGTTTTTCGTGTCAAGCTTCAAAAGTGTTATTGTACAGCCAAAGCCTATTTTTGTCTATTTTTATTGTGACTTCACACAACATTTCCACAGTTTTTGCTCAAGACAAAAAGTAATTTAACTCATGTTGACCTTTTCTGCTCAGCTGTTGGGGCCTTTTGTCACAATGGGAGCCATATGCTACTATATGATATTTAATGGCTTTTCAGCTATAAGCAGCAAATTATTATTATTATTTATAACATAGTTTATCATTGCCTGTAATGTATCCCAGTGTTCTTGAGTTTCCAGCAAATATAGATATCACTTAAAAAAAGTGTATTTTTATTTAACAATAAATGTACTAATGGTATTTTATATAATACATGCTATAAACGTATTGTTCACTATTAGTTATTTTTTGTATTTTTTTTGTCATTTGTCTATAATAAAAATGGCAAAAACATAAAAGGACTAAAACTAAAATTATTTTAAGTTGTTCAATTATTTTTATTTCAGTTTTAGTAATTCTAGTACTTCAGCTTATTTATTTTAACTAGTTGCCAACACTAATGTACAGTATGTGGAAAATAATGTGTTTTTTAACCTTAAACCGCATAAACACATTTCATTACACCAAATACACCAAAAAATAATATTTTTTAGCAACGTCATATGACCCCTTTAACAATAACAGCACTGGTTTGTATGGAAGCCCCTAAATAAAAGGTAAAAAAAGCAATTGTGACCTTTTTATTTCACAATTCTGATTTTTTTTCCCTCAGCATTGCGAGTTTATATCCTGCAATTCTGACTTTGTAACTTGCAATTGCGAGTTTAAATGTTGCAATTCTGAGAAAAATGTCAGTATTGCAATTTATGTCTTGCAATTCTGAGAAAAAAGCCAATTGTGAAATGTAACCACTTTTCAGTGGAAACGAGCTTCCATAGGTTTGAATAATAAAATCTACTTAAAATATTCAAATGAAATTAAAGTTTTACTATTAAGGGTATTTGAAACCAGCATTTAAAATTACTGCTAAAGGAAATTTTGTAACTGAACTGTTGACTTAAAACAGTATAGTTACTAATACACAGCCCTTGTGACAACTTGCCCCTGTCTTCCATACAATAGGCCTCAGCCAAAGATTTATACATTTTTTTTTTTTATTATAAATATCATGCTTAATTGAAGGAATCATTACAGACAAGTGCATTTTAAAACCACCATCAACAGGCAGAATTTTTATCTTATTCTTGTTTGTGGGAATGTAGATCCTGGTCACGCTGACAGATGAGTTGTGTTTTCCTCGCAGGCTGCCTGTGAATTCAAATTCTGCTGAAATTCTTGCGCTATAGACAGACAAAGTGCCCTTTGATATAGGCTATCCACTCACTCACCTCTCATTACAAGTACTCTTGAATGCTTATTAATTCAGTACCTGGACCCTTAACAGGGGAAAAGGGATGTTTCGAGAACCAACCCTATTACTACATTCGTCCCATTTTTCTTCATGAAAGCTGTTTACAGGTTTGAAAAATGCATGCTTTTATTGCTGCAGAAAAGTGCATCTTTCAGTTAAAGGAAAAAAAAAGCAACAAAACAAAGGCCGAGTCTGAAAGAATGGCTTTTGTGTTTCTATAAAAAGACATTAGGGCGGAAAGGTTGATGACCCATTTTAGCAAGGGTTGGGTGTTGTATGTTGGATATGAGGGTACCAACCCCGTGAGATAGAGAGAGGGCACTAAGATGAATTGCTGTGATAAAACTGTCTCTCTTCTTAAGGAACGCGAATGGAGGAGGAGCTTTTAAAGCCTCTGATGGTGAGGATTTTCCTCACACTAAAGAGACGGATCACTCTGGAATGAATGGTGTTGGGAAGAGATAAGCCAGCCTGGCTTTTGATGGATATCTTTTGGCATGAAAAGATAGAGAGGAGAGAGTTTCCAAAACCGATGTCAGCGACCTTTTAAGTCACATTAGGTCAAGAATAAAATGCAGCCGACTCAGATTCATCAGTGTGTTATGTGAGACATCATTTCATTGCTGTAAGTCAATATAATTGTGGTCAGTACTACAGCAGGCCAACAACACCAAGACGTACTTGACATTTAAGCTGTAGAAGTAGGTTTAATAGCTTCTCTAAAGTGTGATAGGTGAGCTTGATGTCCAGACAACTGTATTTGGGGACGTGAGTGCTAAAGGCCATGGCATTATGGTGTTTTTTTTAAAGTATGTCTTTCTGAAGTGTTCTGTTCTGTGTGGTGGAAATCTCTTACTTGGTGTCAATTCAGAAAACAGGATTCGGGCCATTCATGGATGCCATGGATTTGCCGATTTATTATTTGTGGCTTTGTTCACACTGTACTAAATTTGTTTGTTTACTTATTTTTTAAGGCTAATAATTCAAACTGTTATTTCACAAGTGATTAAATCTATTTGGATTTAAAATAGTCTTGAATAAGGAGCTATAAGATCAAATCACAACTTTGAAGTACAGTACAAGTACAAAAAAATGTACATTGAAAAATTAAAACATACAGTATTTAAAAGTACTTGAATATATGTAACTTGACTGTTGCACTCTATATATTTATTTAAATACTAAAAGACATTGCTTTTGGTTCATTTGTTATATAGTAAATGGAAGCTAAAGCTGAGTGCATTGCATTGTGGAATCTGTTACTCAGTTTTGTGTTCTGTTGCATACTGAAGTCAGTAATATTCCAACCACACTGTTGTATGCAGTAGTTTTAATAGTGTAGTTACGTGTTGTCCTGAACTGTGAAGCTAAGCACATAAAGTGCACAAAATAACATAAGTGACAGCATTACTGGATTTGGCTTCATTGTGTATGACATTAAATGGTGCCCTGAACATTTTTGCATTTCCAGAAATCAGATTTCCTGTAAAAATTGGTTTTCACACTTTATTTGGTGCTGAGACTACAAAGCAACTAAACAAATCTGAAAAACTGATTTGCCATATGCCATAAAATGAAATTTGGCTGTCTGTCTGAATTACAGCCATCATGAGGTTATAATGCCGCAGAAACAAAACGCATTTAATTAGTAAAAAGTTGCTGAGGTGATTGTGTCCTCAGATGAGCAATGTAAGTGGCCTTAACTAGCTTGCTTCTATTTTAAGTCTAGTTCTTCCAAATGAGTAATGAAGCCTGTGCTGCAACTGGACATTGTGTTGTATTGTATGAGCTATACCCCGTGTTCCTTTGGGGCCTCTGTGTTGTAATGGAAAGTTGCTCAGCCAGCACAAACCCAAGCCTGACTGCCTCACCTCTACGGCCAGATGCCACTGCGCCCTGGAGGAACCACGGTCAGCATCTTGGACAGTGCATCTTCATTCTCATGCACTTATGATTACACTGCTAAAAATCAAGGTCGGTGATCAGAAAGGCCCACAGAATATCGACGTGGCGGTAACGCATCGCGTTATGGTATTGTTTGTAAGATTGATCTAGCGTTTACATATGTTGTTCAGGTCTGTCAGTACCAACACACGGCGTCCTTCATCTACTTTGATTGCTTTACAGCTAAATTGGCCGAGATGGGTTCTGATGCCTTTTTAAATGAACTGCAAAATATCTCCATCCTCGTTACCCCTGGAGGTTCAACATGATGAATGACGGAGTTCTTGAAGTGGAAGAAAGCACCTCCAAACTGCGGTTTCATCCATCAGAACTGGCCCTGCTGGATTCTCTTCAAAAAACGGACAACCGCAGTTGCTGCATTGATCTGTGTGTGTCTCCACTCAACACTTGTGTATCGATTGCGAGCAGAACGGCTGAGATATGAGTTTTCTTTGTACTGCTGCAATGCAAGAGCTGCTCAGCAGCAGAAGCATTAAATCAAAGACTGACTTATTATATTTATCTGCACAGGGATTATGGAGTCGTTAAAATGCAAAATATATATGTAGGCTATGATCTAAGTCAGCAGTTTTTAAACTTTTGCCAAGGACCCCCAATTATTATGATCCCCCTTTGAGGGACCCAATTCCTAATGTATGTAATGTTTATAATATTTTCTACTCGTATATACATGAAGTAGTATGATATTGTGTAAAAGACAAAATAGATAATTGTTTAATTCTATCTATCTATCTATCTATCTATCTATCTATCTATCTATCTATCTATCTATCTATCTATCTATCTATCTATCTATCTAATGTATATATTATGTTTATGTATGCATGTTTATGTATGTATACTGGTGCATCTCACTAAATTAGAATGTTGTGGAAAAGTTCATTTATTTCAGTAATTCAACTCAAATTGTGAAACCCGTGTATGAAATTCAGTGCACACAGACTGAAGTAGTTTAAGTCTTTGGTTCTTTTGATTGTGATGATTTTGGCTCACATTTAACAAAAACCCACCAATTCACTATCTCAACAAATTAGAATATGGTGACATGCCAATCAGCTAATCAACTCAAAACACCTGCAAAGGTTTCCTGAGCCTTCAAAATGGTCTGTCTGTTTGGTTCACTAGGCTACACAATCATGGGGAAGACTGCTGATCTGATCTGCTTCTGGTTGGCCAGAAGACAATTATTGACACCCTTCACAAGGAGGGTAAGCAACAAATATTCACTGCCTAAGAAGCTGGCTGTTCACAGAGTGCTGTATCCAAGCATGTTAACAGAAAGTTGAGTGGAAGGAAAAATTGTGGAAGAAAAAGATGCACAACCAACAGAGAGAACCGCAGCCTTATGAGGATTGTCAAGAAAAATCGATTCAAGAATTTGAGTAAACTTCACAAGGAATGGACTGAGGCTGGGGTCAAGGCATCAAGAGCCACCACACACAGACAAGGAGAAGAAGAACTGGACTGTTGCCCAGTGGCCCAAAGTCCTCTTTTCAGATGAGAGCAAGTTTTGTATTTCATTTGGAAACTAAGGTCCTAGAGTCTGGAGGAAGGGTGGAGAAGTTCATAGCCCAAGTTGCATGAAGTCCAGTGTTAAGTTTCCACAGTCTGTGATGATTTGGGGTGCAATGTCATCTGCTGGTGTTGGTCCATTGTGTTTTTTTGAAAACCAAAGTCACTGCACCCGTTTACCAAGAAATTTTGGAGCACTTCATGCTTCCTTCTGCTGACCAGCTTTTTGAAGATGTTGATTCCATTTTCCAGCAGGATTAGCCCACACTGCAAAAAGCACCAAAAGTTGGTTAAATGACCTTGGTGTTGGTGTGCTTGACTGGCCAGCAAACTCACCAGACCTGAACCCCATAGAGAATATATGGGGTATTGTCGAGGAAAATGAGAAACAAGAGACCAAAAAATACAGATGAGCTGAAGGCCACTGTCAAAGAAACCTGGGCTTCCGTACCACCTCAGCAGTGCCACAAACTGATCACCTCCATGCCACACCCAATTGAGGCATTAATTAAAGCAAAAGGAGCCCCTCCCAAGTATTGAGTACATGAACAGTAAATGAACATACTTTCCAGAAGGCCAACAATTTACTAAAAAGTTTCTTTTTTCTTTTTTGGTCTTACGAAGTATTCTAATTTGTTGAGATAGTGAATTGGTGGGTTTTTGTTAAATGTGAGCCAAAATCATCACAATCAAAAGAACGAAAGACTTAAACCACTTCAGTCTGTGTGCATTGAATTGATTTAATAAACAAGTTTCACAATTTGATTTGAATTACTGAAATTAACTTTTCCACGACATTCTAATTTATTGAGATGGACCTGTCTGTATCATAAGGGTTAGTTTTCTGAATTTGAGATTTATACATCATCTGAAAGCTCAATAAATAAGTTTTCCAGTAATGTATGGTTTGTTAGGACAGTATTTGGCTGAGATACAACTATTTGAAAATCTGGAAGCTGAGCAAGCAAAATAAAAAAATAAAAAAATAAAATAAATAAATCAAATTATTGAGAAAATTGCCTTTAAAGTTGTCCAAATGAAGTTCTTAGCGATGCATATTACTAATCAAAAATTACGTTTTGATATATTTACAAAATGATGATCTTTACTTAATATCCTAATGATTTTTGGCATAAAATAAAAATTTCTAATTTTGACCCACACAATGTATTTTTGGTTATTGCTACAAATATAGCCGTGCTACTTATGACTGGTTTTGTGCTCCAGGGACACACACACACACACACAAAGATATATATATATTTAATGTTTGGCAAGACTTTTTAAAATAAATTAATACTTTTAATTAGCAAAGATAAATCAAAAGTGACTGTAAAGACATTTTATAATTTTAAAATATTTTAGTTATAACTGCTAAAAATTAAGATTTGCCATCACTGGAATTATTTCATTTTAAAATATATTAAATAGAAAACAGTTATTGTAATACTACTGTTTTCACTGTATTTTAGACTTCATTTAAAGACAAAAAAAAAAAAAAAAAAACACCAACTCCAAACTTTTTCCAGACCCAGTTTGAAAACTTCTGATCAATGTGACCGGAGAGAATGTGGAGGAAGTATAAAGTTTAGAGGCCAGCACTTTCAGTTAGACTTTGAGTACTCAAATGCCACCATTTCCTGTAGTCTAATATGAGAAAAGTGCACCGTGGACACAATTTATGGCAGCGTACTATGTACTTACTCAGGCAAGGACATTCTCTAATTAACTATCCAGTTATGTAGCGGATGAACAGACAATTTATTATGTGGTGTCTGTATACTAGACTATATGACGACACCTCATGCTGTGCTTTTCACAAAGATGATATTTCTTATAAATTAAGGTCATTCTTCTGCTGCTCCTCACTGCAGGTCTGGGCTAATGTGCTAAGAAAAGGCAAAAGGTTATTCATGAATCAGACATAGATCACTTCACGTCTAATTAAGATTAAAGAACGCTATCTCTTCTGACTGTAATGAAACAATATTTACACTGCATCTTTATGTTAGTTCCTTTGCATTATTCATGAGTATTATGCAGACATAAATTGATGTAATGAAAAAGTAAAGACGTGGCAAGAGTATAGTGGTTTTTTTTTTTTAAATGTATTTTTGCAATTTTGAGCTGTATATACACCACATACGTTTCTGTAATCTGGTTTTCTGCTTGTTCACCACCAGGTAATTTTTCTAATGGCACAATGCTCAAAGCAAGCCAGATGGCTGAGGACAAGCGTGCATGTCTACTTGAAAGTGATTTGTGTTATTTTTCTTTTTGATGTTTAAATACTTTCTCTTGTCCCAGTCTAAAGATGCATTTTTGTGTAGATCGAATGTGATGCCATTTAAATGCATTATTTATACACTGGCTATAAATCAGCCATATACTATGGATTTAATTTCACAGAATAAAAAAAGAGAAAGTAATTGTGAAGGTAATTTCTATTACACATTTTTGACTTTTCCCTTGCAATTCTGAGAAAAAAGTGTGGATTGTGAGATAATATGCATAATTGCAAAAATATAAACTCTGACTTTCTGATAATTCCAAGTTCATCTCACAAATTTTGAGTTTAAATCTTGCAATTTGAATTTATATCTGGCAAATTTTCCCCTCTTGTTTTCTGAGTTTATATAAAAATATAAAGGGTAATCATTTTTTTTTTTTAATCATACAGTTCTGACTTTTGTTCTTGCAACTGTCATTTTATATCTCAGTTCTCACAAGAATTTTATATTTATATCTAAGAATTCCAAGTTAACATCTCACATTTATCATTTAATCTTTTTTCCCAAAATATGTATATTTTTAAATCAACAGTACTAAAATTTGACAACATATTGCTCTGATTAGATTTGCTCTTTAGAAAGGCCCCCTGGACTTCAGTAAAATTACGAGCAGCCAGCGGTCTCTGCATGCGGTTAATGTGTATTTGTGATCTAGAACTATTTGCTCTCCAGTGTGAGGTTTCCGTCCAGTTCCAGTTTTTTGTAAAAGCTCTGATGTACTTGGCCTTAATTTGAAGGCTTTGGTTTAAAATATTCATTTTATACAGAGATACTGGCTCTTTTGATGATGTTTGTCTCTCGGTTGGTCACACTTGCTAGTGACATTGACAGAGAAACTAGGAAGAATAATGGATTTAAAATGAGTCCACTGCGAATAAACAAAGGCAAATTTCAAAAGGTCTCATCTTTTAGGTGAAATTACACACAGCAATGGAGAGCCAGTAATTGGCATCGAGGATACAGAAGAAAACATTCGAATTACCTCAAAATACTTTGAACTCTCTTTGGACCCCTTGAGGGTTTCCTTTGTATGTCTTCTCATCAGTAGCATTAGATATTTTGGGCTTGTGGACTGCAAATCAGACTAGAGTAAATATGACTGGATGTTCTGGATGGCATTACTAAGATGAAATTCCTACACCATTTGTAAATTCATCAATGCATATATATTTTAATATATTTTCAACTTAATATATTCATGTTCTAATATTCACTAAAAAATATTTCACAGAAAAAAGTAATCAAATTAAGTATGTTGCACATCATATTTCATTTTGTTTTGGCTTTTGTACTGTGCAATGACAAACAGAAACCAATTATTTCATTTAGGAAAAAGCATGTTTCTTTTATATTATATTTTATATTTATATTATATTATATTATCATTTTTCAAACACAATGCAAATTGGTCTTTAAACATGAAAATACATAGCTTAGGAAAGGTGTTCCTCACATAATTCGCGGTTTGTCATTAAAAAGCATTTGAAAACACCTGATCTAACTAACATAGGTTTAAAGAAATAATTTGCCCAAAATTGAAAATTTGCTAAAAATGTACTCGCCCTCAGGCCATCCACGATTTCTTCATCGGAACAGATTTGGAGAAGTGTAGCATTACATCACTATTGGATCCTCTGCAGTGAATGGGTGCCGTCAGAATGAGTCCAAACACCTGATAAAATGAAAAGCTGGTTGTAAACAAATCCATCAAGGCATTTTAACTTTAAACCGTCATTACGTGTGATGTTTTTATCAGCTGTTTGGACTCTCATTCTGACGGCACCCATTCACTGCAGAGAATCCATTGGTGGAGTGATGGCAAGTGATGTAGTGCTAAATTTTTCCAAATCTGTTCTGATGAAGAAACAAACTCATCTACATTCTGAATGGCCTGAGGGAGAGTAAATTTTTTAGCAAACTTTCATTTTTAGGTGAACTATTCCTTTAATGGTTTTGGGTCGCTTATAAGGATGCTGAAAGATAAAGGCTTTAGATGAAATGTAATAAAAAAAATCTAAGAAATGCCTTTTCCAAGCAGTAGAAATTGTTGCACATATTTATGTGTATGGTTCACATAAGTAGATTTTAGTCTCTTATTTACATATCACACTTACAGTTTTTTTGATAGAAGTCTCTTGGTTATTTAAAAACTGTCAGATTGCAAATATTTGATGCTGGGCAGGCACACAGTGATAAATTAAGCTCTGAATAGGAGAAGGCTGCACTATTCAAATGAGTTTTATAGGGAGCCTGCTATGCAAGCCTGATATAAAAGAGTAGTGCTGCCAACTCAGTAGACCTCGAAATAATGCCCTAGAAATGTTGCACTAAAACAAACAGATGCTGTAAAACAAGCATGCTTTTATGGAACAGCTGCTTGTAGCACAACCTTTCAGATGGTATACCATTTCCAAACCTTTAGATGTAAACTATAAAATTGAAATTTGTTCTCTACATTTTCAATATTTTCATAGATTTTTTTTTTTTTTTTGAAAGAAGTGTGACAACTAGTCCCAGTCACAGTATTTTATTGACTTCATATGCTTACACTCCGGACTGACACACTTCCCATCATGCCTATAGGGTGTTAGTCAGCCCTCTGGGCACGGATATCTTTTTTTGGCGTCATTTCTTCTTTTTTGCAGCACTGAACCAAACATAGCATTTTAAGCAGGGAAATAAAGAGGTCTATGTCTATGGTGGTCCTTTGTGGTTTACCATGCATGTATGGCCAAAAAGAGTTAGAGATGCAATTCTTTTCCCATAGGATTTCTTTGGGGCAGGTTATGCATGTTTTTTCTTTTCGTAAAGGAAGGTGTGAAATTTCAGATAGCTTGCTGTGTGGCTTTCTTATGGATCAGGAAATGGTCCAATGGTGGCTTCTCTCTGGACTGCATCAATATTTTATGTTTACTGAAAATCACTTCACAGAGCTTTCACCTGACATATTAGCATTTATGTATTCCTCACTCGATTTCATATGTTGTATATGTATGTAAAAGAAACACAGACAACAGCAAGCTAGGGAGTCATCTGAAATTCAGCTAAGAACTAGCTGAAAGCCATGTTGACTATATTTACATTAAAGCAAGAACAGGCTAGTTTACCACAGCAAGGAACAATTCTAGTGTTGCAGTTTCCAAAATCCATCACTTAAAAGCACCTGGCATCTTGATGCTCCTCAGTCAGAATGTTTCCATGTGATCAGAGTCAGACAGCAGTGTTACAGCCGTATGTTATTCAGAGAGGCCTATTTGAACAGCCAGTGTGGAGAGAGGTGACTTTGATTGGCAAGTTTGTGTTAGAATTCAGTTCCACAGTGAGTGGAAGTTTCTGGTGTGCAGTGATAAATGAACATTCGATCTCAGGCCCACGCTCAGTTTTATCAGATATGTCTTTATGCATCCAGGCAGCGCACCAGCCGTCTGAGCCGGAGCAGGAGGCATTGATGGTTCTTGATTCTGTTGCCTTCGTTTGCTGTAAGACTTGTATACACTATCAGAAAAAAAGTGCAAAAATTATGCCTTGAGTTTGTCACTGGGTAAGTTGCCTCAACAGTACACGTTTGTACTTCATCTACCCCTGAAGGGTGCATTTGAACCATACTACACACAAAGTACTAATATGCACCTTTAGGGGTTATATACTGCAAATGTTTTCATTTTGATATTTTTTTGTATAAAGGTACAATTATCCACTTTTTTATGGTTACTGACATTTGTATAGTTATATTTATTTATAAAACTCTAAGGTTCTAAAATATGATTGGATGAGCTGATGTACACTTACCTGTGATTTAATAACAATCAACTATAAACCAGGCTTATTATCATTAACTAAAACCATACCATTTTTTTTTTAACTTGAAATAAAATAAATATTAACTCTAATTAAATAAGATATAAAAAACATGCTTTTCAGCTAATTTCTTATTTTCATTTAGTTTAAATTGGAGTACTTAATTAACAAAGAATTAAGTAAAATAAAAATTAAACTTAACAAAAAAAACATATGGACATGTTTAAATCTGTAATGTATTAAAATGATAATTTAATAACAACAACAATAATAATAATGACAAAACACAACAAACTAATACTTTAAAATTAAAAGGCAAACATGAAAATAATGTAAAAAAGTATACAAATCATATAAAAAGATTAATAAATATATACAGTATGTATATTAGTAGTAAATTTGATCAAAACTGTAATAGTGTATCAATTATATTAAAGTAACTGCTGTAAACAATCTGCAGGTAAGCTAATGAACTGTATTACTTTTTGGATGAACTATGATTTGAAATGTCTTAAAATAGTATCTTTTATCATAATGCAAGTGAATATGGCAAAAAATTGGCAGCTGGTGGCCAGAAATGTGTAACATGAAATGTCATTAGGTGATACACCAATATAGATTTACAGTATGCTTTAACTAACATTATAAGTTTATTAATGTAAAATGAAATAATAAACACTATGAAAATATTGGTGGCCATTACTTGTATAGACAGTGCACAGGGTCACACAAAGACAAAACACCATAAGGGTAAAAGGTACGACTAAACTAATGATAAACTTCAACTAAATGACGTAAAACACCCTATACATTACTGATAACAAAAATAAGAAGAAATAGCATCAGTTATGTAAAATATCAACATGTGATGCCATGCAGGCTGTAAATTATAATGTAATAGATAGTTTTTGCTTGCAAAATTTTAACAGTAAAGAATGATATACAGTGGCAAATACATTATGGCACACTTTTCTTAGCTTCTGTATGACGTGACCATTTTGTGTCTTTCCTCAAGAACTTGCATACACAGAAGTATGTCAGGGAAATGAAAGCAGGCTAACAGGAGAGGTGAATCCTCATGAGCAAATTAATGGCACTGAAGTATTAGCCATGTGTGGAATGTCATATTCCATATATCTGACATGACTGAACAACATCATTCCTCCTCCCTCCTCCTTCCTTCAGATGTTCACTTGATGCATATTCATGTGCAGTCAGGGATTTTTCTTTATCTGTCCATGAATATATTACCTTGACTGTGCGTGAACAGAATCACAAACGTGTTGATGAAGTGGGATACCAGCTGAGGTGTATTATGGTTCAAAAGTGCTACTTATACATGTATTTCCTTGAGAAATTTCAAAGAATGGCAGCTTTTGCCTATTTAATGTTGTATTAAAATATCAGTAAATGTTTTCTTCCGATTCCGAAAGATATCAATGATATTTGTTGTTTAGCAAATTGTCAACAATAAGAGTCTGATTTTTATTTATGCTAAAATATTTTATTCAGAAAGAACTATAAGTTTTCCCCGAAAATCTAACAACAGTTGTGTGAGTTTGGGGGCGGGACTATTTGTTTGCGTAGCGAATGGCAGGCAGGAAGTGTTTCAAGTAGTAATATAAAAAAAAAAATATGAAATGAATGAATGAATGCATAAATAAAGAAATAAATAAAATTGTAATTAAAACGAAAAAAATTATTAGACGTTTAACTTTTTACTTAAAAAAAAAATTCACTGTTACTTTTTTATTTACTAATTTGTTTGTAAATATTTGGGAAACGCTCTATTTCTGAGTGAACATTCTTTCAAAATTGTTGTTAACAATAACACTTTGGTTGACAATAACAAAAACCATTTCAGTTGTTTTTCCATGAGGTATAAAACGGACTGGATTGGATTTCATCAAAATATTGCATGCAGTCAGTCCTAAAGAAAGGATTTGTGTGCAGTTTTGTTTTAAGTCAACTTTGATTCTTTTTAAAAGTTCTACCTTATCTATCTTTATTTAGAATAAAATGACTTTTTTTATTTATCTGAATTGTGAGTCTACCCCAGTCTCTGCTTTCTAGTCTTGTGGCATTTCTCTAGGCATTTCATTCTCATTTATCATAATTAGGCTTTCGGGTCTGATGCTTTAAACAAAAAAGGGGCTAAAGGAGCCTCGGAATGCTGGTTAAGAGCACTGATTCATAGCGGTTGTGAATTTTGAAAAAGGGGCACAGAAAGTTGTTTAATTTCAGCAAAC
This sequence comes from Cyprinus carpio, assembly GCF_018340385.1. NCBI lineage: Eukaryota > Metazoa > Chordata > Actinopteri > Cypriniformes > Cyprinidae > Cyprinus > Cyprinus carpio. The sequence goes on along the minus strand of NC_056613.1, from coordinate 6,715,179 downwards.
TGCTGACACAAGATCTGTGCCGCTTCCTTCTCTCCACAAACGGAATGACTCAGGTGTCTGGATAAGTTTTATTTCAAAATGAGAATGAGTTTTGAGAGATCAAGGGGGCTTGAGTGAGAGGACAGCCATGACAAAGAGTTCTCTCTGCTTTCTGCTTTGGTAATTTGTAAAAGAAAGGCACTTTTGCGTTTGCCATTTGCAGCCTGACTGCCGTTCACGATGCATTCTGATGACTTCTCAAAGGCACCGCTCTTACTGCCAGCATCACATGATTTCACAGGATCAGAAACAGAACAAAATAACACATCAGAGCTGAACTCCACTGGAGAAGTGAAATGTGGGGAGCGAAGACTAACAACATCGTTATCACTGAATGCCCTTTCTTTACCCCAGGGCCTTGTCTTAGATCCAGCAGCTTGGGTGAGAGAGCGGTCCATCTGTGTCGTTTTTCATTTTCAAAACATAAAGGTGTTGAGCACAGTCAGTCCTTTTTTCCTTTCACATCAAACACCTGTTGTAAAGATTCTCATGATTAAGAGCTCAGGTGTAAAGGTTCTCTTGCTTCTTTACTGCCAAATTCACCTTTTTCCTCAGGAAGACTGACTTGATTCGAATCATTGCTTGCTATGCAGACTCAATCATTCCTTTTGGTTCAATGATTGAAGAAAAGTATATTTGAATATTTATACATTTATTTAATGTAATCTTGATTATTATATTAATATATTATATATTATTTGTATATGTTATTATATATGATTATTCTATATAATTACATTAGATTTTGTTGTAATTAATTTCAGCAGGTGGGATTATGTATTAGAATTAATAAATTGTAAAAAAATATAGTATTTTATATCAATTTGTAAATATACTAAAGATGTGTGCATAATTGAAATTAAATCGAAAAGTGTATTTGAATAAATTTGAATTTATTCACTAAAGGTTGTGCAAATGAGAAACAATGTTTATTCACACACACACACACACACACACACACACACACACACACACACACACCCCGAGGACCGACCTCTGCTTCAGCCCGTCTGTGTACATATTATTATGTTTTATTATAATACTTAGCCTATATTGTATTGATTAAATATCTGAATATATTTTAGTAATTTATAAGGACATTTTTATTAAGTATTATTCAATATAAACAACTAAAAGACAAATGTATGCTGTAAGACAAATGTTAATGTATTTCTGGAGTTAATTTGTCTGTGGCTAAATTTATAGTAAATTTCATTTAATTCATTATTGTAAAAATTCTAATGAAGAAAACAAGTTTCTGTATGAATCACAATATTGATCTTGCAGTGATTCATACTTCTAGCCAATGAATATTTATTATCTGTTGAAAAATTGGAATCGAGTGCAAATTTGTATAAACCCTTGCATTGTCTCTTTCATTTAAAGTACCGTGTCTCTGGAGCTGCAGTGTTCGTTTGAACCTCTAAATGTTTCACATGGCATGTGGAGACTGTACTCCTCCATTATTCCACTTAGGCTTTTTCAGTGCAGCCATGGAGATAATGGGCTCAGAAGTGACATGGTAAGCGTATGTGGTGTATGGAAACAGAGGACTGGATTTTCTTGACAAGCTCAGCATGAGTGCAGCTGCACACTAAAGCTACACCGAGCCGGTGAAAAAAAAGGACACAAAGAAAAAGCCCCGTGGAAAACTGGTAATGTGGACCGCATGTTTTGCTCAGAGCTTTAAATCGGCTTGATAACTGGATTTCACCTTTACTGCAGGAAACAGAATCAAACATACATTACAACAACAAAAGTAAATGCATCAAATACATTATTGATATATTAATATATAGCTTTCCCCAAAGGTATACTGTTTTTTTTTTTTTTTTTAAGAAATAATTCATCCAAAATGAAAATCTGCTGAAAATATACTCACCCTCTGGCAATCCAAAATATAGAAAAGTTAGTTTCTTCATCGGAACAGATTTGGAGAAATTTAGCATCACTTGCTTGTCAGTGGATCCTCTGCAGTGAATGGGTGCCATCAGAATAAGTCCATCAATCGATGTCTTGTAAAGTGAAAAGCTGTGTGTTTGTAAGAAACAAATCCATTTAGATAGAAGTCCACTCTCCAAAATATTGCTTTCTACACTGAAAAAGTTTTCTTGTCTGAATCAAGAGAGAAATATGCATGGATCAAGCACTGATTGCAAGCGAAAATGGTCTAAAACAATTCTCAACAATTTTCATTTGAGAGGACAACAGGGGATGGACTTTTTTAATTGGGGAATAGTTATTATGGATTATGGGCTGGCATTGCTTTTTTTGCCAGAACAATGGATTAAAGTTAAAACGCCTTAAATAATGGTTTGTTTCTTACAAACACACAGCTTTTCACTTCACAAGATGTTAGTTTATGCAATGTAGATGTGTCAATCACTTGTGGATTGTTATTATGTTTTTATCAGTTTATTGGACTCTAATTCTGACGGCACCCATTCACTACAGAAGGTCCATTGGTGAGCAAGTGATGTAATGCTAAATTTATCTAAATCTGTTTCAATGAAGAGACAAACTCATCTACATCTTGGATGGTCTGAGGATGAGTAAATTATTTTTTTTTGGGTGAACTATTCCTTTAAATTTATGTAAAACTGAAGTGTGCAATTTTTTGTGTTAAATAGCTTGTTTCAATCTAAGCTTCAGTTATGATTTAGTTTATTTTTTCTTTTTTTCCCTTTATAATGTATCTGTATCTATTTGTTTGAACATCCTCATCATCTTGACACAGCAGCATTGATTTATCCAATGCTGTGATTTTGGGGCATAGCCGTATATTTGGCTCACCAAAAGCAGAGAGGGGAAGTGTCTTTCATTATTTTTGGTGATGGTGATACATGTGACAAAAAACATAACACCATTCATCTTTAACTTAAGGTAATTAACTTTACATTTAAAAGCAAATGATAACTTTTAATGAGGCATCAAATGTGCTTGTCCTAGAGGTACGACAGCAGAGGCTGCATTTGATCCCACTCAAATCACTCTATTAGCATGCTTGTCTATTAATCTATAGCTGTTGCATTTAACTGAATGCTAATGAACATTTTAGAGTGCTGGGAATTTCAAAGATCACTTTTTATGCAATACAGATACTTGCAGCAACAGAAAAGATCAGAGGTCTGTGTTGTAGGTCAGACGAACTTTGGAAGGGCACTTTATGACTTAGAGAAGTGAACATGAGCAGCTTATTAGCTTAGTATTTCTCATCTCTTGATGTAAAAGAGGCACGATAAAAAGAACTTAACCTGAAGTTTTTCTCTAAAATGGAGTAGATTTGATTATCTTCATACTTACACTACTGTTCAAAATTTTGTGGTCGGTATTAAAATGTTTTCAATGATACTTTTATTGAGCAAGAATGCATTAAATTGATTAAAAAGTAACAGTAAATAAATTTATAATGTTACAAAAAAAATTATATTCATCAAAGAACCCTGAAAAAAGTAGGTTTCCAAAAAATTATGCTGCATTGATATTAATTAAAGTCAGCATATTAGAATGATTTCTGAAGGATCATGTGACACTGAAGACTACAGTATAATGATGCTTAAAATTCAGCTTTGCATCACAGGAATAGATTACATTTTAATATATTATTCTAGAAAACAGTTATTTGAAATTTTAATAGTATGTTACAATATTTGTTTGCAAAAATACTTCTCTCTCTCTCTCTCTCTCTCTCTCTCTCTCTCTTTATCCATCATCAGAATTATCCCTCGTCTTCTGAGGCTCTTTCATATTATATCATGATTGTTAACCTTGGGCCAACACTGTTCTCCTGTATGATGCAGTTAAGATTCCAGGCCTACTAATTGAGCTACATACATTTCAGACGCCTACCCATAATCCTTTGCTCAGATATGCTATGCAAATGAGCTCATCTTTATGTAACTTTTGCCCATCATATGAGACTCTCATGTGAATAGCCCTTAAGAGGCTGAAGTACGAATGCACCGATGTTATATAATTTGACCAAATTTTTACTCAACAATAAAAGGAAATATAGAACAGAAAGCTAGCAGGGTTTATTTTAAGAAAAGTCAGCCTCGGTTTGCACACTTTTTTCCCCCTCTGTAAATACCAAGGTCATTGCAGATGCATAAAGGTCATGCCTCTGATCAACAGCATGATAAACACTCCAAAATTATTCTCGGTTTCTATTTTCTGTGGCTGAAATATACTTTCCTCTCTGCTTTTGCAGCACACAGCTGGAGCCTGTCAGCGCACCCGTCTTTCTGCATTAAAATCAGATTTACAACAAAGACAGGTCATTATACTGTTGTTGAGGGAGAAGTATTTAGTTTTGATATGGAGTTTAACTGTCAGCATGGTGCCATTGTTGACTGGTTATCGATTTGGGACTGTTAGCACTCATTAAATTGAACTAATCAGACATTTAAAGCCTGTTATTCTGTGTAATATTGTTTTGTTTTGTTTTTTCTCACCGAATGTTAGAGCCCTTATTAAAGTGAAATATTGTTTTGGCAGACTGTCATAGATTTGACAAAACAAAAACAAACTAACACAAAATTCAAAACTCAACACTCAAAGTAAAAAGAGAAAAAAAGAAAACAGCTCTCATTTTCACTCGGGTGTGTCTGTGGTTTTCGAACAAGTGTCTCAGTTCTTGTAATGGCTGCATAAAGTGACCTAATTAATTGTTTTGTTTGCTGAGCGCCGAGAGCAAGAGTGACTGAATTTTGTTGTCGCTGTCATTAAAATGTCAGATTTTGCACAGAAATGGCTTGTTGATCCTGTGGTTTCTCATTTCGTTATTGTTTTCCTTTTTTTGTATAATGTAAGCTAGCTTGCCGGGTGAATATTGTTTCTGATGCTGTTTGTCGTTCTTGTGACAAGTCATTTACAAGAGCAGGTAATGAGTGGATCACAAAATGAAAATTATGCAGAGTTTGTCTGAACAGCTTGTTTACGTACTTGGTTCGTCTCTGCTTGACAGATTTGTTGAAATAAACAAAATCGTTTTTCTTTTTTTTTTTTTTTTTTTACATCTTGTTGGGAAATATCTTTTAAATTGTGGTAATCAGGACCTCAGCAAGAAGTCAGTCATTATTATTTATGCTTTTTAAGACAAATTATGCAGATCCATTCAATTAATAAGTGTAAAATAAGCTACATTTAAAATAAGTGTTTGGTAAATAAATATTATAATTATTAGTTTTAATGAATTCATATTAATAGAGAAACTATCAACTCTGACTATTAGCTAGGAAATATTAGTACCTAAATTAATTTCTCTCACCACAGAACCATAAATAAACTACTGAAATAGAAAAATTAATACTAGTGGAAAGTGATGAACATGTACGGCAAGCAAATTAATAAATGATGATTATATGATAGATAGATAAAAAAAAAAAAAAAAAAAAAGAAAAATATACGCAAACATATATGCTTGTATGAATGATATGCAATTTATCCTTTATGCAAATATACATTGAATTACACTGAAATATTTTCAATTTTAATATTTAAAGGCAATCTTCGTTTATTTACTACCCAGATGCTTTTTATCGAGACAGTAAGAAGGAAGAGGAAGGAAATTACTGAAGGGACTGATAGGGGTAGGTTTGAGACCTTTTTGGCTAATCTGCTTTGATTTTGTAGGCTGAGTTTAGATCTGATTGACATGCCTTTTACATGGCAATATAAGTCACAAGCACAGATGCACCTGGCCTCACAGCTTTGCCTTAATAGAATTAAAATTTCAATTTCCTGAGTAGAGATCGGGGCAGTGAGGGGAAGAGCTCCCATGCCAACACATGGCAGTGGAGAAAATCCCATTTCCTGGCTCTCTTCGTCCATTTCCCTGAATCTTTGGCCCCCACTGTGACACATTAACACACAGCGAGATTTGTTGAAAGGAATCTATGTGACCAGATTGGATTTCCTTCTCGGCACAGGCTGGGATCTGATCAGAGTTGACTTTAATCTGGGTTTAGGGTTGAGCGCATTGATTCTGCACAGAAAATACAGCAATACATTCTGACCGGCTCCGAGGCCTGTTACCAGATGCCTGAACCTGACATCTTCAGATTTTTATATATATAAAAAGCTGTATTTCCATGCATTACTGGATTTTAAATGTGTTAGATACTGTTGCAAAGCACATTTTAAGTGTCAAAGCAAATTGAGGAAACAAAAAAAAAACAAGTTTGTCATGGAATGATTCAGGCTTTTTTTTCTTTTTCTTTGTGCATCTGTTCAGCAGACACTTGAAATGATGAAAAAATGATTGTTATAGTTTTCAAATCACAAAGACATTAGTGAACACTTCTTTACAATGGCAGCTAAAAAATCTTTTTATGTATAATATTTGCAATGCATGCACTAATTTTTTTCAGTATTAGACATAAATATATACTATCATATTTTCATAAGTTTTGAGGTCGGTAATGTTTGTTAATATTTTTATTCTCATTAAATCGTTTGAAAGTGACAGCATAACATTTATAATGTTGCAAAGGATTTCAGTTTTAAATAAATGCTGTTCTTTTAATCATTATATTCATCAAGGAATTTTGGAAAAATGTATCATGATTTCCACAGAAATATTAAACAGTTCAAACTATCTTCAACATTGATAAAAATAATTTTTTCTCGAGCAGCACATCAGCATGTAAGAATGATTTTTGAAGGATCATATAACTCAAAAAAAGTTCAAATAGAAAACATTTTTTTTTTAAGTTGCAATACATTTTAATATACGTTTTATTGCTTTTTATATTGTATTATTATTATTATTATTATTATTTTTGCTCAGATATAGCCTTGGTGAACATAAAAAAACCTAGACCTTCTGAATAGTTGTTTGTGTGTATGTATACTGTGTTTTATATATATAAAAAGTATATATATTGTAAGAAATACAGAACCTCAGACACTTTGATCTTCTGAGACGGACAATACACAAAATGTGTATTCAAATACAGACATCTGTTTCCACATCACACTTATGTTCTACATGAATGCAGGTGATATTTATAGTCATGTTTGGTATCATTTGAATTGTCTCTGTGCATCTGGTACAATGGTCTCATTCTTACAAGAAGTAAAAACTAAAAGGTTATACATATCCTAAGAGTTTAGAGATATTTTGCTCACTGTAGAGGGTGTGTCATTGTCCCAAAAGGTGTTAACTTGATCAATACAAATTCCAATTGTTAGTTCCTGTCTCCATTTCGGGGATGTTAGTCTTGGGATGAGTACTTAAGGAAATCTTGCAAGAAGATCAGGGCAACCAGAATGAGCCCATGAAGTGTGTCCACACACATCATACTTTGAATTTTTCTAAAAGTCAGGTATGCATCTTACTCTTAGATTCATCTTTGATAATTTGATGTCTTGTATTGATTTGATATCTTTGAATTGGCTGAATATATTTGATATCCAATAAATTTAATTTATTTGACATCTAATAAATTGTTACATTTGATTTTGTTCTGATTTACTCTGAAATTATTTTTCTCAAGTAGATTAAGTGAATCTGTGTCCAAGGTTAGTAATACTAAATCTCAGGTTAGATGGGGCATGGGGCACATCAGATGAGAGTTTAGATTTCTGACTAACTGCTTGACTTTAGTTAAGGTGTTATGCAGTTGCATTAACTATGGGGGGCTAGACAAAATACTATTGGAGTACTAGTAAACATGGTTCAGCATACTTCATAGTACTAGCCATAACCTCTGGTTATTGTATCAGCTTTATTCAAGTTGTTATGTGGTTAGAATAACTATAGGGGGCTAGATAAAAACCTTATTGGAGTATTAGCATATTTCACAGTGCTAGTCATAACCTCTGATTTTGTTTGAGCTTTAACTAAGTTGTTACATAGGTGACTGCAGGGGGCTAAACAGAATTACTATTTAAAGAATGACAAGCATGAGGCGGTCTATTAAATAGTTAGTCATAACCTCTGACTAATCATCAGACTGGAGAGTTTGTGATTGTAGGATACACGTACATCGGCCAGCGTGATACACCCTTGAGCCACATAGATTCCTAATGAATGAGTAAATAAAAAGTAAAGAGTTAACTAGTGTAATTTAAATGTCAGAAGAATACTAATTAGAAACAAACAAACAACCAATTTGCATTTCAACCTAAATTCGAGGTCATAATACAATGGAGTCAGATTAGATAATAAGATTGAGTCAGATTTGAATTTAACCTAAATTAAATAACTTTGCTAGCTGAAAAGACCAAACACGCAGGTAACCTACAGCCACCTTTTGGATACCTCCATTGGGCCAATTTGTGGACCTTATAATATACTGTGTGTGTGTGTGTGTATATATATATATATATCTATATATATAATATCTATATCTATATCTATGTATATATATATATATATATATATATATATATATATATATATGTATATATATATCTATATATATATGATGTATATATATATATATATATATATAGATATTATATATAATATATACACACAGAAGAAAGTCAGTCATGCAACCCCATGTTTATGACACACAGTATGAGCCCTATAGTGTTGTACTGCAGCGATGCAGGAATAGAGGTACACTCGTATAAGTTGAGGTCCGGGAAGGGAAAGGCCGTGTCTGGATTAATGGTCAGCTCAGCAAACACTTAGTATCCCAGAGAGTACTGCTGCAGCAATCAGGCGCAGGGTCCAGCAGACCGGTGAGATCACAGTGCCTCCATTTGTCCAGGCTCATGAGGTTAATGGCATTCTGGCTGAGACATCCTTACTTCTCTGGCTTTCTGACCTCTGAGGTGGAGGGAGGTCACCTGTGAGACAAACACATGCTGGTGAGGGATGACGACAGTCAAGGCTTGCTCAAGCAGTGGAAACTTTGAGGTGCCAGTTGCATTTTTTTGCTTTGATTTTATTAGTGCTGGCCTGTTTGCCATTATTTGCTTGTTAGGTTGTTGTTAGGCACAATGCAAAGTGGAGTTTATCTGTTTATGGTTACAAAACAATACAGCTTGCGTTAATATAACATTTATTGAATATATGGAGTATATATTTATCTATTTATGGTCTGTGTATATTGAATGGTGTATATTTATATCTGCATCAAATGTGGCTCAACCAAGACATTTTTGGAGTTTTTGGTAATCACTCCAATAAATCAATAAATAATTCATAATTAAGTTGAATGTACCTGTATATGAAAGTATGCTGAAATTTCTGTTTATTCTCAAAGCTCCAGATCAAGGTGTAACGTTCAATGACTCAGTGAAAGGGATCAATGGTACATCTGATTCAGCTGTTCAAAACTGACTGGTTAGGGGAGAGCTGGTAAACAAGATTAGAGAAGTGAAAAAGAGATGCCTAGAATCGGTGCCAGACTCTGCAGGCAAACAGTCCCACCTGGACCTCCATCCAGACTGGGACAAAACTGATGCTTTTTAACCAGTGCCAACCCTCTCTGGCAGCAGGAAACTCATGAAACCAGGAGACAGAGAAAAGTTGCCTGGGTGGCATCAGGAAAAGAAAGAAGCAGAGAGAAAGGCAGGTCGGGTTTAGATAAAGTCATGGTCATGGAGAAAAAATAGCCAATTTGCCCACACAGACCTGGATCTGCTTGTCCAGTGTTATAATAAAATGATGGTACTGTCCCTGGAAAGTTTGTAATGACACTTTTTGCTCTATTTTTCTGCTATTCTTTGAAACAACTTCTAAGTGATGAAAATAGCGTGTCTGCTTGTATTATTTTGATTGGTTTGATTGATTGGTTTTCTTGTTCGAAATCAAAGTTCAGTTCAGTCCCCCTTCACTTGTCCTGAGGGTGTGCTTTCACACTGTACTATTTGGAGCATTCAGGCAAATTCAAAACTTAAGAATTGTCTCTCTCTCAGTTCATAGGCTTGAATTTGAATTGATTTAGGCTTGTGCCACAAGATGCTGAATTAGACTGAGAGGATGAGGAATTTCATTACTCCAACACAAGTTTTTGTTTCATACTTAAAAATTACATAATTATGCCTATAACTAATTATGCCTATTTGTTCCCTGAAATGTAAAATATGGTAATTTATTTTCTTAATTAATTAAGTCATATTTCCATAATATACACACATACTGTTCAAAAGCTGGAGATCATTAAGATTTTTTTTTTAATGTTTTTTAATATATTTTACTTTTATTCAGAAAGAACACATTAAATTGATCAAAGTGACAGCTAGGGCATTAATAAAAGATTTCTATTTTAAACAAATGCTGTTGTTTTGAACTTTATATTCATTGTAATGTTTCAATAATGATTGTTAATAATGATAATAAATGATGATAATAATAAGAAATGTTTCTTAAGCAACAAATCAGAATATTAGAGTGATTTATAAAGGATCATGTGATACTATAGACTGGACAATACTGCCATCACATCACTAAACAATATTAATATATAAATTGTAATATATTGCAATATTACTGCACGTGTGTGTATATGCTGTGTGTGTGTGTGCAAATGCATTCAAGTTCACTATGTATGTGTTGTGTGCTTATAGGTAATGTATCTTGAAAAATGGGTAATATATCTTGAAAAATTACATTTTGACTTTTTTTTTTAAATACACCTCTATTTTATTCCATTTTATTTTAACATTTGAATATGCGTTCTGCATTCTTTACATTAGTCCAGATTAAAGTATTATTTTGGATAATAGCCATATACACTACAGCAATAATATACACTACCGTTCAGAAGTATGAGACCAAACTTTGGGGTCAAAGTTTTGGGTCATGTATATGTTAATAATGTGATACTGGAATATGATCACTGATTTTCTATTGTCATATAGGGCTGGGTGATATATCGCATGCGATTGTCACGCGCATTTCGTCAGTAAAGCCGGTTCCCTGATTACCGCTAAATCACCATCACCTGCTTTCAAATGGAGTGTTATTTAATTAGACAGAGCCATAGATCACTGACAAGCTACGCAACATCACATCAAATACAGCAGATGAATCGCCTTCGATAATGAACGCGATATTGTGTAGCTTGTCAGTGATCTACGGCTCTGTCTATTAAATGCCGCATGCGATATATCGCACAGCCCTATTGTCATATATGGTATTTTTTTATATTTTGTGTATTATTGTGTTTTTGTGGAATAAGCTACTGGATACATTGAATTTCCTTTAATTTCACAAGGAAGTTTTGAAGGAAGGAAGTTCAGAAAGAAGGATATTTTTGTAGAAAGGAAGGAAGAAGGAAGGAAGAAAGTTCAGAAGAACATTGAAATTCAGGAGGAAGTTCGGAAGGAAGGATACTTGGAAGGAAGGAAGTTAAAAAAGAAGAAAAAGTTCAGAAAGAAGGAAATTCGGTAGGAAGGAAGGAAGGACATTCGGAACAAAGGAAGTTCAGAAGAAAGGAAGAAAGCTAAGAAGAAAGTTTGGAAGAAAGGAAGTTCAGGAGGAAGGAAATTCGGTAGGAAGGAAGGAAGTTCAAGGAAGGAAGTTTGGTAGGAAGGGAGGAAGATCAGAAGGAAGAAAGTTCAGAAGGAACGGAAGTAAGTTCAGAATTAGAAAGTTCAGGAGGAAGGAAGACTCAGTTTCTCTAGAAGAAAGAAAGAGAAAGAAAGAATCAGTTTCTCTAGAAGAAATAAATAAATAAATAAATAAATAAAGAATCTGTTAGTTTTTCTAGTCATTTAGTGAGGTTAAACTATGCTCCTTTATATCAGATTAATCAACTGACCAAGATGACGCCTACATAGTTCTGACCTATCCAGGTCCATTTCAGTGATATCATTTACTGTATTAGATATCATCACTAAATGATTGTTAGCTCTAACCTGAATGATGACAATATTCTCATAAACCATGTCTTTGTAGTATTGTATTTTTTGAGCTCATTAGTAAGAAACCTAGCTAGATATGTATGCAGTAGGTATTGTACTCGTTTCTTCATGACATTCAGTGGATGTTGGAGACCAGGCGGTCTCATTGGGATGCTGGGGAAGCTCTGGTGTTGCACTGTAGTTTGCTTTATGGCAATTGGCCTTTAAAGGTTGCTTTGACCTGTATCTTTATTTCAGAGGGTTGAGAAGGTTATCTGCTATCTGGAGGGGCATCGAATGAAGCTCAAAGAGGGACTCTGGTAGTCGATGTATGAGTGGTTTTGGCCACTTATTACAGAGTAAAGAACTGTCATACAGACAAACACACAGACGTGCTTGTTTCATGTAGTGGCTTAGCTCATGTATATTGATTATGTTATCAATAAATAATGTAATATTTAATGTTTGTGTTATTATGCTCTTCTAAAAAATAGCTAGTTAGTGTTTTTTGTTAGTTTGGGCATTTCTGGTGTTACAGCTCTGCCATGAACTGAAGTATCATAAAAATAACATTGAGTATGTAATAGTGCCATATTAACAACAATGCCCTATGGGTTATTTTATTTTAAGCTTCTGTCTGGAGTTTTGCCTCTCTGCATTTTAACTTTGTGTGTTATTACCAGTTATAGTAATGGAAAAGCTATACAGTCATAAAGGCCTATACAGATCCCAAAAATGACTTTGACACTGAAGCCACAGTTATTAAGTATGGATATTATTGCATTAGATGTAAAACATCAAACCATTGTGGGTGTGTATAAAATTTAGCTTGTGTTTTTTTCTTTACAATAATTCCCCCTGATATGATTTAAATTATATGCACATAAAAATATATTACATTTCTAAAAGTGTGTCTTAAATATCCAAAATGGTTTTGTGGCCATTATTTTCCCTCATTACTGTGGGTTCTGCAATTGTTGTGTCAAACCTGTTTGTCTCACCACGGGTTGTGCTTCCTGAACTTTCTTTCTGGGAGTGGAGGGAAAAAGAGAGAGATTTGGGGAGAAAAGGAGAAAGGAAAGGAGATGAGCCCAGTATGTGGCCTGGAGTAATGGTATAATATGTTTTCTAGTGCAGGCCCTGTCAAGGTCCACTCGATATGTCAACGAGATAAAACTATGCTAGGTAGGAAGCAGAGTCTGCAGTGGACAGATAAAAGGCACTCCTGAGGTATTTCATCAGAGGATGCTCGCGTCCCATTGGTCGAATTGAGTGTTGCCTCTCCCTTCCTTCTCCCTGGGCCTCAGGAGTCCACCCCTCCCCCCCACCACACACAGGCCAAACCAGAGTGCAGGCAAACCCAAGGGGAGTGTTTTCTTTTGCCTTCAACTGCTGCTGACACCCTTCCATCCCTCCATTTTCTTTCTTCTTCTAAGGGAATGAGAGAAATAGGTTTTAGCTGCTTTCTCCACACCAGTGTACATTTCAGTCAATGTCACTCAAATGCACTTCAAAGGAGACCATCCAGCCCCCAGAGAATCAGTGCAAGAGTTCCAGCTCAGCCGGGCTCCAGCTCTCCACACACCCCACTAACAGGTCTGTTTGGGTCTTGAGAGCTCTAGGTGCTTGTGCCAGGACAAAAACAATTTGTTTTCAGACTGTTTTCACATTGATTGGTTTTCTTGCTCGAAACCAAAGTTCACATCACCCCCCCACCACTCCTCAGGGTGTGCTTGCTTTCACACTGTACTATTTGGAGCATTCAGGCAAATTCAAAACTTAAGAATTGTCTCTCTCTCAGTTCATAGGCTTGAATTTGAATTGATTAAGGCTTGTGCCACAAGATGCTGAATTAGACTGAGAGGATGAGGAATTTCATTACTCCAACACAAGTTTTTGTTTCATACTTAAAAATTACATAATTATGCCTATAACTAATTATGCCTATTTGTTCCCTGAAATGTAAAATATGGTAATTTATTTTCTTAACTAATTAAGTCATATTTCCATATACACATATACTGTTCAAAAGCTGGAGATCATTAAGTTTTTTTCTTTTCTTTTTCTTTTTTTTAATATATTTTACTTTTATTCAGCAAGAACACATTAAACTGAACAAAGTGACAGCTTGGGCATTAATAAAAGATTTCTATTTTAAACAAATGCTGTTGTTTTGAACTTTATATTCATTGTAATGTTTAGTAATAAATGTTAATAATGATAATAAATTATGATAATAATAAGAAATGTTTCCTAAGCAACAAATCAGAATATTAGAGTGATTTATAAAGGATCATGTGATACTAAAGACTGGACAATACTGCCATCACATCACTAAACAATATTCATATATAAATTGTAATATATTGCAATATTACTGCATGTGTGTGTATATGCTGTGTGTGTGTGTGTGTGTGTGTGTGCGCACAAATGCATTCAAGTTCACTATGTATAGGTAATGTATCTTGAAAAATGGGTAATATATCTTGAAAAATTACATTTTGACTTTTTTTTTTTTTAAATGGACTTCTATTTTATTCCATTTTATTTTAATATTTGAATATGAGTTCTGCATTCTTTACATTAGTCCAGATTAAAGTATTGAATAGGAATTTAAAAGGCCGAGTCGGGCATGGTGCCCACTCCTGATTATTTGGCTTTGAATGTCTTGTATACTCTAGAGAGTCTATAGTGTACAGCACTGGTACAGAGGACAGTTTATTATTCAGGAGAGGTTCTTGGGAACTTTGAGTTCTTTTAAAATGAAGACTACGATAATAACTTGATGGTTCCTGGGAGCTGCCCACAATCTTACTCCAACTGTCTTAACACTGCAAAATCTCTATTTGACACACGTAGAGAATACATACATAGTGCTGATAAAAATGTATGTGAGCTGATGCGGAAAAAGCCCACTATGGATAGCAGTCACAATGACAAGCTTTCCCAGCAGCACTGAGTGTGCTGTGACATCTTCATTAGATGGTTATTAATGATGAGACGCCTCTGCCAAAAGCCCTTGTCGGGACCCACATTTTTGACACTATTGATCAAATACAGTCAGACACAATGTGATTATAAAATGTAGTGCAAATACCATACAGTAAATGTTAATCTGTCTATCTGTCTGTCCGTCCGTCCGTCCGTCCGTCCGCCTGCCTATTATTCTGTTGTTATATCTGTCTGTCTGTCTGTCTGTCTGTCTGTCTGTCTGTCTGTCTGTCTGTCTGTCTGTCAGTCTATCTATCTATCTATCTATCTATCTATCTATCTATCTATCTATATCTATCTATCTATCTATCTATCTATCTATCTATCTATCTATCTATCTATCTATCTATCTATCTATCTATCTATCTATCTATCTATCTATCTATCTATCTATCTATTGTTCTATCTACCTATCTATTGTTCTATCATTCTATCTATCTTTCTATCATTCTATCGTTCTATCTGTCTTTTTGTCTGTATGTCATTCTATCCATCTTTTGCTCTTTCTGTTTGTTTTTCGATCCATTGATTTATATAATGTTATATCAATCTATACACATAAAGTATGACTTTTGATGACATGATTGTCATTGAAGGAAGGTCAAAGAGGAAGGCAAGGGAAGACTATTGAAAGGTAAGAATGCAGAATCGAAAAAAGGCCATATACAACAAAATGATGTACTTTCAGACAATCCTGTTAGCTCGTCTCAGAGATTAGCCATATACAACAAAATGATGCAACCCTGTGACACATCATGATAGCAATGTGCTCTTTTTCTTCTGTCTATCAGTCAGTCACAATAAATCAATGATTTGTTAACTGCTTAGCAAAACCTGCCCGGAAACAAGACGATGTAGACACTTCTAAATCATTTTGGTTATTATCTTCTTCCTGTTAGTGGAAAATCCATCTGTCCTCTTCTTTTCTGCACATCCATCATGCAGATGAAATATGGAGAGTGCATTTGTTTCCCTGTCAGAAGAGAAGATAGCGTTTGCTTAGCCTTGACGTGTTTGTATAAAAGCCACTGATTGCTTCATTGAAACAGTCCTTTGATTTTATGGGTGTAAATAGATTCACGGCTGTTTTATGCAGTGACATTGAAGTATACATGCATATGAACGCACAATATTTGTTGTCAAAACATTAATTTATATCCCATTGACTGTGACACTTCACCTGGCACTTGGCTTGGTTCAAGAAATTACAGGAAAGTCCATTAATTTTGTGCCTGCATGCATGCAGTTAAGATTATTTTCACTGCACCATTGTGGCCACTTTTATACTTCTTTTATCATGTTTAATCAATTCACAGTTTTATTTGAATTAATTTGCATGATATGCTGATTAATTAAACAAATTAATCACAATTAATTCCATCTTATGAGAAAAGGCTTCAAATCATGATAGTTCAAAGAAATTCAAAGACATTATTTTGGCAGAGCAGTAAATAACTGAACAGACAAATAAGTGGCTCTGAAAGACGTACATATTGATTGTTTAATTACTGTATAGAAATATACATCTATCACAGGCCTACAGTCCACAGCAATCCATTTTGCTGTTGTGTTTGTCACAATATTTCTTTATAATTAAAATTGATTTTATTTTGAAATAAAATCTAAATGATTTTAATTAAGAATTGAAAACCCTGTTTAAAATAATTATCAGTTCAATATTACATTGAAAGCACTATTTTATGTATAGAAATCTATTTAATTTAATACCTCTAAATGGTCCAAAATATTAAATATTAAGGCTATATCACAGTATCGTCTGGCTTTTTTTCTCATGTGTCTGAACGCTCAATATGTTTGCTATCTGAATGCTTTATTGGCCTGTGTGCAGATATGATTGTTTTAGTGATCTCATATTTATTTATATGCTGCAGCAAAAAGTCTCTGGTTTGCCGTAGTACATGGCATTGAGTAGAAGTAAAAGTTTTCAGAGAATGTCTTAGACTTTGTGTTTATATGGACCTACTGTAGGTTCAAGTCCGGTCAAGTCCTGAGTCCATTCCTCTCTGTTTTTTTTCCCCACTGTCTTCTCTATATCTATTTCCTGTACATTAGATAGGCAAAAAAGTCCCATAAATAAAAAAACTGATTTATTTAGCAGCAGCTTTGACAGGTGCCATATGAGCAAATTATGTATAATGATCTCTGGGACCAACCTGCTAGCTTTCAAAAATACA
This sequence comes from Cyprinus carpio, assembly GCF_018340385.1. Classification (NCBI taxonomy): domain Eukaryota; kingdom Metazoa; phylum Chordata; class Actinopteri; order Cypriniformes; family Cyprinidae; genus Cyprinus; species Cyprinus carpio. The sequence goes on along the minus strand of NC_056613.1, from coordinate 6,698,149 downwards.
CTGTTGAGAAATATCCCAGCACCATAGTAATTTAGTCCAACAACCATCCTCATTTGTTCAGTTTATAGGATCACCAAGTTGTATTCTAGGCCTTGTGGGTTTTCAGCAGTACCAAACCTCTTTATAAAAGAGCTATAAAATTGCAATGATACGTATGTCACATAGGAAAAGGTAAAACGATTAGGAGAGCCTTGTGGTCTTTAGAAACCTTTTGGTTCTTTTGAATCGCTAAAATCCAGACTAAATTGAACTTTTTAGCATCTGTAGAATAACTAAAAACAGGTTCTATGTGGAAGCCTGTTTTCCCTATGGATTTCATCAAACAATTCTGACTTTTTCCTTGTAATTATGAGTTTATATCTCTCAATTTACAATTTTTTTTTTTTTACATGCAAATCTTAGTTTACATCTCGCGATTCTGATTTATATATTTATTTATAATTTTTTTTCAGAATTGAGTTTACATCTCAGTTATAAATTGTGAGTTTATGTTTTGCAGTCTCACCAAAGAATAATACATGTATATCTCTATGTCTGTATCTCACAAAAAGTCAAAACTATAAGATATAAAGTCAAAATTGACTTGTAAGTTGCAATTAGATTTTTTATTTTTGCTATCCCGTGTTGGAGACAAGCATTCATAATTCTTTAATTCAGTTGGACTACATATTGCTTTTCTACTAATTCTGGATATGTTTACCTTTTTTTTTTTGCCTGGATAGTTTTTTCAGACTTTGCTGATTTGCAATTGCAGCTTTTGACCTATTGCCACAATAAACTCAGCATAGACCGTTTTGATGAAAATGCACTGTATTAAATATTGATTTGTTTTGCGAGTCCAAAAATAAATCTAGCCCAAAACTTTTGTGATTGTGCATATTGCTTGTGTTTGGCAAGACTAAAGCATAACTATTAGTTGAACTCTTAGATATGCCAGACACTTTTTTCTTGTTTGTTGGCTGGTTGCCTGACATGGAAAAAACAAAACCATTTTTCCAGCTCTGCTAGTGCATTTTAATTTATGCAGTGCATGCTAAAACTGGCCAGAAACAGTGACTTGTTTGATGCTCTCGTGCACGAGAAGTAATATGTCAAGAGTGTTTTTTTTCTGGTTTGATCACGTCTACTGAGACTTCTGGGAAAAGAGACCAGCCGGTGGTTTCGTTTTCTAAGCCGGAAGGCTCCATTTTCCCTCCTCTGTCAATCTTCTAAAGCTTGTTTTGGTATTCCTTGCATTGCGTCTCCATTAGGACCACACGAAAATGTGAGCCAGAGCAGCATATGGTCCATTAAATAAGTGGGGAGGCGTTTCATGCAGAAATGTGCTGCCGATAAATATGACGTGGTTAACCATGTAGTTCATTCTGACACAGTGCTCATCATGGGCTGGTGCACAGTGAAGAGAGGAGAACAGATGTTGAGGATACAGCACCTTCCTCAGATGAAACGGTACTGCCTCAGTTGCTTTACTCCCATTAAACATCAACAGTTAAGAGCAATTAGGAGGGAGGCTCAACTAAACACCAAGGAAGTGCCCAAAATGAGATGATTATATTCTAATTGCTATGATATATTATTCTTATTAGAGAGCTATTACGTTTAGTTAATTCACAGTAAATGGAGGATTATGGGTCTGCTCCTTTTGTATAGATTTCTTGCTGTGCGTTGGTAAAGGAATTTTGCTAAAATGGCTCATGAAAGCTTTCAGAGGAAAATGGACTGATTTTTCATGCACTAATGTGTGAATTTTCCACAAAATATAGCGATGGAGTGGATATAAAAAAAAAAAATGTGCGTAAAATACCCATTGCTAATTTTCTCAGTGCTTAATTTGTGTCCTTTGGCTCTGACTTTTACAAGTGAGTGCTGATCAAAAGAGTTTGCGTCAAATGAAGCATCAAAGTTTCCTTTGTTGTTGTCTGGATTACAAGCGGGGGAAGTGAGTCGGAAAGGACACATACAGGAATGTCACCTGTAATCTTCTGTGGTGTCTTTGGTGTGTGTTGGCAGCAGTGTTATGCTTCTTGTTGATGTGAGATATCTGTCTTATAATCATGTGTATTGTTAGAACATTGTTAAATAGGCTACAAGTGCTTGATACCTAGAGAGGGTGTCCTCACTGAGGTTGATTTAACATGTCATGCCAATGTTTTGTTAGGTTGTCTTCAGTCCTTGCCATGTTGTGATGTATTTCAGATTGAGACATATTTGAACAGAACTTTATATTATATTATATTATATTATATTATATTATATTATATTATATTATATTATATTATATTATATTATATTATATTATAATGTTATTATTTTATTTATTTTGTAATTAAGAAATATGAGATTTATAATATTATTGATTAGTAATTGGTTTTGTCTATTTTAAATACGTTTTTTTTTTTTTTTGATTTGACAAAGATATTATTCATACCGTTACGGTATTTATGATGATGATTTATACTATTATTATAAATCTTATTACTATATGATTAGGCAATGGTATTATATTTAAACAATTTTAACATTATTCCTTATTTTTAATAATTCTATTTATTTGTTTGTTATATTTTTGTGTGGTCTTGGTTATGTCAAAAGTCATTTGTCTATAGATAAATATGTGCCGATGAATTCTAAACAGTCTTACAAAAGACAATTTTTTATTTATTTTTTTTAAAGATTTTGATTTCACAATGTCTTTGAAGGGATAGTTCACCCCAAAAGTTATATTCTGTCATTATTTACTTGCCTTCATATTTTTCAAAACCAAAATTCCAATGAATAAAGAAAGATGGATTCAAAATATTATTCAGTATGAGTCTTCTGAAGCCATAAGATAGCTTTGTTTGAGAAAAGTTATTGGCTTAAAATCCTTCTCTACACCATGGCTCAAATCCCATTTGAATTTGCCTATATTCACATATCCAGAGGCTTAGAATATAGCATCATATGGGTTTAGAACAATGTATATTTTCCTTTAATAATACTGAGCAAAGTGTTTGCTCTGTTTGTTGCCTAGTTGCCCCAGCATTTGACCATGATGGTCATACCTGACCTGTGCTGATTCAGATCAGAGATTCACAAAAATTGCAGCTCGGATACATTTTCAGCAAACCTTGCAACCGAGTGATGCAGCGTGGCCAAATTGGCCATACTTCATTGGCCCGAGCATACGCTCGTGATATGATCTGTGTCTGTAAGAGGGGGCTATTAGGTGCACTGTGCACCCCGCTGACTCCGGGCACTGAACGCTGCTTATCTCACCATCCATTTCAGCCTGCTTACTTCACTTTCACAGTCTGCCAAAAGAGCCGTGATTGCATCTTAATCATAAAGCAAAACTCTGGGATGGAGCGGGAATGACAGGCACTGTTAAAGTGCCTTCGGCTATTCCCGGCACCCACATTATAAATGGCTGCGGAAAAATGTGTGCGTTCGCTCCCTCGCCAGCTCTGTTTACATCACATAACTCTAAGTCATCACTGTCTCAGTAATGGAGATATCAGAGCATCAGTATAAGCAGACTTTCCTCACTCAACACTGCATGCCTACATGGGCGCTCTGCTTCTAGCAGCGTGAGGGACGAGGAGAGAGAGAGAGAGAGAGAGAGAGAGAGAGAGAGAGAGAGAGAGAGAGAGAGAGAAAATAAAGTGGAAGGGAAAAGGAAGTTGGCTCATTCAAACTCCTTATCAATTATTGAAAGCAAAGTCATCACAGTAAACAGCTAAAGGACACTGGATGTATATGAAATGGTTAGAGCTGGTGCAATGCTTTGTCCCGGGGCTGTACTGATCCGTTTTGACCTCAATCCTTAAAAGCGTTAGCTGGGATTTTTTTTTTTTTTGAAGAGGCTAAGCTGCTGTCTTGCTAACAGCACAATGTCTGCTCTCAAATGTGTGTTTGTGACAAACAGGCAAGTAAGCATTAAGTTTAGATGTATCTGCTCTGGCTTTTTTTTTTTTTTGACTAGCATAGCAGTTAGTATGGGAACACTCAAGGGAAAATACACAAAATTAAATTATTATTTAAGGCCCATCTTGAAAACATCACCGATCAATCCTAGGTTTAGCTCACTTAAAACAACCTCTTAATGAGTCTTTTTTTTAAACTTAAAAATACTATAGTAATTTATAGTAAATTCTGTAGTGTTTTTGAACCATACTATAGTAAAAGTGTATTATACTGTATATATTATAGTATTTACAACACTTTTTAATGAATGCTACAGCATACTGTAATATTAACTATAGAGAACTGATAAACTGTAATAAATACTGTAGTATACTTTAGTTTTTACTATAGTGAACTGTAGTATATTGTAGTATAATATAAAATATAAACTTCGTACAGTATTGGGTAAAGCAATTTGGTTATATTACCAAAATATTCTAGTTGTTATATTACCACAGCAACTATAGAACTACCACAATAAATTAATTCAGGTACGTTACTATAATATGGTTTCATGTGGGTTGTTTTTTTTTTACTATAGTATAGTATTACTATAAAATTACTATAGTATTTTTTTTACATGTGGGAAAGAATTGTTTTTTTTTGCAGCAAATCTAAAAATGAGTCTTTATATCACTGTGACGACTCCGGATCCTTGTGGCTTGGGACTGGACTCCGCTTCGTCCACGTTGAAAGCTGATTCAGCGGGAGCTGCTGCATTATACCACAGTGCAAAGTTTCAAATCGATTTGTCTTTTCCAGCTCAGAGCAAGGAAAAGTGGTTCGACCAGCAGTAAATACTGGAGGGTCAGCCCCTTTTAACCGGCATATTTGACAAAGCGGAACATGGTTTGCTGTGTTTGGAAGGCCCATGAACAAACAAAACAACGTCCACCATGTTATTGGTGTTTAGGCCCGGTGCACCGTGGGAGCATGCACCGCTTTCATAGTGGAAGGCAGACAGCTCTTTATGCTTTTGGATCGTTCCCGCGGCGATTCAGAATCGCGTGCCGATCGGTCCGCCCGGCGCCGATGCATCCTGAACAAGCCCGTTGTGTTTGGCGCTGCCACGCTACCGTTGCTAAATGAAATAATAAGATAACCAGACGTTAAGATCTGGCTCTATGGTGGCTTCTAGCTTGTTGAAGAAACATTAGGAATATTTTCAAATCAAGATTTCTTATCAGTTGACTTTAAAGTGCCAAAAACTGAATAAACATAAGAAACATTTACAAATCAAGATTTCTTATCAGTTGACTTTAAAGGGGTCATATATGATTTGCTAAAAAGAACTTTTTGCAATGATATTTATGCGGTTTAAGGTTTAAAAAATATTTTCCACTCACTGTTTATTTCTCCTCTATGCTCCGCCTTTCTGAAACGCATTGATTTTCACAAAGCTCATCTCTCTGAAAAGTGAGGTGTTCTCCCTCAAGTATTTAAGCTTTATAAAAGTAATTTTATTGTGATGCTGTCTCAACAAGACGAAAACATAAAACCCATTTCTAAATTTGATTTCTAGTCGTGTTTTCTTTCTTTCTCAAGTCACACACTTTTAGCAGAGGTCGGAGGCCTAGAGTGAGCCGCGGTTGTAACGGAGGCCGGCTGAGTGAAAATGACAAATGGCGTAACATGTGACGATTTAAAAGCCGATTCAGCGGTCCACAGTGCAAGGTGATCAGCTTTTTTCTTTTGGAAACACATAGTGTCTATACGTTGGCAACAATATCCAAAGGGAGGCTTCTTTCTTTGGTGGAGCGTTAGCAAATAGTCTGCTCTATCTTTTTTTTTTTTTGGTACTGGAAAATGACAAAATTAAATTAAATTATTTAACTTTATAAAAGTAATTTTGCTTCTCAAGTAAATATTTCTTAATTTAGCAAATTTAACATATTTGTACTGTAAAGAGACGAAAAAAAATTATATAATAAAAATGGTTGATACAAGAATAAATTTATTATAAAAAAGCAGTTACATTTTTACATTTTAATTAATAGGAGTGACCTTTTTCCAGTTTGATTTCCTGCTTTTAGAGTTCATTTACATGCTTTATTCAGTTTTTTATAGCCAGACACTTCTAATTTGACCTTCAAGTTGGATAGTGCTCTCTAGACTATTGAAAGGGACACTTTAAGCAGTCTCATATGAATTAATGGCCTCTTCTTTACGTTCTCCAGTAATGCCTGACATTATCGTCATTAGGCTAAACTGAGCCTTTGGGGGCTGTATGGGTCATGGTGTATGGTTTCCTGGTCAGGGATGAGAAGGGCAGGTACAGGCCTGGCTCTAATAAAATTTCAGGCCTAGGGAAAAAGGGCAGTAGATGGGAAAGACCACTAATTTTCAAGCAGGTGCTGTTTCTATGTATAAACTATGAAGGATAGTGCTAAGAGGCCCATCACACCACCTAGAATCATTCATTTGGTGTCAGCGAGGCTCATTAGCACCATGCTAAATAGGTCATGCTGTGTAGAGTCCTTTGACCTTCCTTTGCCGATGCCGCCATGCTCTCTTACGGTTCTGCTCTGAGGCTCTGAGGTCTTATATCACTGAGACAGTAAGGCTGAACTAGCATGTGAACTGATGAAGAGGTGATATAGCTAGGTATAGTTCAAGCTAAGAGGAGGTCTTTCCCTTCACGATGATATAGACCTTAGTAAGAGTAGATGGCATATGTAATTTGATATGAATGAAAGTAGGTCTGTGAGACTGTGTTGGTTTGCTAGCTTTAACAGGTCAAGGCCTGGTCTGTTGACTGATTTTAGAGAGGTTTTGGATATTTTGTAGCTTGTCAGGGTAGAAGATCAGGTTACAGTTTATGTTTGTTTGTTTGTTTGTTTGTTTTTGGATTAAGTTTGGCTATGGATTCAATCAGTTTTGATTTAATGATAGACTTTATAAAAATGCCTTTCCACACATTATAAAAAAATCTGGATAACATAGGTTGTACAATTTAGATAGGACTAGGCCTGTATTTCTGTCCTTTACAGTCTCATATTTGCTTGTCAAATTAAAGCTTCTTCTTGTTCTTCTTCTTCTGAATAACTTTAATAATGACTGAAAAAAAATTTATACAAATAGTTATATATAAATTATTTAAAATATTTTACATTTTATAATTTTTAAATATATTTATTATTATTATTGTTAAAATAATAATTAACAATAATAGTAAAAAAAAATCAAAATTTATTTAAAATTATATTTAAAATAAATAATAATAATAATTATCATTATTATTATTTCTAGTATTATTAACTACATAAATAACTACAATTTTAAATAATTAAAATAATAATAATAGTTATTATATATTATTATATTCTTATTAATACTATTTAAGAATTAAATAAGATTTAACATATTTAACAACAACAATAATATCATTAAATTAAAACAAAGATTATAGAATTAATAGAATAATATTAATACTATACTATATAATATTGTATAAATATATAATTATTATTATTATTATCATCATTACATGATTTGTAGGGATTCACCTCTATGAACGTTTTCGTTGTTTTTGTTTAATTTAAGCAAGGCAAAGACTTTGTTTTACTTGCGTGAATGTCAGAGAAATTCAACGGTAAGGGCTCAGTTTGGGCAAATATGATTTAGGACTTGGTTTACTTAAATTCAGTTTGCATTAGACTTGATATGATGCCCTTGAGATATGGTAAAATAGGCAATAACTTCAAAATTCATTACCCATAGTTCTCAGGGTTCTACAATCACTCTCGATTATTTCAGCAAACACTCAAGCCGCAGCTGAAGAAGTACTGAAGTAAATGCCAGCGTGGGCAGTTCTGCTGAGTGTGTTTGAGAGTGTGTGCGTGTTTGAATGTGTATGGGTGTTCATACGCATTCTTCTGACAGCTGACAGTGGATGCTGAGCTCTACACCCTCAGCAGAACACTTAAAAGGCCTCAGCAGCTCCCACCATCCGAGTGCCAAAGCCCAGCTGTTATTAAGGAACTGCAGGCCCTGCTGTGGATTCCTGCTTACGCTGTTTTCAGCGCTGCACTGTACTGCTGCTCAGCGCTTTTCACTGAACTTTCCCGCTTCAGCCGTCTCTTTGCAGGTTCTCACTCTTTTTCTTTTTTTTTCTCCATCTCTGTGGCCTGTTTAAATCAGCAGTGAAGTGTTGGCCCCACTGGGACTCTTTCTTTCCCTGAAGAGAGGCAGTGCACATCAGCTCTCTGCAGTCAACTGGGTCCTGTACCCCATCCTGGAGACAGAGAGAAAATTATAACATAGAAACAGGGAGACTCCCTTAAAGATGCTTTAACCCCAAGAGGATAGAACAGACAGAAAACCCAACTTGAACATAGATATTGCATCAGAGAGGAAATCACATGAAACTTTCTGTTTCTATAGAACGTTCACACTTTTCCCTTTAAGAAACTCTTAACATTCTGTTCTTTGTAGTTCTTTTTGCTTTTCAAACTTTATTATTACTTTTAGGTTTTATCCTAAAGTAATAAACTTCAGCATAGACTATAACTTGTTCTGCTTCGCTTATATTATGGTCATGAACCTCAAATTGTGCATCTTAAAGAAAGCAATTCTATTACTTTCTAAACAATCAGACTTAGGATTTTCCAGGTGGAAAATTTTACGAGCCAAAAGATAAAATTAGATTAAAGGACAAACTTGTGAACATCATGGGCAAGGGTAAAACAGTCACGGCGAACACAGAAACAATTGCCGATGGCCTAGCAGCTTGGGCCTGCTGCCCTGTGTTGTATTTAATTTAATAAAAAAAAAAAAAAAAAAAAAAAAAATATTATTATTATTATTTTATAGCCTACTATTTTATTCCCAATCTACCATAGTGATCATTTCCGATGGACATTTATAAAATCAAAAACCAAGTTGATAAATACAGCATACAGATAAACACATATATTTCAATAAAGATATTGTACCAAATACAAAAATAAACCCAAAATACAAAACCAAATAATATCAGTAATACAATTAATAAAAAAATACAATAAAACAAATTACTAACATTTAGGCACTTTAGAAAATTAATCATATCAGTATATTTGTATGAAACACAGGTTTGTTAAGTCTTAGGTAAGTCATTTTAAGATAAATAACAGCATTATGTGCAAACAAATTACAATGAGGTGGTTGTTTTGCAATAAGGTGGACATAGTCCTGTTCATATCAGTAGATCTGCTGGTGAAGAAGTGACAGGTAAAATAAAAAATAAAAACACACACACACACACACACACACACACACACACACACACACACACACACACACAACACACACAACACACACACACACACAAACACAAAAAAAACACACACACACACAAAACAGCCACAGACTAAGAATACATATAAAACCTAAACAAATAAAATGAATGTGCCTATCATTTCAGGATTTGCTGTGGGGGTATAGAATGGCATTATAAAGGATTTGTGTTTCGAGACTTTGTCCCAGTCCACCCCTGATCATGGGTGACTTAAGGTTCCCAGTCCACCCCTTACCATTCCACACCTAATCACTAAGTCCACCCCTGAATTAATTTATGACTATAAGGTTATTGGTTCTTGACTTTTTCACCATTTTTTGATATATGCTTGAACTATTCAGAGTAAATTCAATTCAACACATAAAACTTAAAAACTATTCACAATTAATTAAATCAAAACTATAAAACTGAAAAACAACAAAAACAACAATTATAGCATGTTTAATTTTATAATTAAAAATGGTTTATTTAGATGTTTAATTTTATAATTAAAAATGGTTGCATTTCTAATTAGAATTAGAATCAGGTGATAAATGTAGTTTGAATTAATTTATAATGTGGTTCTTTTATTTTTTTCACATTACTGTATGTGTGTATGTATTTAGATTGTATCAATATATTTAGGGAACTGGTTCAATTTGGCAATGGATAATAATAATAATATTCATTGATTGATTGCAAAAAGATAGGACTTGATTTTATTCATATATTGGGAATGGGTTCAGTTTGGTAATAATAATAATACAGTTCTCTCTTTTTTTGTATTATTTCAGGGTTTTGAACTTTTAGTGTACAATATTATATAGTAATCTGTTTTGTTAGTATACAATAACATAAAAGAAGAATAAAATTTTTTTTGATAATAATTCTTCGGTATGAAAAGGAAGTGTATGATTTTTGTTTGTATTTCTTCACTGGCATGCAAAATAAGAATTTGTAAGACCACGAATATTCGGTTTGAAAAAGTTTCTGAACAGTCATGTGCCATCTGAAACCTGTAACTCTTGAGAATTTGTCTGATGGTTCACAATAGTGCCACGCTGTTCTTAGAAGGATATGTAAGTCTTCGTGCCAGAGATCCTTAGTATGTGAGAAGTGCAAAATAATTAACATAAATTCTTTACAGTGCCTTTTAATGCTGCAATTATGAACCATCTGTCCCTTCTACATTTTTAATGAGCAAACAGCTGCTACTCTCCTCCACTTCCAAGTCATTCTCTGATAACTCCTGCATCTTTAAATGCACTCTCCACTCTCGTAAAATCACAGTGTCAGGTTCCTCGGATAAAAACTTTCACAAGCACCTGCGCTAATGATGCATAAACTCTCAGGTTCAGCCAAATTACCTCACATTCGGTTCACTGATGCATTGTGGGTAATGAAACAGTGGTCACATTTGGGCTCGGTCCCATTTAAATGGCGTGCTTGAATATATATGTTACAAAACTGCTCTTCGCTCGATGGCCCGGGTTCAGAGAGCCAGACGCCTGTGGTGTGACACAGCTGAGTCTCTATAGCATGGCCTGTTAAGGGACAGACTTCTCATTAGTGCTGCCTGCTCCTTTGGTAGTGGGAGCCATGCTGGTCGTGCCATCTGTAGAGGGAGGGAGGGAACGAGAGAGATAATTGCAGACAGAGACAAACCGAGAGGTCGAGCGAGAGAATGTAAATTTTTTTCCATGGCTAAACTGGCGGGAAAAGGGCCCTAAGCCTGGCTGGGTCTTTTGCCATTCTCATATCAGCCCAGAGAACAATTATAAGACGTGAGACACACATGAGTGGTCCAGCGTTATGTCCCCAAAGTGTCAACAGAATGCTCATTACCATTCAACGCTCACTTCCTGTTCCATTCCCAGCATTGGTGCCGCAATCTGTGAGGCATGTTACTTCAAGCAGCGTGAGCTTGTTATCCCTAAAAGACAGAGGAAAAGAGCCCGACCGAGGAGAACCAGGGGTGTGGAGGAGACAAGACAAGGAATTTCAATGAAACCGACTCGCGAGATCAAAGTTTCCTTTTTTCTTTCCGCTCTTATTTCTTTCTTTCAGCGAGAAGTGGCAGTCTTCGTTTTTAATCACAGCATTTCTTTCATGTGTCCTCTCAAACGGTGCACAGCTGTGGCGGCCAATCAGGTGCGGAGTACTGCGGCCCAGAGGGCTCATGGGAGGAGAGCTGTCTGCTTGTCTTCACCCTTCGCTAATACAGAACCACGACTGATCCAGCATCACTCCCTGTTCCTCTTATCTACCCCAGGCGGAGGATGCGGGCATCTGACGAGCGCTTCAGGAGAAGCGCTGTATGGAGTGTTAAATGGCGACGCTTCGATTTTACCTGCACTCAGGCGCTGTTACTTAAAAGACGCACTCTTGCTAAAGTGCTTTTAATACCTGTTTCCTCTGTGCACCATCTAAATGAGGAACGCATTAGATTGCTTTGCTTTGCAATGGGAGATACGTCATCAATTATTCATTGATAAATACGTTCATTTACTCTGCTTTTGCTTAACCAGCCATAGAGAGAGGCAGAGGAACAAGGCAATATTGCTAAAGAGCTATTTTTACAACCCTCTGATAGCGATGGCTTTGCGCTGCAGGAGCTTGACGTGTCTTGCGTTCTTTGTTAGTTGTTGTATTAAGCAATTTGTGAGTTCAACTAGAAATGTAGCATGTGGATTACATTAAATGCAGTGTAAAAATAGCTCATGTGGTTATTTCTGTAATGGACTTTCCCTTATAATGGACGTCGCCAAGTGGTTTTCCTGAATGGAAGCCTGATTTGATCATGCTGCTGGTTAGATCTGCACAGTGCTGTGATTTGTGCTTCCAGACAATGATTGTGCAGTTCATATGACATATGAAATAAATTAATGGCTAAACAACAGCTGCATGCATGCAAGATGCATTTTCAGCATTAAAAAAATTAATATTACAGGCATGTAGCAAAAAAAAAAAAAGAAAAGAAGAGAGAATCTGCTTACATGCTATTATTGTAACACAGTTAATCTGAGATCTCAGTCAGACAATGCCACCTGACAACAGGATTCACGGTTTACCCAGTTTTCTTTAATTAAACTAAAATTAACCCAGCAGATTGTGTTTAAACCCATTGTGCATAAAAGCAGAAAATACTAAGGTAACAGACCATATGTTTGTTGTAAACTCTTAAGGGGATCTTGGGTTGATATCACACCAGGGAGGATCTTCGAGTCCTGTCCATATGGGGGAATCAGACATGTGCTTCACATGTGTGCATGAGACATTCCCACAGCCACACAGCCTCCATTATCTAACTCAGCATCTGCTGATGGAGCTGCCATTTAAATCACCACATGAGCGCTAGAGGTGTTGTGGGGAGTGAAATCCCTGGTCTGGAGAGACCGAAGCAGTAGATGCTGTTGTCAGGCCTGTTTGATTAAGAAAGGGGCTGATCCTCCTGTCTAAACTGCAGGTGAAAAGTGCAGTTCTGAGGTGGGATATTTCTCCATGTACTTCTCTGTTCTGTTCAGAAATACTTCAGTTTCAGCTCATATTCTGTGGAAATGGCAGTAAAGCTGGCTGCGGCTCTTTCATTTGTCTGATTTTTCTTCATTCATTCTTTTGATACTTTTTTAAACCTTGGTTGTAAAAAGCATTAATCACCTGTACCTTTCTTTTTGGTGTTTTTCTTTTTTGGTTAAATTTTAGTTTGAGGTATTCATTTTATTAATTTTTTTTTATTCTGCTTTCAAAGTTTTTTTTTTTTTGTCACATTCTAGCCTGTTTGCACATTTCTTTCTTTCTTTTTGTTCATTTGTTTGATTCTTTCCTATTTCTTTCTTCCGTCCTCCTTTTGTTTATTATTTTGTTTGTTGTAAAGAAGATTGTTGATGTTTTGTTTTCTTTTTTAATTCAAAGTTCTTATGTTTGAGTCATTCATTGTTTTGTTCTTTTCTTTTTTTGATTTCTTTCACTTTCTTTCATTACATTCATCACTTTTTGTTTTGTTTTTGTTTTGTTTTGCTTGTGTTCTGCATGAATGTCATAAAAGTGGGATTTTTCTTTATTTTTTCCTTTACTCGTTTTCTTTTTCTGTCATTTTTAGTTTTTCTTCTCATCTACATCTTTCTCCAAGACTGATTGACTCGGGGGGAGATGAGAAGTGGAGCGCAGTGTGCAGTTGAGTGCATTCCCTCGTTTCTTCTGACAGCAGGAAGTTAATGACCCACATTAGATAACAGCAGTGAGGCGATTACAGGCCTGGGCTGTTCGGGTGGCTCAAGGTGTTAATGTAAGCACGGGTTTTTGCTGCGCTAAAGCTGTCCTGCTGTTGGGCAGGCTCAGGCCGGGGCTGGAGTCGCTGTTGTGCTGTAGCCGTGTACATTCAGGCTCTGCTGGGAGGTACAGGTGTTAATGTAGATGGAGCGTCGGGTGTCAGAACTCAATCTAAACAGATGAGTGTTTTCTCGGAGTCAAAGCACAGCAGAATGCATTACCCTAGAGCAACGTTGCCAGAGGAGAAAGAATGAGAGCTGGAGGGAGCGAGAGAGAGAACAAGGGAGACAGAAGGAGAGAAACTGAGAGATAAAAAAGAAGCTTGAGTGCTGTTGCAATTAGAGGAAGATGGTTGCTTGGGCACAGGGGGCTGGATGCCACAGACGAGGACAGTTTGTGTAAGTGTGATTGAACAGAGTACTTTGCAAGCCATGAGGGTAATTTATCGCTCTGATGATGCTCAAGCAAATGCTTTTACCCCAGCGGGTTAGGCTAGTAAACCACACAGCTCTCCCTTTGTTAGCTCACGAATTGCACCTACTAAATTGTGCCCCTGTGTCTTTCTCTGTCTCTCTCTCTCTATGTGTACTTTTATTTTTTAAGCACAGTGTTAGTGGGGGTTAAAGATCCATGTTACAATATTATATCACTAGTTACATTTTCTTTGAATTTCTACTAAAATACAAAACAAAAAACAAAAAATGTATTTATTTTAATTTTTTTTTTAGCAATGATCTAAAAATATTTTGATTGATTGGTTGATTAATTGATTGATTGATTGATCGATTCAACCAGTGTTCATTCTGACTTTTTAAACAGCATAGGTGTATTTTGCCTTAAAAAAACAGCTATTTATTTGTTTGTCTGCCAAAATTTTTTATTCTGATTTGAGTTTTTATGGCAGCATAAGTGTATTTTGCCTTAAAACTGTTATTTATTTATTTATTTATTTATTTATTTATTTATTTATTTATTTATTTATTTATTCATTCATTGAACTTTTAATTTATTTATTTATAAAGGTTTATTTATCAATGAAGGTTTATTTATTTATAAAGGTTTATTTATTTGTTTGTTTGTTTGTCAACAAGTTATTCAGATTTTACTGTTTGAAGCAGCATACAGTGGTGTGAAAAAGTTTTTGCCCCTTTCCTGTTTTTATTTTTATTTTTTTGCATATGTCACACTTAAAAGATTCAGATAATCAAACTAATTTAAATATTACACAAAGATAACCAGAGTAAATAAATATTTATTTATTAAATGATATAAATTATTTCATTTAAAAAAAGTAATTGCCCCCTAAATCTAATAACTGGTTGTTCAACCCTTTGCAGCAACAACTGCAATCAAGCATTTGTGATAACTGGCAATGAGTCTTTCACATCGCTGTGGAGGAATTTTGGCCCACTTTTCTTTGTAGAATTATTTTAATTCAGCCACAGTGGAGGGTTTTCGAGCATGAATAGACAGTTTAAGGTCATGCCACAGCATCTCAATCGGATTTAAGTCCGGACTTTGACTTGGCCACTCCAAAAACTTAATTTTGTTTTTCTTGAGCCATTCAAAGGTGGACTTGCGGCTGTGTTTGGGATCACTGTCCTGCTGCATAACCCAAGTGCGCTTGAGCTTGAGGTCACAAACTGACGGCCGGACATTCTCCTTCAGGATTTTCTGATAGAGCGCAGAATTCATGGTTCTATCAATTATGGAGGGTCGTCCAGGTCCTGAAGCTGCAAAGCAGCCCCATATCATCACACTACCACCACCATGTTTGACTGTTGGTATGATGTTCTTTTTGTGAAATGCTGTGTTGGTTTTACACCAGATGTAACGGGACACACGCCTTAAAAAAGTTAAACTTTTGTCACATCAGTCCACAGAATATTTGCCCAAAAGTGTTGGGGATAATCAAGATTTTTTTTGGCAAATACGAGCCTTTGTGTTCTTTTTGGTCAGCAATGGATTTTGCCTTGGAACTCTCCCATGGATGCAGTTTTTGCCCAGGAATAGTCCTTATTGTTAAATCATGAACACTGAGCTTAATTGAGGCAAGTGAGGCCTGTACTTCTTTAGATGTTGTTCTGGTTTCTTATATGACCTCCTGGATGAGTCATCGTTGTGCTCTTTGAGTAATTTTGGTCTGCCGGCCACTCCTGGGAAGATTCACCACTGTTCCAAGTTTTCTCCATTTGTGGATAATGGCTCTGACCGTGGTTCGCTGGAGTCCCAAAGCTTTAGAAATGGCTTTATAACCCTTTCCAGACTGATACATGTCAACTATTTTGTTTCTCATCTGTTCGTAAATTTCTTTAGATCACAGCATGATGTGTTGCTCTTTAAGCATGCTTCATTTTATCAGACAGGTTCTATTTCTTGATTCAACAGGTCTGGCAAATCAGGCCTGGGTGTGGCTAGTGAAATTTAACTCCGCTTTCTAAAATAATGTGGTTAATCACACTTTCCACATTTAATAGGAGGGGGCAATTAATTTTTCACGTAGGGCCAGGTAGGTTTGGACAGCTTTTTTCCCTTATAAATGAAATTATCATTTAAAAACTGCATTTTGTATTTACTTGCATTATTTTTGTGTAATATTAAAATTTGTTTGATGATCTGAATTTTTTAAGTGCAACAAATATGCAAAAAAAAAAAAAAAAAAAAAAAAAAAAAAAAAAAAAAAACGGAAGCGGACTTTTTAAAAATACTTTTGCAATCTTTTTTCCCACATTGATTGATAACACTAAGATTTTGAAGCATTTTTATATTATAGGTTTTCTGAAATGTTTTTTTTAAACATGCAAGTGAGGCTTTATCTAAATAGATATATACACTAATTTGCATAAATTTCCAGAACAGAAATGTGAACAATGGATTAAACAATGTATAAAGGTTAAGTTTTTATTTTTTATTTTTTTATACATAGCCAAGAATTTAGAATTTAGGATAAGGAGAAAAGTAGATATTATTTTACTTATTACTTGAAAGCAATAAATATTCAAATTACATAACATCCCAGTACTGTCTTGGATTGACTCTAAATGTGATTTTAGTACATTTTCTAACCTCTACACTATTTTGTTGCTTATCCTGATTAGCGTGACCCCAAAAGGCCATCTTCTGACATGCTCCCTATTTAAACAAGGCATAACCAGAATCGAATATGAGAATCATTGTGAACCCCTGGATGAATGAAATATTCAGCAACTGAATTACTTAGGATTTTTAGACATTCATTTATAAACAAAATCAAAAATGCTTTCACCTTCTGTGTCTAACAGCTGGGGCTCTTGGGCAAAGGTTGTGTTTACTGCTTTCTGAACAAACATTTAAGGAACTACTGAAAAAGATCTTCAGGTTAAAGTTATACCTTCACAATACTTTCAGAAACCTGCAGAAATCACTTTTTCATGACCATCAGATTCTAGTCTATAGATCTGTGGTACTGTGAACTGTGTTCGAAGATCTCTTCTCACAGATATCTTCAGCTCAGGGTCAGTGACTCTGAATGAATATAAAGACCAATGAGATGCTTTTGTAGCAATGCTTTATGTTGGATATAACAGGTATAACAGGTATACCTGATTCAGACACACATAGGATAGTTGAAAGGACACTTAGTATGATGTTGCACTGTTGAACACTATTGGGCTCCAAAGAAAAACAGCATAAAAGTTTACCAATAAGCTGATGATGCTTGGAGCCATTCAACATCTTGCAGTGGGTTTAGTCTTTAGATATTCATTTACAGTATAATAGACTTAAATGACATCTTATTAGCAAGGATGCATACAATCAATAAAAAATGACAGTAAAGACATTTATAATGTTACAAAAGATTTCTGTCAAATAAATGTTGTTCTTTTGAACTTTCTAGTTATTAAAGGATCTTTAAAAAAATATATCACAGTTTTTACAAAAATATTAAGCAGCACAACTGTTTTCAAAAATTATAAGAAATGTTTCTTGAGCGAATCAGCATATTAAAAGGATTTCATCATGTGACATTGATAACTGTTGGAAATTCAGCTTTTCCATCACAGGAATAAATTATAGTTATATAATTATATAAAATAGTTATATAGTTAGTTATATAACATAGCTTTATATATATATATATATATATATATATAATATATATATATATATATATATATATATATATATATATATATATATATAATATATATATATTAAAATAGTAAACTGTTATTTAAAATTGAAATAATATTTCCCTTTTTTTATTTTACTTTTTTTACAGTATTGTTGACCAAGTAAATGCAGCCTTGCTGACCATAATAAATATAATTAAAAAAAAGAAAAAAACAAATGAATAAATAAAAAATGAATGAATAAATAAATATCAATACAATACAATAAAAAAAATCTTACACATTTTGCATGTACTTTTATTCAAAACAACTTAAATTGTATTAAATTGTGTTAATTTCATGCATTCTCTAGGATTTGAACCTGTGACCTTAATGATGCTGGTTGGGCCATTTGAGTAACATCTGAGCGGCATTCATTCATTAAAAATGTATTTATAATGGGTAAAATAAAATAGGAAGGTGGTGGTTACAGTGTTTTAAATTATAGCTGCAGAGTTTTTTTCTCTTTAGTTTTATTGGAGCAGATTCTACATCTATCCTTGTTTCTTTTAGTACCTTGTAGCCACAGGGAGCATAAAAACCCTTTGTTGTAATAGAAAAATTAAGCAGCATGGAACAAAGTGAAGAAGAAATGTCAAGAATAAAACAGGTTGCCAGACAGGAGAGGGTCTGCTGAAGCTGGGTCTGCTGAGATAATGTGGCCACAAATTTGCCTGAGAGACACAAGACTAGGTGACATTTCTGAGTGGCAGCTTTTCCTGGTCACCGCTGGCCAGGTTTACACAAGAATATTAAGAAGCAGAATAATTCTTCGATTTCGCCCAAAGCAACAACTTCAAGCTGTTTAAGCCTTAATTAATTTTAAGGCTTATTTATTTACCTCTGGTGGAGTAACAGTGAATTCAAAATTAAATGTTTTAATTATTTCACTTGTTTGCAAAAAGACATTTCTTGGACTTGAAAGAACAGTAATTATAAACATGAAATATAAAAAGCCTTGTTTCTACCATGTTAATAGGGTATTCAGAGCACAGTACTGTGATTCATAAAAGCTTTATGTGGGCATGCATAGTTATTGATGTGACTTGATTATAGTCTGGAGAGGTTGTGCATGTACAGGAAGAAATGGTGGAAATTTAGCATTGATTTTTGTATATCTGAAGGTGAATAAACCTTTCCACGTACACTGATTTGAAAACAAAAAAACAAAAACAAACAAACAAAAAAAAAACAGCTGTTTGAATAGATAATCAGGGGCGTATTGTTTGTTTGATTTTTGCTCAGAAAAAAATCCCAGAAAAAAATCTATTTTAGACGGAATTCTTATCGTTTAAATTTGCAAATAAAGATGTTTTGTTGCTGTGTTTTTTTTGTTGTCTAGACGTTTCTGCTTGAGACCCAGAACAGTGAGTGATGTGTGATTAATTGACAATGAATAAAGGAGCACAGAATAAATATCATCAAAGAGTTTATTCTGTACACGCACAGACAAAGCAAAAAACAAATCCAGGTGGGTCTGACAAATGTTGTACTATGTGTCTCAGATGTGGCAAGGATGTTTATTAGTTCCTCAGATTTTCAGCAGTAAATCCCACAAGTTGAACTCTACAAGAGTGCTTTTTGTTACGATTTGAAGCAGCTAGTGAAATATTTTCTTTGGAATTTTTAAGATGACAAAATACTTTAGGCTTTATTGGCTGAAATGAGCTACATTGATGTTACTATTATCTTATTCTAAAGAAAACTATCTTAAGCGTTAGCTCTATTCGAAATCTAGTGAGCTGCCTCGCTGGCTACATAGGCAGCTGTCTTTTAAGGTAGCATCCTAATTGTTATGGAACGGTATAAGTAACACACCACACAGATAGTTATTAGAATTATGACTAAATATTTCTTCTTCTTTTTTTAAATAGAAGTGTGTTTACTTTAAAGTAAATGCATAACAATATACATTCACTATAGTTTTCTTTCTTGCCAGATTATTACAGTGCATGTCATGTTCATTTCCAGCTGTAAAGGTGCTGAATGACACACACAATGTGTAAAATGTGATTTACCTCTGACCTATGAAATGTTCAAAGGTGAAAACAACTGCAGGTGCAGTGTGATTTGAGATGGGCTAGTGTTGTTTGCAGTGGTTTTAGGGACAGTAAAGAGAAGGAAGGTGAAGGTGGAGATGTTTGTGAACAGCTAACAGGTGTTTGCAACAGTTTGTTAACAGGCAACAGAGGTGATCTTTTAGGGGTGTAATTTGTTGAATTGAAGGGATTGTGAAGTACTTTTGTGAGGTGATTCACACTTTGTTTTGCTATTCCTAAGGTTTTACCACAAGGCTTTTGTTTTCACAACTATGTGAAGGTCAGATACAATCTGAAGACTTTTATTGAGCTCTGTGGGTAACTTTCACAAGCCTACGTGACATTATACCCAAGAATTTAAAGGGAAAAACAAAAATGTATTTAATGACAGTTAAACACATTTTATCCCAAATTCTCATTATCATAATGCATTTAACCTTTTACTTTTTTGTGTATTTTCTATTATTCTCAATATCAGTTGTCACTGGATATTGTACTACAGTAATAGTAGTAAAAGTACTGCAAAAAATGAATGCTTTTGTACAATAATCAACAAAGTTCTACTATGATGTATAAATATGTCACTATTTAAACAGTAATTCATTGCTTATAACAAAAAATAAAATGAGGCTTCATTTTCTTTAAGCCTGCTTCAAGTTTCTGCTTTAATATTTTTAAAATAATGCATTTGTTTGAGTAAAAAAAAAAAAAAAAAAAAAAGGTTTCAACAGGTCTCTAGTTTTTCCCCCCACCATTGCATTTCTTCACGTGTTTCTATGTGGATTAATGTTTGGAGCAAAGATCACCCTGTCTGTAATAATTAATGATGTCTTTATTTAGGCTGGACTTTTTCATTAGTCATTGTAACTTGTTTACCTGTCAAAAGTTTTCTGCTTTGTAGTAAATCCAGACTTTACTGGGCACATGCAATTTAATTTTCGTTTTATATGTTTCATGGTGTTTGAAATCGTTGTGAGCTGGAGACATTCCAACAACATCAAGTAGCATGTTTTATTAGGTTTGTTCAGCAACCTAAAAGAGTCCTCCAGCAGCCTGGAGACAAACTGCTGTTACGAACGAGCGAGAAAAACAAATTAAAGGCCAAATATTGTGCATTTCACATTTAATAGGGTTTGAGATTGTGACTATGAAACAGTGGCAAACTACCCAACCATGAACACCGTCTCTGCAGACATTTGTATAGACCACACAGCTGTTTTTGTAATGCTAATTTACTTTCAATTTGTCCAGATTTATCATACTTTGCAGTACTTTTACTGTAAGACTGCTGAATGGCTTTTTCAGGTTTAACCCATGTTTCCTACAGTATGTCTTAGAAGAGTTAATTTCATCAAATGCAATTTTGAGACATATTTTGAATAAAAAAATACTTGTAATCTCAGGATAAACATTTCAAAGTTTTTTTTTTCTTATCTAAAACTCAAATATCACATCCAGTAGGCTTTCTTTGAGAAGAAGGTAATATATGCAGGCATGCACACAATCACACATGCACATTTATGAAAATTCTTATTAAAAATAGCCCTTTGTGGGTTGTTGAAATCCCTAGTTACCCTCTTATCCATTAAAAGCTTACAATTATTACTACATATGAAGTTTCATATGAAGTTATGACTGATAGTTATGGCTGTATTAAATTGCTTGATCTTGATTTACTAAAAGTAAATCAGTTTTTCTTTTGTGGTAGTTATTGCACTTCTACGATTTCATTATGTATTGAATAAATAAGAGGCAGTGGATAGTTTTTGTTGCCAGGACTTGAAGGCAAAGTATGCAACTGAAGTCATTAAGTTAATTTATTGTTTTACAAACAAAATAACTTCAAACATAATGGTTGTTTCCAAACAGGTATTTCAAACACCTTTATTTGGAAAACATGTAATCTGCTTCAAACTGTTATTTTGATGTGAAAGCCTTTGATGTGTTCTCTGTGTGTGTATTATGTCTGTGTGAATGTGTTTGCTTTCCATCATATGCACATTATTTATCTAGAAAATGGGCCACAGAAAACAACAAGATTGAAGTGTCATCCAGTAAAAGCATGGTAGGCATGTTATTTCTTTGGTTCGCTCCTCAGTCTTTTTGCTAATCACTTTCATCTGTTCAGGCATCTGTTTTTTTTTTCTTCACAAATTTACAGTCACATGAGGTTAAAAGCAAAGTGGTGTAATTGTTGTCATTATCAGACTGGCATTTCCTCTCTTTTGAAGTACAACTATCAACTGTAATCAAATGTGTTTGTTTATAGTGTCATCCTTAAATTATGAAACAACACTGGCTGTTTGTTTTCATTTTGCTAAGTTAAGAATAAGATATAGTTATAAAAAAAGGCACACTGCTTTTCTGTGGTATGCAGTATGTATACCAGTGTTATTTTAGTACCATTGAAATGCAATTATAGTTTGAATCAGTTTATATTATTATTATTATTACTGTTTTTGCTTTTTAATTTTAGTTAGACTTTTGGCAGTTTTGTTGTGTATTTAGTAATTTTGTTAAATATACATTTGCTAAAAATAAACACACCGTTTGTCAGCATACAGAGTCAGTCTCCATAGAGAAACCTGGGATCTAGCTCGAAAACGCAGTGGTGATTAGTTCATGGATCAAAACTTGCAGAGCTCAAACTTCCAAACCTTATATAACCAACCAATGTCATAACCCTACACTTTGTTTTTTTGATTCTCACTTTTCTAGTCTAATCACGTACTTGACCATATGTACACTGCCCAAAAGTAAGATCCAGCCGTCATAACGAATAGCTGTAAGATTTTGATCAAGGGTGGAACAGATATAAAAAAGGACAGAATCGAGTGATCTGTCTCCTGCTGGTACCGGAACAAATGATTTTGCTTTACATTTGAGTTCTATCTAACCTCTTGTCCTACTACAGGGCTAGCTCTCAATCATATGTGCTTGTACAGAGGGAATCGTGTGTTTGTGCTGCTGATGTTGAGAGGTCAATGAGTTGTATAGAACATCCTTGAGCCATTCCTATCTCTCTCTCTCACAGACACTCTCTCTCTTATTTTCACTCTCACTTTCTGCCCTCTACCCTTCTCTATCTCTCTGTGTCTCTCTAGAGAACTGCCTCAACATCTCTCCTAGTCACTGCATCTCCTTCCCTGCTGCTATTTTCGCTCTCCAAAGACGTTATTGAGGGTAGAAGGCATATTTAATCTGATGCATGAAAAGGTGGATGTTTGTAATGAGTGAAACAGTTCCAATACGTTTTCCAAAATTGGTTGTCCACATGTTTTTTGTTTATTTATTACTGTTGGAAAGACATATTTACAATGCAACTTATTTTCAGCTTTTCTTTTGAAATTAATGAATTTATTTGAAGGTCACCATATCACTTTGTATCATGTATTTATTATTTATTTTTCTTACTGTTTCTAATTTTTCTTACTGGATTGGTTCAAAATTTAATTTAGATTGAATTAGATTTAAATGAAATTAGATTTAGGGTTTTAAAATGTTTTTGAAAGAGGTCTCTAATGCTAAATAAAGGCTTTATTTATTTGATGAAAAACACTTTTTCTTTTTTGTGCATTTTTTGGTGAAAAATACAACACTAGTATTGTGAAATATTACAGTTTAAAATAATTTTCTGTTTTAATATATTTTAAAATGTATTTCTGTGATGCAAAGCTGGATTTTCAGCAGCCATTTCTCCATTACTCACATGATGCTTCATAAATCATTCTAGTAATCGACTTACAGTAATAAAATATGAAAAATAATAAATATTTCTTCTTATTTTGTTCAAGCTGTTATAATCGAAACAGAATTGTATGTTTAAAAAATTATTATGCCCATTCTATGTTGCTGTATTTCATCAAACCATGCAATAAGTGTGAGAAAATTATTTGTCTATTTAAGATACAAATGAGGCTTTTCCTAAAATGTCCTAAAATGTACATTTTTAGTAAACAAATACATAAATTAGTGAAGGTGTGTTTTAAGGGAGTTTCATGTCTACTCAAACATGGCCAAAAGTGCCCATATAAACACCTGTACATTTGAATAAAATTAAATGTAAAACATATAATAATGTCCATTTGTTTAGTTTTTCTTCATCCTCCTGCTTTCTCATGTCTTCCCGATCTCCTTTCTGTCCTTTTCCCCATATTAGATCCCCTTCTTTCTCTGTTCTCCTCAAATTGCTCTCTCCTCCCTGGTTGTCCTACATTAATACTGCTCTCCTTTCGCCTCATCTCTTATTTCTCAAATCGTCCTCACCCTCTCCCTTTTCTCATCTGCTCGTCTCATTTCCTCGTCTCCCCTATTCATAATGCAACTTTCATTTTTCTTATTTTTTCCTCTTTTCATTTTCCGTTCATTTTTAGTGTGCCTATTTCTATCCGTCCTTCTGGCCCTCACGGCATTTCTTTGTATTCATTCCTCATGGCCCCTCATTTCATATTCCATCCTTCCACCTTTCTTACTTTTAGTTCTCATTCTCTGCTCTTGTCTCTGGGTGGCATTCTTTCCTCTAATCACTTTCACACTCCATTGATTTGCTCTCTCTCTCTCTTTCTCTCTCTCTCTCTCTCTCTTTCTCTGTTGAAGTCGCTCTGACCCTCATGTACCATGTGTCAGTGTGACCGCACAGGGTTGAACTCACCCGAAGATGAGTACACCCCCCCATTTCTCCATGACAACCTTTTGAAAATAAATTAATGTTGAGTTTTGTTGTGTTTGGTGCCAAAACCATTCATCTCATAATATCCTTGCATTAACATATCAGTCATTTCATGAGATGCTTTGGAATTTGAGTACTGTAGCACTTTAGCTGAACCCGGTTTATATAATTTTAATTTAAACTCTTATTTGATGAGCCATTTTGTTAGTCTAATTAATGTATTAAGAGTTGTTCATTCTGATTATTACTTATTAAATGAAGTATTTATTGAATTTTGGTAAAATTCACTGGAGGCTGTGCACAGTGACTGTGATTAAATAATTTTTAGAGGTTTTGCTTAGAACTTTGCTAGAAAATGTAAGTATTGCAATGAATTTAAATATATTTGAAAAACATAAAATATCTAAAATAAATTTTATTAAGAAATTAATACTTTTATTTGGCAAGAACATATTAAATTGATCAGTGAAAACATTTGTAATTTTACAAAAAAAAAAACAAAAAAAAAACAACAACAACAAAAAAGGCGGTACAACAGTTTTGACACTTAAGACTGGAGTAATGATGCTGAAAGTTCAGTTTTGCATCAAAGAAATAAATGACATTTTAAAATATATTAAAATACAAAATAGTTGTTTTTGTTATTTTTTTTATTTTTTTTTTTTAAGTAAATGTTATGGAGAGGCTTCTTTCTAAATAAATAAATGGTTCGATCGATAGATAGATAGATAGATAGATAGATAGATAGATAGATAGATAGATAGATAGACACATACTGTATACATAAACCCCAACTTGAAATTTAATGTACCATAAAAATATACTCACACATACATATTAAAACAACACGTGAAGACTGTGTTTTATGCATCATACTTTGTTTATACTATTATATCTGTGAATACGTTAAGTGCTTGAAGTGCATCATGTGGATTATATATACTGTAAAACACTTCTAGAAAAGTGTTGCTGAGCGTTGGTCTTATGGATTTGCATTTTGCTGAGATTTATGACTCCAAATATTTTTAAATCCAGCCTTGTTATTTTCTAGACGGAAAGTTTATTTTACGCTGCCACTGAACAAACACCCTCTCCAACTTTAAATGAGAAGTGGATCTAGTGTGATGATTTTAGATGAGGCGGATGCAGTGCGCTCCCAACTTTATGAATGCATTTGCATCTCAATCAACCGTGATGCGAGGACATTTCTGTGTGGATTGTGTCCCTGTCCATCATGCCGTTACTCAGCTGGAGAGAAAGAAGAAAAATCAACTCTGCATCTGCTTGGAGGGAGAGCTAGATAGAGAGAGAAAGAGCGAGGGGGAAAATGGTGAGCAGGGACAACAAGAGATTTAATTAGATAATGACATGTTGTTGCGGTATCTCTGCTGTCAAAAAGCCTGTCTTTTGTTGGATGTGGGCAAATAGCAGCTGTGGATGTGGAGCTCCACTGTGTTTTACATGCCGTCCTGGAGCTCTGCCAGAGACCATTAGATTCCCCTCTTTGTGCTCAGCATTAAGCAGAGGAGTCCAGACCCAGGATGAGGAGAAGCTTTCTGAAGAGGAAGGTCACAATCGTCAGTCATTGAGCCGCTGCCTGATTAGTAATCACAGGGCACATTCTCTGCACTTCCCTCTGTACTACTCTCTCTCTCTCTCTCTGTTTCTATGTGTGTGTGTGTGTGCCACAGATGCTCTAATTGTCCAGTCTGTTCAATCAGAGCATGATTCTTTGGCTGGATCAACCTCATCCCAGCAGTTCCCCCAAAAAACACACACACATGTCTCTAAAAATAAAAACACAATATAAAAAAAATTAGAATAAAATAAAAACACATACCAACCTTTAGATGTGTAATATGGTGATGGGAAAGAAAAGAAAAGCTGCTGCCGTCTGTCTGTCCACTGATGTATGCTTTCATAAAGTCAACAGGTTGGGAAATTAACTTTTTAGCCCTTGTATTACTCTAGCAGCCACTTTTCTTTTCTATTATTTCTTTCTTCAGTGTCACATTAACATTTTGAAATCATTCTAATAGGCTGATTTGCTGCTCAAGAAACATTTCTCATTATCATCAGTGTTGATAATCAAAAATTATTTGTGCTGCTTAATATTTTTGTGGAAACCGTGATACCCCCCCCCCCCCCCCCCAGGGTTGTTTGATGAATAGAAAGTTCAAAAAAAAAAAATTAATCTAAACAAAAATATGATAAAACATTATAAATACTCTATTTTATACATACTCTCACTTTTGATCAGTTCAGTGCATCCTTGCTGAATAGACTTAATAATTTCTTTATTAATAGTATAAAGGTAATGCAACTGAATACATGTAAAAATGTTATGTTATTGAGTATTGTAACCTCTGAGTCTTCCCTTAAAGCTACCGTGTTAGACTTTCCAACTTCTTTTTGGGAGTACAAGAAATAAATAAAGAATACCACAAGAAAATTAATGAGATCATTAATGAGAGCATAACGCACACATGTGAATGCTGAATATAGACATGAAGAGAAATGTCTTGCACAAGCAGCTTTGTTTACGTCTCAGGCTGAGCTGAATGATGATGACAATACAGATGGCAACTAAGCTGTATTGTCATTGCATTGCATAAGCTTTATTTGGTAGCACATACCAGCCAAAAATATCTAAAATTGATAAAATGTCAGAAGATTTCACTGGTGCTTTTGCATTCTTGATGCATGTTTAAGTGCACAGTTGTGCATACCTAGGATGATTGGTTTAGTTGGAAATATATATGCAAATTTTACATAGACAAAATTTAGACGTTAAGATCATGCACAATAAGAATTGGTATTAAGATGGAAAAAACTTGGATCAGATTGATTGTGCTGACTGTTTATTCCTTCTGGAGAACTGTGTATTTTTCTTGAGAAATTGTAAATAATAGATCAATGCCTTAGTGTGATATACCTGAATACACAGCAGACAAACTTATGTAATTCATGCATCCCACAGAGCAACATATCGGTAGTGCATGGATAAACAACTGTGCAGTGTGTCTAGTGAATCTGACTGACAGATGAAAACATAATACTGTAACATTGTTCAAATACTGTACATTATTGTAGGTCCTCTTTGCCCCGCCTCTCTCAAACACATCATTTTCTACAAAGTCCCTCCTTCTGACAAGCGCAGTCTGCTCTGATTGGCCAACTGACCCAGTGCATTGTGATTGGCCGAACACTGCAAGCACTCGTCGGAAATGTAACGCCCCTTTCCATAATCGCAAACTTCAACTTTCAAAATAAAATGTACTGACAGTTAATAATGTCCTTAGTTTTACCATCAGTTCAAGCCCAAGAGGGGAACATAGTCGCGTGACAGACACAGTGATGAAGCTCCTATGTGTTTTTAGTACACAAGCCACAGACGGTTAAGACAGCTGACTCCACTATGTGACCCTGTCTCTCTCTCTCGCGTGCGCACGCATACATGACACGCAAAACTATAGCAAATACTTAAACTAATAACAAAACATACTTACAGTAGCTGATTCAGAAGCGCCAGTTTGTCGTAGCAAAGTCAGAATTACCTCCTCTTCTAGGTTCACGAAACGGTCGTCCATAAAATGCATTGCTGTTCTGTTCTTAAAGATTCCTAAATGCATCTACTTTCGGAAAGGCCAAATAAAGTGCTTTTGCCTAGAAACACACAGCATCTCCCTGACATGGCTGCTTCAACACTAACTAACAGTTACTGAAACCATGCCTTCTTTCTTTGTGTGAACATTTGGGCGGCATTACGCAAATATTTCCACATAGTGACGTAGAGATGTGGGGGCATGTTTGAATGAGCCGTTTTAGGGGGCGTGGCAGTGTCTTAACTTTTATAAAGAAGATCTCTTTGGATTTGAGACGTCAGTCTGTGCAACTTCTTCATGCACTAAGAACTTGTAACACTACAAAGAGAAAGGAAAAATTTAAATTGCATCATATGACCCCTTTAAGGGAAATGCGTATTTTATTGCATTCATTTTAATAGATTTGCTGTTTGATCTGTGGTTTCTATGTGGAAATCAGTGTTAGTGTTTGCGGTATGGAGATTTTGCATGTGCACTGCAAACATGTGTCTGCTTAGGGAGTAGATTTATCTTTGTTTCTGTGTTATGGAAAGGTAATATATCAAAGTGTCCTGTATCCTATGTGCCAGACAGGTGCTGATTGTAGTTGAAACACAAGTCCCTGCAAGGCATTAAAAACAGCATGAAAATTCCTTCTGCATTATTCATGCAAGTATTTTAATGCTCTCTTCTGTTTTTCTCTTGTTTTCTTTCTCCCCACCTCATTTTTTTCTGTTCTTCTTTTTAATCTCACTATTTTCCATTTTAGCAGGATGTAAAGCTCTTGCTTCAAGAGTCTTTTCCCTCCATAATCAGGCTTGGGGAGTAACAACGTTACGTAATCAGGATACAAAAATCTAGTAACTGTAATCCGTTACAGTTACATCAAAAAACAAAGTATTCAGATTACAGTTACATTTTGTAAGAAAGTGGGAATACTATCAGGATTACATGTTTCATTTAAAATTAAATAAATTCGTTTTTTTTATTTATTTTTTGACATAACTGATCCAACATCAACATCATATAGTAGTTCCTGGTCCTGTTGACACTCTTGTTGACTCACGTGAGCCACCTGCTGTGTGTGTGCGCAAATAACATCCATCTACAATTATTCTCAAATGCGGGATGAGATGCTGCTACTGTAAATTAATTATGATGCTTCCTGCTGGGAAAAACATTTTCATGTCTGTAAATTTCACAGTTATTTTGTCTTCAAAAAGGATAAAGGAGATAACATAGTTGTACATCATAAGCTATGCATGAAGACTTTTGCTTTAAAGGGGTCCTATTATGCTTTTGAACTTTTTCAGCTTTAGTTAGTCTATAATGTTTGAGCATAAAAAGATCTGCAAAGTTAGAAAGCTCAAAGTTCATTTCAAAAGGAGATATTTTATTTAACAGAAATCACTTTTCAAAAACTACAATGAATGACTTGTTTGAACTACAACACATATTTTTCAGGATTTGTGATATCATATGACTATGTCGGAGACACGGTAGCTTTCCCAAGGCAGACGAACTTAGAGCGGTTACAATCATCCGGGTTTAAATCACACTCAAATTGATTTGATTTTGACACAATATTTACACTGAAGCTTGCAGGCGGCTATGGTAAGGGAATGACATTTACCAACCAATCACAGCACACGCCGGCCCAGTTAACCAATCACAGCACATTTTGTATTTCAGAAGGCGGGCCTTCATTTGATACAGGAACTATTTGACCCGTTCATGCCAGACTGGGGAGAGAGGTGTTGTAATATTGTAAAATATCTGAAAAATAATGTTTTTCGAACAACCTAGTATGAAAGCCTGTTCTTATACACCCCCAAAACAAAATCAAGACTTTGTTGGGGCTATAGCTCCCCTAAAAATGGCCTAGCGACCCCCATGTATTTAAGTATAGATACACATGTCTCACGTTGGCCTTCATCACTGATCTGTGATCATCATGATATTGTGAACAGATCATAACCAGCTCTCATTTCCATAATGATCAGTTATGACCTCTGACCTGATGGGTCTTTATAACACAGTGATGTTGAATTCAATCCTTTGATTGCTCATTCAGTGGTCTCCGTCCTCTGTGATGGATGATCCTCAAGGTCTCAGATACAGTTCACAGTGACTGACAGTCTCCTATATTCAATTATGTGCTCAGGTTTTCAATCCCTGCCATCTGTGACCCTTGTTAATCTTGTCCACAGAGACAAATTCCCACATGGGATTTCATTCAGCACAAGTTTGATAACGCGTTCTGTCACTGATTGGTTTTAGTTGTTCCGTTAGCAGATGAGAGAGAGCATAAATTAAGCTAATTTATACAGTTCATTTAATGGAAACACGTAGGGCTTTCTTCTGACACCACAAGAAAAAGTCAAACAAGATGAAGCTGAAAGGGCTGTGATAGTCTAATCAGAAGGCCTTTTATGCTTTTTTAGCATTATAGTCTCCCTGCTGTGGGCTTCCCGCATAGAAAAGCCTTTAAAAAACAATCTCCAACAGAAAATGAAAACAAATTAAATATATAAAGAAACTTGCAATCTGGCAGCAAGGACAGCCCTTTAGCAAAATGACCCTTTTGCACATATATCTGAAGGTAAAGCTGTATAATTAGAAGCGACTATAAGCTGGCTACATACTGTACCCTCAAAGGTGTCTGCACTTAAGGTACAATTTGATGTAGCAGATTATTTTTACCCGCTTGGGAAAGAGCAGAACCGAAAGACCTCATTTAGCCTTACATAAGTTACCGGCACTGAGCTGAAAGTGCTGTGAGCTGTTTCAGTGAGAGGATGTGACAGGCCAGGTTCACACAGGGTGGATGGGAACTGCTGCATGACACCATATTCCCACAGTCTTAAACTACAGGCTCTTAAACTTTGCCAAAATGTCTGTCAGGGAACAGCCCTCGATATTGGTCCTCTGCAAGACAATTTTACTGTCCCCGGCTTTCGTTTTTGTCTAAATTAATAGTGCTGTATTAAAAAGAGGATGGCTGTTGCTGTAGGGCCAATTGTCTGGCACATAATATGCAAGTTTATATTTAAATCTCATGAGTTTTGTGTCATTTCAGTAGTACTGGGTTACTAGGAGCAGAAGTATGATGTAGATAGCTGGACTGCATCGTTTGTCTAGTCTCTACCACAAAAATGGTACTGTATATGATGTTCTTTTTCTATAATTTGATAAAATACTATTGCCATTATTACTAGAAAATATGCACAATAATAAACTCATTTCTGTCATGACAACTCTCAGAGGGATGGTAATGTACATGACAATGTTAATGTATTTGGTCTTGGAGGAATAGATCTGCTACGCTGCTGCTGCGGCAGAGCAAGTACCGAGACTTGCTATTGCCAATACATCCACAACATGCTGCTGTGAGCATGTAAGAAATACTGCTACTGCACATATAACATACATGGAATAACCCCCATATAGCATACAGAATCACCTCGTAGCACATCTATACAGGTGGAGCTGGGGAAGGTGGAGGGTTTCTGAAGCAATCTGCAACTGCTACGGTAAGCCCTAGTCATATATTTGAATGCTGAGCAGCGAGCTCATTGGCTACCGATACAGGAGAGAACCAGTCAGATAATGTCAGATAATAATGTCATTAGGTCAGACTGAGTTAGACCTATCAGATTGCACCATCTAGAGTTTCATGCCAGAACTCTGTATTTGCATGAAAATTGAAATTCACATATTTTTCTCATGTTTGAGCTCCTGTGTGTGTAAAAATAATGCTACTAATGCACATATTTAAATGCACATATTTTCTTTCATATTCTAATTATATGTTTGTGTGACCTCATCAAAATGCAGCAGACTGATGTTGAGTCTTTACCTCCCAGTTGTACTGTAAAGAGTGGATTAACTCTTAAAAGAAATCAAGAAATCAAGTATTATAATCAGGCAAATCAAATGATTAAATAGTAGGATTATTGTTGTAGGATTGATGTATTACTGAAGTTTTTGTTTAAAAAGAGTAGGGAAAAAAAATCATGATGCATCATCCTGATACTTCAGTTGAGCTTCAAGCACTTGGTCCCACATAAACGGGGTATCCTTGAGATCAACTTTATATTCTGGCATATTATTGTTCATTGATTTCTTATACTCTGCTAAGCATGAAAAAAAGTGTCTAAGTGTGCAATAGTCAGAGTAAGTTTTAATGCCACAACCCCCCCCCCAATTATTTATTTATTCATTTATTTTTACTGATTGGCAACATTCAGACTACACCACAGTAAAACTGAAGTCAGGTTAGGAATATCATTCAGTTTCATTCTCTTCTTGGTTTGGCCTGCATAGTAATGGCGCTCAGAATAAAATTTGGGGAAGGCTGAGCTTGAGTGACAGATCATTAACTGGAACTGAAGCTTTCATGTCTGACACGCTTTGAAAAAAAATTAAATGCAGAAATAAAGGTTAATGACCGTAGTCAACCTGTCCAAAAGCTTTGCTTGGCTAACAACCAACTCACACAAATCAGGTTTAATTCTTTTCATTTTAGTTGTTTGCTGCAGTACCACCATTGGCTCTTTGTCATTTGTGTATCTATTCTATAACATGCAAATACGAATGAACTTACATCATCTGTTATGGTCTGTTTTGTCAGTGTTGGTAAAATGGCACAGAGAATTCAAGAGATTTCAAAATCTTTAATCTGCTGAATTTCACAGATAGGGCTTTTAAAACTCAGTTACTTGTTTATAGTACTAGTCAAACTCATTGTTTGATTATTTCCTCAATTTACAGAACCAGTCAAACTACTCATTCTTTGATTATTTCTATGATATACAGTGACACTCAAACTACTCATTCTTTAATAGTGTCCACATTTTAATAAAAAGTCACCAAAGTACTGAAAATATATGTATGTATGTTTCTGTGTTTGAATAAAAATACTTATATACAAACACCAAAAAAATACCCACACAAGGCAGCATATATGTATGTATGTTTCTGTGTTTGAATAGTAAGACGGTGCTACTAACACCAAAATCATTCCCAGGGACAATGTAAACCTCGAATGTAATATAAAACATCTGTAAATTGCTCAATAGTGAGCGTAATATGAGTTAGTGTACAGAACTAATTTCAATCATTGAAGTCATCACCTTCACTTTTATAGCGCTTTATACAATACAAATAGTGTCAAAGTAACTTTACAGTGTTAAACTGGAAAATAGTGTGTGGATAATGCAAGAGGACAATAGTAAACAGTTCAGTTAAAGTCAGTTTTCATTTCATTTAATCTAAGCCTTTAGATCCAGTTTTTTTTTTTTTTTTTTAATTCAGTTAAGTGTACTTTTGAATGGTAGTGTGGAAGATATTATTGAATCAATTAAAATTGCAGTTCATTAATTTCAGGGGATGTTTCCTTTTCCTTGCACTAAAACAAGGCACGCTGGGATGCACCAAGGAAATGAGAGATTTCTAGAGTCTAAATATTGGTAAGAGGGGATATTAATAATTCTTCAGTCCACGGGTCAACATTTACGTGTGACCTGGTTAACCTTAAATCACAAGTTCACCATCTCACTACATACTGTAGCATGCACACAGTTGTATTTATTTTGATAGGACCGTATACACAGGAAACAATGAAAAAGCAGAAAAGAGGAACAAAACTAGGAAAATCAGGTCTTGAACTCAGGTCGCCCGAGGTGCAAATACACCGTATGCCAGATCTTTGCCCACTAGGCTATGGCTCTGACACAGTGAAAACACTTTGATTGAATATTTGCCATGCTAAGCTTCGCCCAGGGCAGAATGTTGCATATGTCAAACTAGTTCAGCACTAATTGTGTTTGTTCATATAAAAAATTCTAATTAGAATCAAATTATTCAGCACTTTACGATACTGCTCAGCTATCTTGTTTGGAGGTGAGACTCCACCACTTTTTAATGCAACCTGTGTAAAACTGACAGGTTTTACAATGACATCTCACACCCCTGCCGTTAGAATAATCAACTATACCGTTGCAGTGTTCATTTTACACCAACATGATGGGAAATGCAGAATAAACACAGTAAATCAACACAATATTCTGCTTGCAAAACATGGGGGACCTGGTAGCATTTTTATTATGCTATAGGGTGTTGCTGTTTTATGATGAAAAGGACATCATAACTTGAGAGCACAGGTTTTTTCTGCCAGTTTATTGTGCAGCAGGACTGTCTGTTACTTTTTACACCAGAGAAAGCTGCCTGCATTGCCCATATTGTTCACACAGGCATGGTCAGAGAATTGATTTTTCTTTCTTCTGGGTATTTTTATTTTTTATTTATTTTTTTTATCTCTCACTGCACATCACTCAAACTGTTGTCTCCGCCTGCCAGGAACCACCTGCTCTCCAAAAGTTTAGGCCTAATAGCACAACAAACAAAGTTTTCACCGCCTACCCTTTTCTACAAAATAGGCAGGAGAGTAGGCTGAAGGTATTAACTGTCTGCTGCCTTTTTTGTTGCATCATGTGCCACACACAGATGTTCTGCAGCTAATGTTATGAAACCCCATTATGCTGTTAAATACTGGCAGATTGATAAATACTGGCAGATAATCTAAAGTCTATATACAATAAAATCTTATTTTGTTTCACTGTATTTATATTGTAAATATAAATTTCACCAATATGAATAAATTAATAAAACAATAATTCAACAACATAAAAACAACTAACATAATTATAACAAATATTACTTTGTTGTTATTATTACAATTTGAATAAATGAATAAAACAATAATGCAATAACGTAATAACAATAAAAAGTAATAATAATAATAATAATAAATTGTTCATGTTTTTTTATTGTATTCACTATTATATGTATGTATGTATTTATGCATGTGTGTATATATATATATATATATATATATATATATATATATATATATATATATATATACATACACACATATATACTGTATATATACCCGTCTTTCAGATGAGACGTTAAACCGAGGTCCTGACTCTCTGTGGTCATTAAAAATCCCAGGATGTCCTTCGAAAAAGAGTAGGGTTGTAACCCCGGTGTCCTGGCCAAATTCGCCCATTGAACTCATAACATCAAAAACACCTAACCATCCCCATCTCTACTGTTCAACATCACCACCCTGGCTTCAACCAACCAGAATACTGGTGTGTGGTGGGCGTTCTGGTGCAATATGGCTGCCGTGGCATCATCCAGGTGGAGGCTGCACACTGGTGGTAGTTGAGGAGATCCCCCCCCCTTTCATGTAAAGCGCTTTGAGTGCCCAGAAAAGCGCTATATAAATGTAAGGAATTATTCTTAATTCTTAATTATTATATATATATATATATATATATATATATATATATATATATATATATATATATATATATATATATATATATATACTATACACACATACATACACACACACACACACACACAATAAAAAATAAAAACCATAAAAACAATTAATAAGCAACATAAACAGAAATAGTATTATTTTCAAAATTACAAAGTTATTTTAGTTTTTTTTGTTATTTGCATATACATACATAAGGCAAATCTATGAGGATCTATTTCTTATTATATTTCTTTTGATTTCGGTGGTTATACTATTTGAAATAAATGAAAAATGTATATATGAAATATTGTAAAATAATTTATAAAACATTTTGACACTAAAGTTTTTTTTTTCTTTTATTTAGTATTTAAATATTTAATATTTAATATTTAGTCTCAAAGAAAAAAAAAAATCTAATTTTTAGTCCCTTTCAGGGGTGTGATATATGCAGTAACCAGCTAAATCTGTTTAGGATTTTAGTTGCTACTCATGTAGTTAAGTTTAGTTAGTATTTAGTTGTGGTCAGGGTCACCATGTCAGGATTCATTTTACAATGCCTGCATTATCTCTTATCTTAATCAATGTTATTTGAAATATTTTGTTATTTGAGTAATTCTAAATAAAGCAGTTCAGATTCTATTATCTCCCTCTCTAAACATATAACATCACCTATGTGCTCTAATTAACTATGTGTAATTTCTCAAACTGTAATCACTCCTCAGTGCTTTAAGCAGACCAATTAGTATGGAAGAAAACACTGCTATTTATCCTTGCCTAAGAAGAACTAAATTATGCAGCTCAAAAGGAATTACACGAACATATCTCAGAACAAACGTAGCAGGATAGTGCAACAACTACTCAACCTGGTTTCCTTGGCAACGTTCCCATACAAAGCAGCTTGTGTTGTTCAGATGTTTTTCTCAGTCCCGTTTTATCTCGAACGCAATGTGAGCATATAAACAAACAAGCCAAAATAGGCAAAAGTTTCCGCCGCACTTAAAAGGTTTACTACATCATGCCTTACAAAAGTATTGCAATAGATGCTGCTATATTAAGCTATGTTCAGTGTTTTTAAATAACCTCAAAGAGGAAAGCAAAGATGGTTAGATGTTTTCAACACACCTTCCTCATTCTCAACTCTATTTCACAGTTGTTTTGGCAGCACGCTGTTTGAAAGGGTGTTCTGTCTGGCCTGAAATTGGCAGGTAAAATGGACTCTGGACCAGTCAACTGAAGCTAACTGCTCAACCGCAAGTCTTTACCTTCACAGCAGACAAACTACAAACCATTTCAAGTTTTTATTTTATTTATTTATTTATTTTTAATTTCCTGAACTGAAAAAGTGCTAAATGTGAATTATTTTATATATTGATTATCATTACAGGAATAGTTCACCCCAAAAAGGAAATTTGCCTCAGGGCATGGGTGATGTAGATGAGATTGTTTTTTCATCAGAACAGACCTGGAGAAATTTAGCATTACATCACTTGTTCACCAATGGATCCTCTGCAGTGAATGGGTGCCGTCAGAATGAGAGTCCAAACAGCTGATAAAAACATCACAATAATACAGATATAATCCACATGACTCCAGTCCATCAGTTAATTTCTTGTGTGGTGAAAAGCTGTATGTTTGTAAGAAACAAATCCATCATTGAGGTGTTTCCATTTTTAACCACTGATTCTGGCAAAAATATCAGTCCATAAACCATAATAATGCTTCCTCCAGTGAAAAAGTCCACCCCCTGGTCCTCTCACATCAAAATCCACAGACATATTTGTTTAGATCAGTTTTGGACTGTTTTTGCTTGTAAACGGTGCTTGATCCATGCATACTTCTCTCCTGATTCAGACAAGATGCCTTTTTCACTGGAGAATATTATGGATAGAGGTCTTGTATTTTGGTCAAAAACAAATTATTATTATTTTTTTTTTATAAGCATTTTCTGCTAAAATCCACTATTATATGATGCCAACATTTAAATGCATTAAAAAAACAAACAAACAAACAAACAAAAACTAAACTTCTGGCTGCAAGAAATGTAATCAAAAGATGCACAGAGGCATGACATACAGTGCAAATAATCAACAATAAATAAAGTTCAGTCAAATGCTTGAAATAAAAATGTATATTTTTCACTTATTTCTTATCAGGATTTTGTGATGTTGGTGGCTAGCTTTTCCAAACAATAAATAAATAATAAAAAAGACAGATCTGGCAAATTACATTTATTGAATAATATTCTCTCGGCAGCAGACATTGATGCCGTAAGAATGTGGATGTCGCAGTGATCTTGCTCATTCAGTGTCTGACTTTTTTCCTGTAGCAGTACAATACGCTTGAATTGGCAAGTTGTGTTGAAACTGCATTTTGAGAGTCTTACTAAGCAAAACAGGCCTTGTATAATGCACAGTATAATTTTTTGAACTTGTTTCTTGTGAAGTCATCAGTTAGCATGTTTATGCAAGGGCTGCTGTATCGAGGGACTAACAGTAGAAATTAATCCAAGGGAGTCCTGAAATCATGTAATACAAGGCTCAGGCCACACAGATGCTGTTCTCACTGATGTTTAATTTTAGACACATTACTCTCATAAACGCTGTGGTTACAGAATCCTGCACCGTCCGATCCGCCAAATAAACAGCATCCCACACAATCATAAGCTCAATTGGAGAAAGTAAGTTTTCCCTCCCATCAGAATCACACCTTCGCAGCTTCAGAAAACTTATATGATATGCATTTGTGAGATTGGAGCAGTTCTGGCACGGCCAGGCCTTACAGCTTGACTCGACAGTGTCTTGTGATATGAGAATGGTTTAAATCACAGGGTTGGTGGCCTCTCTCTCAGTGTGGCTCGCTGCAGTCAAGGCTAAGGTCAGAATTAGATTGTGTTATTGCGTGCACTCTTGCTCGTTGGATGAAAAGGCCATATTCACCAGCGGAGAGAGAGAGAGACACTGTGTACTCATATCCAAGGTCCTGCTACAGAGAGCCATAAGATTTTTAAAGGGATAGTTCACTCAAAAATCCTTCCTTCCTTCCTTCCTTCCTTCCTTCCTTCGTCATTCTGTCTTTCATTCTCTCTATTGTTCTATATACTTCTGTTTGTCTGTCTATAGCTTGTATAGATCGTTCTGTTATTCTATCTAGCATTCCATCTATCAGTCTGTCCATCTATCATTCTATTGTTCTGTCTATTGCTCTATCTTTTGCTCTTTGTCTATATGTCTCTATATCTATCTATCTATCTATCTATCTATCTATCTATCTATCTATCTATCTATCTATCTATCTATCTATCTATCTATCTATCTATCTATCTATCTATCTATCTATCTATCTATCTATCTATCTATCTATCTATCTATCTATCTATCTATCTATCTATCTATCTATCTATCTATCTATCTATCTATCTATCTATCTATCTGTTAATCTGTCTGTAGACATTATTTAATTCCTATAATTCATGTCTTTCTTTATGCCTGAGACTTTCTGTTTTCTCCTTATCGCAGTTCATGGCATGATTGTAAGATCTTCATCTTACAGTTGTATTAAAGCATATCTTCATTTTTTGCCTCTTTTCCCTCAAAACTGCTATAATTTGTGATGATATATTCATACCCTTTCAAAGGAAGACATTGAATGAATGCATTTGGCTAAAGGTGACACATTCTGCATGAATAAATACACGTCTAAGTATGACATTTGCAGACTAGATTCATATACTTCCTGACATAAATAGCAAGGCCCTCTTGCTCTACTGCCACTCACAAAGTTTGCTGTGGCAGAAGGTTATAGAACTCGCCTGTCAGTTTCATTCACAGACTTTTCCCCAACTGCACACGCTGTGTCCGTTCCTCCTGGCAAAGCATCCATGGCAAATTTTGGGCATTGTTTACCGAGCAATTAGACTGGTCTTGCTGCACTAACAGGTGTTGTGGCTTTCAGGGGAATCCATGAATGCTAACTTCTGCAGTGCTATTGCTGCTTACCTGTATCTTTCCAGTGTGATTCTATAGCATTATTTATACACTTTTATAGTATTTGTTAAAATTTAAAAATAGTTTAAATTTTTACATTTTCAGTTTTCATTTTGTAATTTCATGTGCTTTTGAATTTTTTATTAGTTTTTGTTAATTTAGCTTTTATTATTTATTATATTATTATTTAATATGTCAGCTTAAAATTTTATTTCAATTAACATTTCTAATTTTCATTAATTTTTTATGTTTAAGTGTTTCATCTTATATTTATATTTTATTTTGTAAAATATATATATTAAACAAACATTTTTCAAGCTTTTG
This sequence comes from Cyprinus carpio, assembly GCF_018340385.1. Taxonomy (NCBI): domain Eukaryota; kingdom Metazoa; phylum Chordata; class Actinopteri; order Cypriniformes; family Cyprinidae; genus Cyprinus; species Cyprinus carpio. The sequence continues at coordinate 6,658,592 of NC_056613.1, read as the reverse complement.
TGCTTTTGTGATTTTATTAGTTTTTTATATTTCTGTTTAGCTTTATTTAATTTCAATTTTAGTTTTAGTAATTTTATTACAACGACATAGATTTATTCTAATTATATCATTTCTATTTTCTATTTTTTTTTAGCTTTTTATATAATATTTGTTTTGTATTTGACAAAATATAATGACTAAACTTTTTTTTTTTTTTTTTACATATTTTCAGTTTTTATTTTAATTATAGTTTTAGTAATTTTTCTAAATGTTTTTCAGTTTCATACTTTCAAAAATAAATGAAAGTAAATAGAAATATTTTAAAAAGTATAACTAAAATGAGAAAAGTTTGCAAAATTAACTCAAAAATTAATTACATTAAAATAAAAAATTTTATTTTTCAAATTTTCAGTTTACATTTAATTTTTAGTTTTCATCTATAATTTGTATTTTATTTTATTTCAGCATTATTACAGTTTTTAATAGATTTTATTAACAATAACAGCCCTAGCTTCTTACCAGACTGCTTTGGGTTGACAAAATCTAGAAGATGTAGCAAACCAAGTAAATGAGGATTTACCCCTGATTGCTTGTCATCTATTGTAAGTGGGTGGAGGAGGTGTAGTATAGTGCTTTGCCTCATTCCAAGGTTATTTGTTCAAATCACTATCTACACGCCTGTTATTTTGCGTCATGAGTTGTTGATGCGCTGGCCAGGCGTTACATTTCCAACACTGACAAACACTTGCCAAGACTCACGCAGTTGGGCTGATTTACGATGGTGGAGGGGAAGTCCACAGCCGAAGAAAGCTAAGTAATTACCTCAGCGCTGTGACTAATTAGCATGGCAGCAATCTCTCTCCTCGTACACCTGAGGAGGGCCCTAGTCACTCCATCATGTCATCTGATAATTGTGTAATCTGTATTCTACACGCTATTCCGCAATAAACCTGCACCTTTGTGGGGAAAGCAAAACAGAGTGGGTGTTTATCTGACCCTCGTGTTTGCTTCTGATTTAAGAGCTCACCCAAGGTCATAATGAATATGCAGTGGAAAAGTCTTTTGTCTGTGGGAGTGGAAGCCACTGTTAACTGCAGTCTGGAGAGCGTTCCATATTACCCACTATGCTTCTGTGGTGACAGCTTCATGCTATTATCAGGCCAGAAATGGACACACTTGAATGTTTATTGAAACTCGGGAAATGGCATTCAGTTAATTTCTCATTTGGGACTCTTAAATACTGATATGGGGCTGATTGTAATGGTCATGAACTGTGATATTTATATCTCTGTTTTGGTGTTTGTTAAGAGGCATGTGAGTCCATTGTCATATGAAACGGCCTTGCAGTTTCCACAAAGCTCATGAGCCACTGATATTATTAGATTTAGTGTATCTTGGATAAGACTTTTCCTGCTTTCCCCAGCAAAGTCTTATTTTAGTGAAGTAATTTTTTGGGGGAAAATTATAGATAGATAGAATTGTTGGGAATTTTAGGCTAGTCTATAATTAAAGTCCTTTAAATCAGTGAACTTGGTGTCTATAAGAAAAAAAAATCTGACAGGCTAATAGTAATAGTTTGTATTACAAAAAATATGTTTATGTTTTATAAGGGGTTGGCAAGAGCTTTTTATTTAAATGATTTAAATGAATACTTTTATTCAGCAAGGATGCATTAAATTGATCAAAAGTGACAAAACAAACAAACAAACAACAACAACAACAAAAAAAAAAAACAACAAAAAAAAAAAACAACAAAAAAAAAAACCCCATTCTAATTCAATTAAATGTTTATTAACTCTTTCCCTGCCAAACATGTAATTTTCCATTATTCATGAGACGATGCTTCGGAATTTTCTGTGTTTCCGTGTTTTCAATGTTATACACTCGAGGGCACTATTTTGCATATCCTAAATGAGTATAGAATGTCATGCTCAGAAACACAGACGCAGAAAGGAGTGATCTCATATAAGCATATGCACATGAAAAATAATGCAACCATCAACAATAAACCGCATATAAATGAAAACTGCCTAATGCTGCCTAAACTGCCAAAATGTCAATCCAGGCAAGGACTGTGCAAGCTTTGGGGGCACTGATGGAAGCAAGCTACTGCATATTTGCTTTAATCATCGATAAAAATCTCTTTTTTTTTAGCGTAGTTTTTTATTTTGATGTATTGCATGTTCAGATATTCATATCTGGGGAAAGAGTTAAAGTAAATTAAACTTTCTATTCATCACAGAATTCTGTAAATAAATAAATAAATAAATATTTCTTGAGCACCAAATAAGCATATATGCTAAAAATTTAATGCTGAAAATTCAGCGTTGCCAGAAAAGGAATACATAAAATGTTTAAATATATAAACTTTTGAACAGTAATATTCTTCATTTCATATACAGTATGCTGGAATACGAAAGTAAATAAACATAATAAAATAAATAAACAAATCAAATAAATCAGACTAGCAGAATTAAAGTAATAGGATCACCAGAATGAATGTTTTACAGTCCAGTTGTGCTGATTCAGGTTCTGCCACTGACTAGAGGGAAGAATAATGCTTAATATAATGAAAGTGTCTTAGATGAAACAAAAACTAGACTGAAGCATGCCTGAATGGATTAGATAGACAAACAAATTGGCAATAATGTTTATTTCTTTCTTGTTCTCTGCCTCCTACAGTCTGTACATGCAGTATACTAATGTGGCACGTTTAAACAGAAAAGTTAAGGTCTTCCATTGTGACCTACATTAATCTGGTCTGTTTTGGTGGTTTTCGAGCCATTTTAGGTGAGAGCTGTCTGAATGAATACAGTATACACAAGTTTAGTCTTGTGAAGAAACCAAATAGACCAGCTTAAACCAGCTAAGACCAACTATTTATAAGCAGATTTCTTCAATGCCACCAATTCACTCTTGGTGCAAACTTTTCATAACATCACCGCATGTGCTATTGCATGTCCCATGGTTTTGGTGTCTTTGGTTTAATGTGGTGTGCTTCTTTCAACTGTCCAAATGATCAAACTGTGATTCACAACTCCCCGTGGCTTCACAGACTGAAAAGAAAACAAACAGATCCGGCAGTGTGCAAATTAATGAACTGTACAAAAAGTGTGGAAAAGCAGAGGGTACATCTGGGAATGCTGACACCAGAAAAGTGATCAGATCACCAGATGCAATTGAGAAGACACTATAGCTACTTAAATACAGCTCCCAAATCCCCTTTACTGTTGTGAGGCCTTGTTTAATGGATTTGATGAATAAAACATGGATGAAAATTCATCTAAAGGGAGGGGGCTTAGCTCTGTATATCAAACTCACTAATCCCTTGAAGAGCAAACATTAAAGCTTCTTTTTGCCATTGCTCGGCAGGATTGAATGCCTGCACGTCCCCTGAAAAGAAGTTTTATCTGTAAAAGCGCTACATTAAGCCAAGGTTATACGGATACAGAGCTAGTCATTAAATGGCACAGGAAACGCGTTCCTTGCATTGGAGTAGCGTCTTAATTGCTGTCCGGAGGAAGGTCGTAGCAGTGCAGTGTTGTGAATGGCAAACATGAGGAATTCAATAGCTCTCATAGGATAATGAGGACTGTGGTGTTATTACAGTCTTTGTCACAACTCTGACTGCTCTGAAAACAGGTTCTGCTCAGGAATGGCTAAGCCAAAAAGTCATCTGGGACACCATGAGGGAAGACACAACTATTAACATGGATAATATTATTAGGAAACCGTGTCTCGTCAAAATCTGATCAGTTTGTGTTGAAACTTTAACATGAAACTATGGGATGACTCTGCACTATTGCAAGCATACACTGTAAGTGATGGAAGTTGTTATTCTGTTTAGTTATGGATGAAGATAGCATACTTCATGTTAGGGGTTACACTTACTAGTCAATCAGTCAGTTACTTTTTAGACTGTAAGGACCAGTGCGTCGTTTTGTATATTAACCTGTAAATATATTTAAAACGGTTACAATCAAATGTACTGTCGATATTAATTAAAACTTTATTTTTTTTGGGGTAACCTTTTATTGGTGTCCTTCACGTTAAATGTGCTTACTTTTATAATAACAATAAATTATGCATTATTACATTCAAGTAACCCTAAGCCAAACCCTAATTGTAACCCTAACCATATACCAAGTACAGGTAGTTAATTAATATTATTTGGTACTTAACTGTATAATTACACTGTTACAAAGACACCTTAAAATAAAGTGTAAACCTTTTTTGTCTTTTGACGATTATTATTATTTATTTTTTTTACATATTCAAACTTTTTATCTATTCAGTTGAATATACATGTATATCAACATTTAACAAAAACATCAGTAATTTTGTTGACAAGATAAAAAGCCTGTTCACACTAAGGATGATAACTATAGCACTTTTTTTAATGCAATTAGCAGATGCTTTTATCCAAAGCGACTTTGGATAAAAAGTGCATTCAGGCTAACATTTTTTTTTTTTTTTTTTTTTTACCTAATAGCAATAAACGTAATAATAATAATAATAATAATAATAATAATATATAATAATAATAATAATAATATAGTCAATATAAAAGCAGAGTCCACACCACAACTATAATGATAACATGTCACAGTTGTAAAAGTAATTCTAACAATATCATTCCATTTTTTTTCCAGCTGATAAACAGTAAAAACAAACATTAAAAAAGGTCAGTCAGAATTAGTCCTGCTTTACAAATTTTGAGCATGCAATACGGCATATGATAGAACTGCAGACTGCACTAATTATAAACAGAACTTATTATTGTGCTTTGTTGTGAATGCTAATGTAGTTTTAGTTAACATCATAATTATCTTTATGGTTATCGTTCTTGGTGTGAACAGGCCTTAATGCTGTGATTACTGTTGTGTGTGTGAATTTACATACGCAAATTATGTTGTTGTGTTTGTTTGGTACATTAGGATATGGACTTGAAAGAAACATGTCATTCTTTGATCAGATACATAATATTTCTACAACTCAGCTGTTTTTTTTAAATATGCTTTAAGGCAAAAATGTACTAGTAATCAGTTTTCAAAGTCAACCAGCTGACATCAGAAAAGAAAGATGGCTGATATTTAGACTGACAGCCTTATTATGCTCATTCTTGAAAAAGGATATAGTCCCTCAAAGGATAAAGTCACCATGAGTTTGAAGATGTGTGTTCCGATCTGTCTTTGGGCACTTCAGACTGCTGGCGCTGTGCTTGTAAACAAGACACTTAACCTCATCTGGTCTAGTGATGGCCTTTGAGTTTTGTCAGTGATGACATAACCATATATTTAAAAAAAAAACAAAAAAAAAAACAAAAAAAAACTAAGAAGCCTAATTGAGGCAGCTAGGGGGAGACCTGGGGCTGGTCAGTGACAGGGGTTGGTTGAGACAGAATTTGTTTCTGGGTCACAAAATGGTAACATCTGAATGCATGCTCTCATATACTGAAATTCTTAAGTTATAAAATGTACAGGGAGAGATTAGTCTGGTTTGTAGCAGTGACACAGATCTGTAATACCTACAATGACCATTAGAGGCAGTAGAGGGTTGGTTCTGCTCACACACATACAGTAATGCTCCCTCCATCTTTGTGCTGTGTAACTGCAGCAGTGATGTGGTATGATTAAAACATATTTGGAGTGAAAACAGTCCTTAAAATCCTTGTTAATAGAAGGTCAAAAGTGCAAAGAGGGTGGGCAGATGGAGGGCAGGTCCAGGCCACCTTAAAGATACAGGTCTCCGGTCTTATTTGCAGCCAGAAACACAAAATCTGAAGCTGTTTAACTTTGCTGCAAATATGTTGCCTTTGTTCTGACATACATATATGGTACTTAATATATATTATTTCTTGTGCATTTTATAAATTTTTTAATATGATGAAAATGAACTGTGCTTGTGTTGTATTATATCTGTTAACCTCCAAGCCCCATGAAACAAGAAGGTCTGTCCACTACAGATGTCAACACGTCTGAGATTTCTCATAAGAGATATTTAATACTTTGAATACATAAAGTATTCAAATTCTGCCGTATTAAAGTGCAAATAACATAGCATCTGGAATTCACAACTTGTGATGGACAAACAAGCTCCTTTGACTCATTTCAAAGAAAGGAAGCTAATTGAGTCCCACAGTTTTAGATTTTAAAAAGTGAATCATTATAATAATTACTAGTTTAAAATGACTGAATTATAATGCTAATAATATGCGGCGTAATAGGAGTCAAACGTGTCAGTAAAGGGGTACCGTATTTTTCACCGGGTCAAAATTTCATTGTTGAGAGCAAAAAAGATGAGCCACATTGGTATATAAGTCACATTTTATTATTGAATTTAGAAATAATGTAAAACACTGAAAAAATAAGATGTAAAGTTCACAAAAAAAATAAAAAAAATAAAAAATATAAACACTATAAAGATGTATTTTATTTCTCCTCATTACACAACAATTCTGAATTACACAAATGCTTATTTCTTTTTTCTTTTTTTAGAACAGAACATAAATGAGAAAAATCTGAGTATAAAACAAACATAAGGTATAGTGGCATTCATTATAAACAACATTTTTTATAAAAGCAAAGCTTAATTAATATAAAGCCTATATATATTTAAAGCAAATCTGTCAGTACTACCAGCATGTGGTAAATGTACTGTTCAGATAAACTTGAGCTTGTGTACTTCTCTCATTCAAGACAAATCCAAATGTTTATGCATTGCACGTTTTGCATGCTTGTTATAAACTGCATTTTTGCATCGCTTAAGAAATTCGGTATAACCAGCTGTTTTGTACAGCTAAAAACCTGGAAACATCGCGCATTTAAGTAACAAATGGCCGCACCCTCTCTTATGTTAAACATAAAGTGGATATTCTGGGGATGGTATTTTAACGTGATGGGGCCGTGTTGGGAATCACTGGGCTATGATAAAGATTTGGTGTGATTGTTTATGTAAATATAGGTTCATTATGTTTCTCAGAATTTTCTTATTTATTCATTAGTTTAGTCAAATGGTAAAATTTGAAGTTTGAGCCTGGGGATGAGCAAGGAGAACTGAACTGTGTGTAAAGCCAAACCATGTGTGAAGTGCAAACCATTTTTTGGAAAATTAGAATGGCATTTCACCAGATACTAGGAGCTCTGCTCTCCGATCCCATTTGGTCATATTAGCAGCGTATGGCTCGGATGTTTACAGCAATACCAGCTGGAATCCTCACTGACAGTGTCTGTCCGCTTTTCAGATGCCTTCTTCACTTCGGGCTATGTTTCCAAGGTAACGGAGCTGAAGTGTGTACATCAGTGTTCCAAGCCCTTCGGTGTGGAATAACAGGCATTTCTGTGGGACAGCACAAATTGAGGAGAAGAATAAAGCAATTTATCACTGCGTAATAGAGTAATGTTCCTATTTACTAGCACGCAGAAGAATCTGTGTCCCAGCAAATGTTTTCAGAGACTGAACAAACAAGTGCCATGATGCGTGATGGGATTTTTTTTTTTTTTTTTCATTCTCGTCTGCTGTTGAGCAGAGGCCTGATATTTTGACAGGATTTTATGCAAATTATTTGTTTCCTTACACCCATGCAAATGTTGCTGTCCACAAGTTCTGTTTGAGTATTGCTATCAAAATTTAGAAAATAAGCCAGTTCTGGTTTGGATTTCAACAACACAGATGCCTTGGGGTGTTTTAATTCTCATCAGTCTCCATCTCTGTTGTGGAGAAGAGATCTATTGATCCAAGTGTACAGCTGGGACACAATGCTGTTTGCACCTCATAGTTATCTCAAATACAACTTTTGAATTAGGATCAAATTTTGAAATAAGTTTTTGAAAGAAGACTCTTATAGTCTCAAAATCAACCAAGTCAGCTTATATTTGATCAATACAGCAATACAGTCAAATAGTAATATAGTGAATATTACAGTTAAAAATAACTTTTTCCTTTTTTTTTTAAATATACATTCAAATGTATTTATTCAAGCAATGACAAAACTGAACTTTAGTCAGGCATAATTTTAGTCTTTGTCACATGACACATCATCAGAAATCATTGTGATATGTTGATTTGCTCAAGAATCATTTGCTATATTAGTGTGTATATATATTATCTTAATGATGTGTGGTGTTCTGAAATGAGGAGGCAAAGTCCTCAAATTTTCATTTTTTTTTTAAAATCAAGTCCCAGTAACATTTTCTTGTTTATGTAAACATAACTTACACTATCAAATAAAATAAAATGTATTTGTACTTTAAAAATGTAATCAATATTCTATGTATTAAAGCCAAGTATGAATCTCATCAATTTATTACATTTATTCCAAAATAATAACTCAAGGCAGTAACAATATACAAATATATATTTTATTTGTGAACTTATGTTCAGCTATTCTTTTTAATAGTTATCTTTTAACTGTTTATGAATTTTTCAGGACATCAGTCATCAAAGCTCGGTAAATATTGATCACAGACGCAGAGATTTACTTAAATTTTACCTAACTGGTTAGGGTACTCACTAAAATCTCCCATAGATCATGTTCTCATGCCATTTAAAGTATTATTTTAAAGTAACAAGTGTGTGAGTTGTTTACATGCTTTTTTAAAATTAGTCTTCCCATGCATTAGTATATATACTGTTTATCATTTTTAGAGGATAATTATAATTCTCTTATCATTAAAAGATTTTAAAAACTTTAACTTTAAATTTAGTATTTGAAGACTAGTTACATTCATTGCCATGTTTGTCCTTATTTCCCCTCAGGATGGGCTAATGCTTTATAGACAAGCCGCTGATGTGCATTACAACTTTAATGAGATCTTAACATCTTTTTTTCCCCTCATTCTTCATGGATTGTGCATCATCTCTTGACCTCATTGTGTGTGGCTCGATCTCTGTTACCCAACCCTTCTGAGGCATCTTAAATGCCCTAATTCATAATTCATTTATGACATTGTTTGCTCATTAATAATGTAGAAGCCTTGCATTTCACTTATCTCATTCCTACAGTTCTGTGAACTCTTTTAGCATTCTGCACATTTGTTCAAGTATCCTCAGGATATTGGAAAACAAACAAGCATCTCTTAGCAGACTGCATCTATATTTGGACTACACATGTCTATGAGGAAATATATTTATTGTAAAATCATATGCTAGAGGGGCTCATATGTGGTGTTATTGTCCTCTGCAGTGACAGTTTTTTGTTTTTATATCTAAAATACGCTGCTGCCTCACTTGCAGATCAGCTCGCGGCCCTCTAATCTTAGCAGAATGCTGTGTGCACTGCTGTTGACAGGCTGTCTGTGGTTGTACTTCTGCTTGAAATCTAATACACAGGGATTTAAATGCTCAACTGTGGGGAAGCATAGTAAAAAGAAGCCATGTACATGCCTATTGCAAGATTTGAGAACTGTTTGAATGACAAAGTTTAGTTTTAACCACTGTACATTTGAAGTTTGAAATGTGGTAAGCTATACATTTTGATGCTAGCACAATAATTACTTGGTAAAATATTAACTAATTACACTTTTAGATAATTAAGTAAATAAAAAATATAGACCTATTTACAGTTGCTATAAGTATGTGAACCCTGTGAATACCTGCCTATTAGAAGATTTGAGGTTTGCGTGACAAAAAGTTTGGTTTTAACTACTTTTGAGTTTGAAACGTGGCTCTGCTAGCATTTTTATATACAAAATAAAATATACAATTTTCAACTAATTAATCAGATTTTGATGATAGCACTGCAAACATTTGGTAAAATATGAACAATTTAATAATTTTCATATGGATAAGTAAGAATATAGACCTATTTACAGTTGCTGGAAAAAGTATGTGAACCCTTAAATTTACTCAAATTTATGTACGAGTTAGTCATGAAATATGATTGATTGAAATGCTCAGCCTTGGCGAAGAATAGTGAAAACATACAATGTACCTGCCTATTACTACTACTTTGGAAGTTTGAAACATGTGGCTAAACTAATATTTTGATGCTGGCACCACAAATATTTGGTAAAATATACAATTTTTAACTAATCAATCACTATTTAAGTACTAAATAAGAAAATAGTTATTTTACAGTTGCAGGGGAAAAGTATGTGAACCCTTATATGTACTCAAATATCTGTATAAATCATGAAATATGATCATATTGATTACTAAGTCACATGTCTGCTTAAATAACACAAATTGTGTTCTTGTTTTTATTGAACACACCTTTTTAAACATTCACTGTGCACAACAGAAAACCCTTGGCTTCAGTTGACCTTCCTTTGGCAGGAATGACCTTGGTGCTTGTTTGTACAAATACAGAATATAACCTGTGCTGCCCAGCGACCTCACATACATTCATAATCACCAGCTACCATTTTCTCTGTCAAGATAGGAGAATTGTACTATGAACGTTTAAAAAGGAAAAACTTTCTGATGAATCTCTTTGCCCAGGGACTCATTCTAAGACATGAAAGAGAAAATGGCAATTTAATGAAAGCAACAACTCCTGAAAGTGCCATCCATAGCAAGATCATTTGCTGCAGCCTTTAGAGATAACAACAGGAAGAGATGTTACTTTAACAGAATTAAGTGAAACAGACCTTGGACCTGTTGTCTGTGGAAGATGTCACCTTAACTGCTCTGGGAAATAAAGCCATGATGAAAGGCCAGAGTTGGTATGTCATCGCAGGCAAGAATGTCTCAACAATTCGTCAGTGGATTGCTTGCAGAGATAATTAAAACAGCTTTGCGTTTCTTACCTTCTTCTTCTGGAGGTCAAAATGTCAAGGGCTCGTTTGCAAGGGAAGAAATGAAACAGTCAGACTTTTGCACATTTTTTTTGACTGTGCACTGTTATCTCGACCATTAACTGCTACGGGGCACTCTGAGATCTCTGACTCATGTGTATAATACATTCCTGCCACTTTCATCTCCATCCAGTCTACTCTTATGGGAAAAGGCGTTGTTTATCTTTTAAAATGTTGTCTAAACTACACCTTTAATCTGCAAAACTTGTATCTGCACTCTTAGAAATGATAAAAAAATGGTTTCTAAAGGACGAAATGAAATGAATGCATGTTTAAACTTACAGCTCGTTTGTGTTTTTCAGAAATGCTGGAACAACAACATGGACAACCAAACGTCATTTGGGAAGCAGATCTGAATGAAGCCTGGAAGCAGATCGCATTTGGATTGGGTTTTGTTCGGGCTGAGGTAAAAACAACACAGTGTCATCAAGCACACTGCATCATGTCGCATTTAATACAATTACGGCCCACTCAATGCGTTTCCTAATGCAATGTAAGACATCTCCCACACAAACTCTCGGCCACTGTTTATGAAACCTTATTGAATATAACCGCTATATGCATTATTAAAACAATCCTTCACCTATGTGTTAATGAGAAGGTAATTTTGTGTTCCTGGAAAGACAACGGAAGTGCTTTGGAACTTTCTAAAAGAGCAGTGCCGTGACCCGGGACTGGATCTGTGTAATTAGGCTGTGATTAGAGTAGACAGAGGGAAATTCAATTAAAGTGCATTAGCTCGGTGTTTCCTAGGGAGAGGGGCTCTCAGAAATGGCCTCCGTTCAGCTGCGCAAAGGCAAGCTGGGGACAAAAGTGTGTGGGGTGCCCATCTGTGGGCAGAAGCGGCGACCTGCTCCACTGATCCACCCGTAGGGGGCTGGGGGCAAACGCAACCATCCCTCTCTCTCTTTCTCTTCTGGCACATTGTGGTGTGATTCCTGCCAAGCGTCTGGGATTAAACACACCCTGTGACCTTATCAACAGTTGCAGCTTTTCCTTACTTCCTGGCTGCGGTTCGAACAGACTAAGCGAGAGTGGACCATGCAGTCGAATGGCCTCTAATGAGCGGCACGGTTAATATTGATCTAATAATGCTGTGAGCCTAATGATGGCTTGAAAAACACAAATAGTGACTCTATTGGAAGTCGACATGAATGGAAATGGCCGCCTCATTAGTTAGTCATGCCTCTCAAGTGAACAACGCTAATGACTCTCAAAGGTGCCTCACATACTGTCCACTTTCAGTGAGTCAGCTGCCATCTGTTCTAGAAGTCATTTTTTCCTCTTTCTCTCTCTCTCTTTAAAATTCGATATCCTTTGAAGAAAACAAAGCAGTTATCGTAAAGATTTTGTGAGATTTTTTATTTTTTTTATATTATGTTGAGCATTCCAACCACCCACATAAACATGTTCTTGAGATGATTTGAACACTTCAGGCTTTCAGTGACTGAAACAGTGCATCTTCCTTTGCCAAAATGCAAAAATGATACCTTTTAGCATGCCACCGAGGCAGTTTCCTTAAAAGTAAACTTTATCTACCCTTAAAGGGTGCATAATTATACCATATCTCATATACATATATGCACACTTTAGGGGTAGATTAGGCATACTGTATATGTTTGCTTTTGAGGCTAATATGCCAGTCACATGCTTTGAAACCCTAAGGATACTATTTTTGCACATTTTTTTCCTCTAACAGTGGATCCAACATGTTCAGCTACAGATATATAAGGAGCAGTATTTGTGGGATGATTGTTGTCTAAACAGTGTCCAGAATTACATTTTTTGCCACATCTGCCAATGATGAGTGAATAGAATCTTTTTTGGCTATAAATATTTCTTAACAGCCATGCATCTTTTTTTTTTTTGGGGGGGGGGGGGGGGGGGGGGGGGGGGGGGGGGGGGGGGGGCTATATTTTAATAAATAATATTTTTTCGCATATTTGTCACTGGGTCGCAAAATTGTATATAAGATGAGCCAGTCTTTGTCTATATTATTATTATTATTATTATTATTTATTATTTTTTATATTATTTTCCATTATTACGATTGAACAAAAATGCTATATTTTGCAGGCTTTATTTCCGATCCAGTTTTATTAGTAATATATATCCCTCGCATAATAATATATTATTATATTATTATGCGAGGAATAATAATTAATATATTATCCCTCGCATATTTGTTACAAGCAGCAGGTCATTGCATCACTTGCAGCATCACATATAAGATGCGTCAGTCTTTGACTATCAGTAGAGACTTTATTTCCCATAATTTTAAAGTAACATCTCAATTTAATACAGAAATATTTCACATATGTGTTACCATATGGAGTTCTGGAGGCGTTTTAACCTTTTAGGAGTTTTTTTTTTTCACAGTTAAATCAGGAAAAGTCACAAAAATATGTTTTAAAATATGTTACGACACAGTTCATATTAATGCAAGCCAGTTTTTTTTTTTCTTTTTTTTTTTTTTTCTCATTTCAAACCTGGCAAGTTTTTAATTGGGACCCTGGACTTAAATGGCTAAGTTTTATGATAATTTCAGTTAGGATGCTGTCTTTTTATGTTTTGGTTTTGTAACACAGCTTTTTTCCCCGATTGTATCTCTTTGAATTACCCAACCCCTCTATGGGACAGAGCCCTCAACTTCAATGCCTGCATTTGTAATTCACTTCTAGCATTGTTTGGTCATTAATAATGTACAAGCTTCGTGTTCTGCTTATCTCGCTCCTGCAGCTCTGTCATCTCTCTTAGCATTCTTTTACCAAGTATCCTCAGGATGTTGCAGTTCAAGAGAGAAAAGAGAGCAACATCCATTCTTCTTTTTCCAGAGTACACATGTACTAAGAAACACAGTTATTTCTCATGCTTTTGAGGGTTCAGAGCAGTGCGGTGTCAGCTCCTTCTGCAGTGACTAGATGTTTTTGTTGTTTATATATCTGAAACGTGCTGTGCCCTACAGCCCCCTAACCTTAGCAGAATGCTCTGCCGCTGACTGCCTGTCTGTGATGGTTAATGTTTCCTGGTCTTCTGTTCACTTTGAGCCACCCTGATTCCACAGACTGTCATGGCACTGAGCCCAGGCAGGGCAACACTTGCATTTTATATGTCTGCACACCCACATTTGCCTGTTCATCAAACGCAACCCACAGAAAGCAAACGGACCTCTCTGTGTACCGCTTAGCAGGTAGCACAAAAGGATTACATGTTAAAACACCAAATAAATATTGTAGCAAGAGTGTTTTTATGCCGCTTGCTGCTTTATTTGGTTCTAATCAAATTTCCATGCTTCTTCATTTTGCGTTAGGTCTATATGACGGTGGGCGAAACAGTCTGAATGTGATTGGATTGTTAAATGAGGTCTTGTTGTTGGCCTGTGTGGGCGTTGACAGCTCTGAACTAAAACACAATGTCCTTCTCAGTCTGTTTTCACAGCGAGGGTGAGAGAATTATAGAAACTAATGGAGCGTTTAATCGCAATCTGTCTCCGAACGCTTGTCATGTAGAGTATGTGGTTTCAAGCTTGTGCGCGAGTGCAGATGCGTGGATGTGTGTCGAGGGTATGCAAGTTGATTTCTGAGTTTTTATGTACATGGGTGGGCTGTGTTCGATTTTTCAGGCCAAGTACGGAGTACGATCTGATCAAACATTCAGGCAACACCTACTGTAGTCACAACAATATTTTTAGCACTGAAATTGAGCAATAGTGCTCACAGTTTGAAAACTGTGTAAGGTTTTTTAAAAGATGTCTCTTCTGCTCACCAAGGTTGCATTTATTTGATCAATAATACTGTAATATTGTGAAATATTATTACAATTTAAAATAATTGTTTCCTACTTTAAAAGTTTTTTTAATTGTAATTTATTTCTGTGATGGCGGCAAAGCTGAATCTTCCAGTTTTTCGGTGTCACGTAATCTTTCAAAAGTCATGTTAATATCCTGATTTGGTTCTCAAGAAACATTTCTTTTTATTGTCAATATTGTGATTAGGGTTGCAAAGGGGTGGAAAATGTCTGGTATATTTCTGGAAACTTTCCAAAAATTCCAAAACATCCTGGAAAGTTTCTAAAATTTACTGGAAATAAATTAAACATAGTAGAAAACACATATTCATAAAATAGCATTTTAAATTGTTCTAGTCAAGACATGAACACAGTTTGAAAACCACTGTATTAGATATTTCAGACAGAGCTAAATATGAAGTACCTGGATGTTGAACCCACTCAGCGAATGGACGTGATTCAAGGGGGCTCGTGGTGAACGCGTGGTGTTGTCTAAACCACAAATCAGCATGGTAATCACAGACTCATGTTTCCTTAATAGCCTCCTCTGGGAGCACACAATGATTTTGTGGGGTCCACGACGGACCATTTGCAACACATCGAGATAGAACCCTAATTAGGACGTGCTGTATGAGCTTGCTTTGGGAGCAACTGCACAATGTGCCGCCCACATCGCCGACCTTGTTTGTTAGCTAGATAACAACAACGTACCTCAGGACCATGTAATTTGCTAAGACTCATCATGTGGGCCAATGTAAAAAGAAACAAGTTGAAAATGCAGACCAAGTTCTCATCTCTATCGTAAATCTAGAGAGCCTGAGGCCAAGTTATATCACGATGGACTTAATAGAGGTCAGAAAAGAAATGGTCTATTTAGAAAAATCAGGTGCAAGCACAGAGTGAGATAAAAACTGTGCTGGATTGAATTTAGACAGCTATTTTACAGCTATAACTGCTGTAAAATGTTTTACTACTATTATTAATTAATTAGCATTGATAGTAGTAGAAATAGCACTGTTAGCATCTGTAGGGAGCGTGTGTAAAGTGACAGCTTTATTTATACAATCCTTACATGACCTTCAAAACAAAATGTGGGTTTTAGAAAAGAACGAAGAGCAGCTTTTAAACAAGATTGTTCATAAACAAAATTTGATTTTTGGTTTGATCAGAAAGGTGTATTTTGAGGGTTTGTTTGGAATTGCCAGTCCGTGCAGTTTAAGAGTGTTTGCTGTTGTTTGAGATGGTGTTTTTTTTTTGTCTTTTCAGAAGCGTAAACTATTGATGTACCCAAAACAAAGCAAGAGACAGAAATTGTCGGCAAGAACAGTTACAGCACAGCCGAACTGGTCTTGCCTGAAATATCTTTTGTGTTTGAGAAATGAATGTTCTTTTGCCAAGATTACAATATTTAAGACACTTTGAGGCTTTTGTTGCACTTCTAATTAAGTTTGAATTTCAAACCTTATACACAATACTTTGATTTTAATAAGATCATCGCATAACAGAAAATTATTCAGGGAGATATAAAGAAACTGTGACCTTCTACGGAAAGAACCCATGATTCATGATGAGCTGCGAAAGATCAGGTTATTATTTCGCTGTGCGCTGTTCAATATTGCTCTAATACATAGACTAAATTGGTCAATATGATATTTACAAGATGCAAAATATACACCTGCAGCATAATTTTTTAACCTTGGTTTCCTCTGCCTATATATGTTTTATATTTGAACATTCTGCTAATGATAGTTACAAGGTACCTTATGAAAACAAACAGGAATCTTTCATTATGACGGATGTCAGTTCTGTCAAGCAATATGAGCTGTATGAATGGAAATACCCAGCTCATTAGTTAGTCAAGCCTCTGAAATGAATAAGGCTAATGACTATCAAAGGTGGTTGATACGGGCCCCATTTACAGTCAGCCTGTTTATTTCTTCTCTAGAAATTTCATTTTCCTCTTTATATTTCCTTTGAAAAGAGACAAAGTAGGTGCTTTAATGACTTCTGGACACATTTTCTGCTTTATAGCATGTGCGGTCACTCATACTGTATGAACAGGTTTTAGTTGTTTAATGACTACAGAAAAGACATTTTTTTTTTTTTTTTTTTTTTTAATCAAAAACCTGGACACGGTTTAAATACAGCAGATTTTTTTTTCCCAATTCAATAACACCAAAACCATTAGCACCCTACTTAAAAAAAAAAAAAAAAAAAAAAAAAAAAAAAAATTATAGCAAATTACGTGGTAATTGCCACTTATCCTTAAACCTTGGTATTTAAATAATTCACAGGGTTGAATGGGATAAGAAAATGTTTTCTGATCCCATTCAACCCTGTAAAATCAATAAAAAAATAGGGAGGAATGGGGTCAGAATACATTTCCTTATCTCATTTCATTACTTCAAAAAGCTGCATTATTTTATGTTATTTGTATAACTAATTCGCTCATTTTAGACTTATGAAGTAGTACACATTGTCCCTGCTATTCAAGGTTCCATATACATTAATATTGTAGATTGTAACAAATTTGTGTTTTAATTTATTTTAAATGGTAATTAATTTAAAAAAAAAAAAATTTGTGATTCAAAATCCTCTTCTTCTGCTTCTGCTTCTTGTGAAAACCCCAATCTTTTAAACAGTAGTGTATTTTATCATTACTCATGCAACATGTATTTGTATTTTGGACACATTTTGACACAAATGCAACAAGTCAAAAGGGCTTGCATGGCTAAACTTGTTTGTGTAGTGAGATATGCCCTTTAGTGACTGCCTATTTTTCTCTCATGCTCTTTATGGATGTGTTTATCCCCTTTGCCTATACTTTATATATATTCAAACACATGCATAGTTGTTCCAATAGATAGTAGAGAGCTTGTCGGATCTGTTGAACAGCCGGTGGTGCTGAGACCTCCTTTGCCCACTTAACTGGATGCAATTAAACCAGTGCTGTATTTGGCCTAAAGCAATCTGTTTGCATAACAATGGGCCACGGCAGATGATCTAGGTTATGAGGTGATAAGAGGAGAAACTGAGGCTTGTACCTGCGGGTCAGGAGCAGCTGGTGTGGACGGATGCCAGACTGGGCAGCTGGGTCACCGGGGATTCTGTGCAAAGTCCTACTGTCACTTTGTGTCACTCGGGGGGCCAAATGACCACTTTGTTAATGTAAGGACTCTGAAAGGTCACAATTACACACAGTTTTTCAGGTGTGTAGTGTGCAAATGGACAAAGAACAATTTTAAGGGGGGACAAGTTAAAGATGAGAGAGCCAATATAGATAAGTTAAGTGAAGGATGCACACATGCTCAGACATATTGAGCCATGGTGCTCTGCTTGATGAGTTCATGTCTGGCTCATAAAGAGAGACTAAAATGGAAAGAGAAGGTAAGACGAAAGAGATTAATACTAATACTAAAATTGTAAAAATTAAACTATACCTGGCTTTCTGCCTTTGTATATTTTGCCTTTAATATTAATCAAACAGAAATATTCAGTTCACCCAAAATGTGTTATTATGGACAATGGATTCATGTTTTGGCCAGAAGTGATGGTTTTAAAGTATATATATATAAAAAAAAAAATTCTTAATGGATTTTTTTTTTTTTTTTTTTTTTTTTACAAACACACAACACTTCGCATCACAAGATGTTAATTGATTGAGTGGAGTCATGATGATTACTTGTGGATTATTGTAATGTTTTTATCAGCTGTTTGGACTCTCATTCTGACGGCACCCATTCACTGCAGAGGATCCATTAATGAGAAAGTGATGTAATGCTAAATTTCTCCTGATCTGTTCCAATGAATAAACAAACTCATCTACATCTTGGATGACCTAAGGGAGAGTAAAATTATGGCAAATTTTCATTTCTGGGTGAACTTTTTTTTTTTTACTTTATGACTTCAGTAGATTTACAGTCTCTACAGCAACACAGTGAAAATGTCAGGCACTCTTATTCTTTAATGACTGATTAATTTTATGATTTTTATGACTGCTTAGGTTTTAATACAGTGTTGACTGTAAAATAGATTTTAAGGTTGCATCTCTCTCTCTCTCTCTCTCTCTCTCTCTCTCTCACTCTCATTCTCTCTCTCTCTCTCTCTCTCTCTCTCTCACTCTCTCACTCTCTCTCACTCTCTCTCTATATATACTTTTATTCATGGAGTTAAAATAACTAAAAAGACCATTCACACCCCCAAATAGTCATTTGTAACTTGAATGTGTCCTTTTTTATCTTAAATATATGGATATATTTATATTTCTGATATGAATATACAACATTTATTATCTCAAAATATGTTGTGTTTTACAGATTTAAAAAGTCATGAGGGTAAAATTGTTATAGAGAACAGTGAAATTTCAGTGGTACTGACTGCTGCAATTGTGGTATTGATGCAACACTAGTTAAAACTGGGTTTATTTTGCAGGAATGTTACTTCTGCTCCAAGAAAAGCTGTAGGAGTACATCCTACTTGACAAAATCATGTTCACGATCTGATTTACTGGTTGCCGGAACCTCTTTCATTTCATATTTACCGTGAATGAATTCATGTAAGTACTAGATTCACATATGCACACTATATGCCAGAAAGTTGCATGTGCCAAAGAGCTGTCATATCTGGTGTAACCACAAGCTCGATCAAAGTGGCCGCAGGGGAGCGCTTTCCATTCCTGTTGCTCTAATCTAATCACACCGATTAAATTAGGAGGTTAAAGAGGCCTTCTGATAGGCATTGACAGCCAGTCCACATGCTTAAGACACAACCCTACAACACACGAAATCATTCATGCTTAAACAGGATGTTGACTCCTACACAAACACCTGCCGTATATGAAACCCAAGCCAAGTTCTTCTTTAAGGAGATTTAAAGTCGCAAAGTGTGTTAAGTTTACCTGGAAACAGCGAAAAACTCCAGCTGTTCGCGGTACGTGACTGAAACTTCACTGCAGATAATCAGAGATCGGGAAAGACTTCCTCTGTGAGATACATCTGAAAACCAGCTGTGATGGAAAAAAAATGGTTCTTTCGCTTTAGTTTTGCAGTCAAACACTTTAAAGAGACAAAGCCTCAAGGAGAAGGTCTTCAGAGTAGCTTTGACAACAAATAAAACACCTAATGATAAAAGCATCTCTTATGATTTTTCTCACAATCTAGGATGTGAACGTTGTCAAACAGAGTCGGTGTGCAGATTTCAGGTGTGAACTCCCTCTGATGCATTAACATGAGTCATTGTCATTATTACTCGCAGCTAAGTGCTCAAGACTACAGTCAAACTTCTATTTCATCTCAGTAATGCTGTTACCCTCCATGGCCTTTGTCAAAGTACAGTACCAATCAGTTTCATCACTATATGTATCACAGTTCCTTTTTCACATGCTGAGCCAATTAGGATGAAAAGGAAGGACTATACTACTTTCTCTTTGGTCTGATCTGAATTGTAAGATTTAAATATTAAAATATTAGATGAGATTATAATATATATATATATATATATATATATATATATATTTAATATGAGATTAAAAAACACTTGTAAGATGTACACTCTATTCTGAGGAAAAAAAAACGTGCAATTTCAATATATATATATATATATATGTATATATATATGTATATATATATATATATATATGTATATATATATGTATATATATATATATATATATATATATATATATATATATATATATATATAGTATATATATATATATATATATATATATATGTATATATATATATATATATGTATATATATATATATATATATATATATATATATATATATGTATATATATATATATATATATGTACGTATATATGTGTATATATATATATGTATGTATATATGTGTATATATATATATGTATGTATATATGTGTATATATATATATATATGTATGTATATATGTATATATGTATATGTATATGTATATATGTATATGTATATATGTGTATATATATGTATATAATAAAAATATAACTTTATACAATATATATATATATACTGTATATACAGTCATGTAAAAAAAGTTAGGACACCCTATTGAATTCCCTGGTTTTTCTTATCAGGACATAATAAAAAATAACTGGTTCTTTCCAGTTCTTAAAATGTAAAAAAATAAACTCAGTTGAACTACAGAACATGAGATATTGCACCGTATCATTGTTTATTTAACAAAAATAAATGTAACAAAGGCAAAATGGAAAGCCATGTGTGACAAAGTTAGGACACCCTTAAGGCATTAACTATGAAGGTATACTTCAAATGAAGTTTGTTTTCATTCTTCGTTTGGGGGCAAAAATAAGTTTGAAAAGGCAGAGCGACAGTATACTGTTTCGGAACATTCCAACACCCCTGTGCTGCTGGAGGTGGGGTGTAGATTAATGTACACATGACTCACGATGAATATTATAGACAAAAGAAAAACGATTAGAAGCAGTTCAGAGTAAATTGTCATGTTTGCAATACAAAAGAACCATAATCAGTCCCTTATGGGAAGTGTGAATGTTTCATAGTCTGAAAACTTTAGCATGATGTGGAAAAAAAATATCAGTTTTTCCTTTATCATTTTCATTTATTTTAATAAACTGGATAAATTGTTATACCTTTTTATAATTTATGTTGTGTCATGATTTATTTTTGATAAAACAAAGGTTTATTATTGTATGTTCGTTTGGCATTTCATTTATTGTATACCCTTTAAATTCGCTTATTGAAAGAAGTGAAGAGTGACCCATACTCAGAATTCGAGCTCTGCATTTAACCCATCCAAAGTGCACACACACAGCAGTGAGCACACAGCAGTGGGCAGCCATTTATGCTGCGGGGTTCGGTGCCTTGCTCAAGGGCACCTCAGTTGTGGTATTGCTGGCCTGAGACTCGAACCCACAACCTTAGGGTTATTAGTCAAACTCTCTAACCATTAGGCCACGACTTCCCCCTGAATGAAAGAAAAACAATAGCAGCAGCAGTATGGTGTAACATTTATTTGACACACATGTGTTTGGTACTTGCTACCTTATACAGTATCTTTACTCTTTCATTCTTTTCATGACTTTGGAAAACTTCTCTGCGTCGCTTTTTGCATAACTCCGGGTCATCGACACCAAGCTTTGTTGCAATTTCTTTCTAGGAATTAAATGCTTTCTCTGAATCTTTAAAGTATGTCCGCGAGCAATTCATACAGGTGCGAATATATCTGTGCCAGCTCGGCGATTTGACACATTGTATTTACAGTATGTTGCTAGTGATAGGAGATGTTGTTCTCTTGCCTGACCTCCGTTGAATGAGAAATGAACCGTGGGGAAACACACCCACTGATTGCGTAATCACCACGGACCAATGGAAGCTCAAAGTTGTTTAGGAGCCAAACGAACCACCCCAGAAAGTTTGCTTTGGTCAGCTGTTTCGAACTGCCGAAACAAACTCAAAATTAACTTTGTTTCAGCCTGATTTTGTTTGAAATTATGTCAAATCAGTTCGTTCTTTGATTTCGTTTGAAGTATATCGGGGCCTTTATTGTTAACAAGAATTGAGAGGGTAAATAGCAGTCAGACACTGATAATCAAATACCTATGATTAACTAATCATCAGCAAGTGTGAGCACCTCTATAAAAGCAGATGTTCTGGCAGTTTGCTGGTCTGGAGCCTTCAAGTGTGTGTTAACACAATGCCAAGAAGGAAAGACATCAGCAATGATCTTAGAGAAGCAATTGTTGCTACCATCAATCTGGGAAGAGTACTTTGTCCATTTCCAAACTATTTGAAGTCCATCATTCCACAGTGAAGAAGTTTATTCACAAGTGGAAGACATTCAAAACAGACACCAGTCCTCCCAGGAGTGGACGTCCCAGCAAAGTCACCCCAAGTCATACCAAAAGTCATACATGCAGGCTGATGATTTTGGGCTTGTTTTGTAGCCACAGGACCTGGGCACCTCACAGTCACTGAGTCGACCATGAAGTCCTCTGTATACCAAAGTATTCTAGAGTCAAATGTGAGGACATCCATTCAAGAGCTAAAGCTTGGCCAAGATTGGGTGATGCAACAGGACAATGATTCCAAGCACACCAGCAAATCTACAAAAGAATGGCTGAAAAGAACAGAATCAAGGTGTTTCAATAGCCCATTCATAGTCCAGACCTCATCCTAACTGAAATGCTGTGGCAAGAGCTGTGCATAAACAAATGTCCACAAACCTCAATAAACTGGAGAAACTTTGTAAAGGAGAGTGGGCCAAAATTCCTCCAGAACAATGTGAGAGACTGATAAAGTCATACAGAGAATGATTACTTCAAGTTATTGCTGCATGCTAAAAGTGGATACAGCCAACTGAATCATAAGGTGTCTTAACTTTGTCACACATGGTTTTTCCTTCTTGGCTTTATTTTATATAACCAAATAATGACACTGTGATATGTCATCTCATATTGTTCATCTGAGGCTTTATTTCCAAATTTTAAGACTTTCCAAGGACCATATTTTTTTTATTATCTCCTGATACAGAAAACCATGGAACTCAATAGGGTGTCCTTACATATTCACATGACTGCATACGTATATACACATTTACATTTAGTCATTGAGCAGAGGCTTTTATCCAAAGCTGGGGTTTTTTTTTTTTTTTTTTTTTACAGAAAATATGCAGTTAGTAAATGAATAGAGGGCAAGTCTAAAAGGGGCATGTTTTTTTTAAAGAATATAATTAGAATAGAGAGTGCTAGAGTTAGAGGGTCAAATAAAGATGGAAGATATGTTTTTTTTTTAGCCGATTCTTGAAGATGGCTAAGGACTACAAATATTATTATTTATAATTAGTTGTGCTTTTTTATTACTTATATTTAATTTAACCATTAAAATGGAAAAATAAATAAATCAAAACAGATACTGTATAGGATGTGAAAAATTTCCTTCTTTGTTAAATATATTTGTGTTTTACAGAAAAGTCACGAGTGTGAGTTGTTGATGACAAAATGTTACTTTTTGGGTGAGCTATAAAATAATTATTTTAGCTCTGATATATTATTGTTTTGAGTTATTGTTGATATTTAAATTATTAAGCTTTTAAAATAAAAGTATTGTGTTTATTTGCATGTTAGTTTATATTACAGTGACTGTAAAATTGACATTGACTACTGAAATGTTAGTTTCCAGAGGGTTTGACACACATCAGTCTTCCACAGGTGTCATTAATGCTGACAGGCAATATAGAGGCTGTTTTTCCTGATTCAGCTGATTCTTGGTCAGTCGAGTTTGCTTTTTAAAATGGAATACAAAGAGCAACTTCTTGTAAGTACACTTGTGTTTTCTTCCCCATTCACAGAATATATATATATATATATATACACACACACACACACACACACACACACACATATATATATATATAGATATATATATATATATATATATATAAACATTAAGATTTTCTCTCCCCAGAATTATCCATTTTGGTGTTACAGGGAAAATAGCTTAATGTTTAGAAATATATATATATATATATATATAAACAAATTAAAAAAATTAAAATGTAAATTCTCACAGCATGAAGTTAATTGCAGTATGTCTTAACAATTTAGATTAGCATTTATAATCTTTTCTTTTCCATTAGTATTTGTATATATTGTACTGTAAATATACATTTCTGAGATGTACTGTATATCAGTGCTGGAAAAGGCTGCGCTATACTGTGATTGCTCCTTCTCAAGTGCTTTCTGGGTTGAATAATTTATATGGCACAATCTTGAAGCCGGCAAGCTGAATTTGATGTATGTAATGGGCAAACCCAAGGGCAGCATAATAGCATGCAGGAGAGGCAGAAGAAGTGAAGACAGAGAGGGATGAGTGAGTAACACCAGAGAGACAATACGCCTCTGTCTTTCTCACACATCATCCCTCACTGCTTATCTGCCAAGCGGGGGGACGTGCCTTTTGGACAAGCTTTTGCCGGTTAAAAAATCTATCTGACAAACTGTTTTGGCATCTCATACCCCTGGGATACATTACAATTAATAAGTAAGGATGTGAAGGAGATGTCCAATGACTGCTGTCAAACCTTGTCGTATGTGTATTTGCCCACAGCAATGGTAATAAGCTGTTTCCACAAAAAAAAAAAAAAAAAAAAAAAAAAAAAAAAAAAAATTCATCAAGCATATTAGATATGGTGTGCCATTTAATGGGTTATTTATATATGAATTGCATCCAAAATAAAAGTTTTTGTTTACATAATATATGTGTGTGTACTGTGTATATTTATTATGTCTTTATAAATACACATTCATACAGTATATATTTTGAAAATATTTACATGTATATATTTGTATTTATAAAATTCATATTGTCTATAAATATAATTAATATACAAATATCAAAATTTTCTTTAATATATATAGTACATGCATGTGTTTGCATTTATATACAGTATACATAATAAATATACACAGTACACACACATACATTATGTATACAAAAAAACTTTTATTTTAGATGCAAATAATCGCGATTAATCATTTGACAGCAGTAATACACACACACACACACACACACACACACACACACACACACAAAAAAACACACACAAACACACACAAACACACACACACACACACACACACATTCTATTCTATTCTATTCTATTCTATTCTATTCTATTCTATTCTATTCCCACCAAGGTTGCATTTATTTGATCAAAAGATGTTGTGAAATATTATTACAATTTAAAATATGTGTTTTCTGTTTTAATATATTTTAAAATGTAATGTATTCCTGTGATGGCAAAATTGAATTTTCAGCAGCCAATTCTTAGTCTCCCATTTTCTTGGTTGAACTAGAATTTCCATATAAGGTCACATAAAACAAATATTGGTTCGCCTTTGCACGTCGGTCAGATGGTGACTTTCTGGTCTCTGTGGTCTAGACATTATGGCATTAGTTAAAAATCTGGTTGCACAAGACTTTATGAATGTAGACTTAAGGATCAATGTGTGGTTGAGTTTATGGAGATGTGGGACTGAAATCAAAGCCAGTGGTTTCAGGTGTTACTTTCAGAAAGGTCTGACAGTATCAGCTCTGAGGGCTGAGCTGTCTTAAACATGTTTTTCCTGAGATGAAAGCTCTTCTATGCTCCATACACATATTAGCCAAGGAGAGGAAGGGTATGAGATAATCTGTTTGTTCTCAAAGAAGGGAAAAAGCACCATCAATGACTTCAAAAGCATCATTTTACTCTTTGCGCTGTTGCTGTGATCACATGACTCTCAGGAGAGACAGAGAGGTTGAGGAAGATGAAGGAGAATGCAGAATCTCCTCTCAAATGTCACATGTGGGAATGCGATCATCTGCATATTCTACTCGTTTGGCAGCAGGGATTCATCCATCCAAGAAAAACAAAATGTTCAAAACGGGCCACATTATGGAGCACTTTGTTCAGTATACAAGATCAATATTAATATAATAGCTCAAGGAGCCATCACAACAAATCCGGGTTGGAGTGAAACAAATGTTTCAGGGTAAGTGATTGGTGGGAAAACTTTATTGAAGAAGAACTGTTTCAAATGAATTATTTATGTCCTGGAGCAGGTGAGCTACATTTAAATGCATGTAATTTTGTCATTGGGAATTTACAATCTTTATATTTCTTCAGCTTTTTTACAAGAACCGTTTTATATCAAACTGGCAGATTGAGGTCAACAATTCAGCTCTCTTCCATCTCACAGAATTCATGTTTTTTACTCCCTGATGGAATCTCTGCACCCTTAGTGCAATAACAAAGCACTTTGCAACATAATTGAGATGTGATAATTAGCAGTTGAAAGATTTCTTTCTCTTGTTCACTCATTTCTTGGAAATTTGTTGATGGGCTGTAAGTACAAGTTCTGCCAGTAAGCAACTGTGGCTTCTTTGCATTGCTACAAATTTTAATGAAATCCCATGCTGGCACCAACCTGAAATAAATATTCTCAAATTATGTTTAATAGTGGAGGTTGGCAGAAAGGGAAGTCAAGAAACCCAACATCCTGCCAAGACCAGCGATAATTTTGCAGGCCTGTATGTTCGGGATGCAGAGAATGAGTAGGGAGGGATTGGCTCGTCGTAATACATCTGTGATAATGAAAAAATAATAATAAAGTGGGAAGGAAAACAGCTCAAACTTTGAAAAGGTCAGTAATCAAAAGTGTACAGATCACTGGCTGATGAATCCCTGAGCAGGATGCGGTTTAATTAATGGAGCTTATCAGTGCTGGCTTTGTGCTGTAAAGCCATGAGCTGGGTTATCTCATGCACATTATCAGATGGCTGGAATGGGATGGACACCGAGTGTGTGGTTACAACAGTTGGCCTGCATCTCAAATTAAACCAGACATGGATGAATAAAGTAGCAAAAGACCATGAAAACATTTTAATCTGCCTTATTAAAGCAATAAAATGTATTTGGGTCATTCAGTGACAAACCTGTCCTTGACTTTTCAATCAAGAAGATTAAAAAAATATTCAAGAAACCCAATTTAAAATGATTTTTTTTCCTTTTTATTCTTAATATGGTATAACCCTGCTTTCATATTTTACAATTTTTTATTTATTTATGCATTTTACTGTATGAAAGCAAAATGAGCACTGAATGATATAAATAATTTAATAGTTTGTCCCTCTATTTCATTTAATTGTTGTCATCAGTGTTTAAACTAGTATATTCGGAAATTCAAGGTGCTGCCCAGATCAATGTTAATAAGAAGTAAAATTGTGTATATTTGCCATATTTTCTTACCATACTAGAAAAATTTTAGTGTGAAACACAATGCGGTTTAGGTTCTTTTGATGACATCTTAGAAAAAGTATCTTTTATTAATAAAATCAAAAGTCAAGTTGTTCTTTATAATTAGTAATATGATAATTTGTAATAATTTATAATACTCATCAGCAGTACTTGGTAGTAACTGATTATATGTAATCTGGATTAAGTAATCAGATTTGAAAAATGATGTGCTTTTAATTAGATTACATTACATTTTAAAATGCTCATAATCATAACAGTTACTTTTTTTAATGAATTACATGATTACATATTCGTCACACAACGGCAGCAATTTTTTTTATACTTTATTGATTTTCACTTTTAAAGTTCCCTTTCTAAAAATCCTACTGTGTCATACCATTTGACTTTGAAAAGCTTAATGTTTAATGCATTTTATCACTGTGAATATCACAACTCCTTCGTCTCCGTACTCCTTCGTTCTGCCACAGCAACATAACCGTGACATGATGTTGATATCAAAGAATGAAATATATTTTCTGTCTCTGTGCTTATTTTTATATCAATATGGTACATTTAAATGTAAGTTTAAAACAAGTTAGATAAAAAGTAATCTAAAAAGTAGTCAGAATAATGAGTAACCTAAATTGTTACTAACTGCAATTTTCATGTAATAATCAGTAATGAACTACAATTTGTAAGTATAATCTACCCAGCACTATATATCAGGTTTAAAGTTACAAAACCAACATGACTCCTTTCCTTTCCTTTCCTTTCCTTTCCTTTCCTTTCCTTTCCTTTCCTTTCCTTTCCTTTCCTTTCCTTTCCTTTCCTTTCCTTTCCTTTCCTTTCCTTTCCTTTCCTTTCCTTTTCTTTCCACCCCACCCCACCCCACCCCACCCCACAAGAATATGTAATTAGAAAATCAACATGGAATTGTTGTTACAACCTTGAGCACAGCTTATATACCATACTGTACAATTATAGCCTCTGAGTGTTCTCATACATATTAATGATTTAATTGATGTAACAGGCCTTTTTTTCCTTGGTGCTTTTTCTTGTGTGGTTGAGCAGATAGAGTGAATCTCCAGGTTTGCTTTATCAGCAGTCATTCATCACTCCTTCTTTTAAGAAAATACAGATAGTGGAATTCCCCTCTCTCCGTTGTCTTCCAGGTAAATGTCAGAGAGACGAGCTGTGCGGGAGGTGAAAGCTCAGGCCCTTAGTGATGCTACTTGAACTGTCAAACAAGACTAGCAGATACATTTAGGTGCTTCATCCATTTTTAAATGCAATGACTGGCTAAAAGGTTTAGGTGAGAATGTTATTGCTCACGTGATGTAGAGGCAAATATAGGAAGCTGGATGTGCACTGAACTCATCAGGGACTTTGTTCAAAATAAACTTTTTGTTTAGCTGGGATATCTAGAGTATATTCAGAATGGAAGCTGCTAAGGTTGGCAGATATTCACACATTTTATTCTTATTGTTATTTCTCTTGGTAGGGGTTGCAAGGTCTTACAATTTAGGCACTACTGCCAATTACTAATTCTTGCCCCATTTACATTAATAGTTCCATAGAATGCAACAGCAAAATTGAGCGAATGACTCAGCTGAGTAAATGATTCAGTGACTCACTCATAAAGACTGTCAGTTGTTTCTTTTACGAATGGATCTGTGTTTTTGAAAGAAAAAGTTGAGTAAATGATTCAATGACTCACTCACAAGGACAGCCTTTTTATTTATTTATTTATTTGTAATTAATTAATTTGGTGTAACACTATAATCAGTAGAAGGCATTTATGTGTAAATTTGTATTGTAAAAATGTATAGTTTTTGTTTATTTCTGATGTCAAAAAGTTCTTGTTCTTTTTGTTTTTATATTGAAGAGAGTACATCAAGCTCATTTATTTGATTCCTTATGATATGACCCCATTATTATACAAATAATCCAGTCAACAAACATATATTTCTTTTGTCTTGGGCCTTATTGGCCATGCAGATTCTAAGTATGTGTTTGCCCATCACTTTCTTTATGCATGTACTCTGAAAATTAGACTTATTCTGTATATTACAGATTCCAGAAAATGCAGAAGACTCTATGATCCAGTTCTGACGTGGCTCGCCTTCCCCTCTACTCGCATAATCCCTTCCTTCACCTCATCAAGAGGTGTATGAATAATAAATCATCTTTAAAATTTGATTCTGGAGTATTACGCTGAAGCACATTGAGAATCTTTTACCGGTTTGAACGTGACTGGATTATCCAACTCTCTTCCATCGTTTGCGCTATGAAAGAAGGCGGGAAAGCGGAACTTTACAGAGAAGATCAACAGGAAACAGAGCTTTACAGTCAAATGTCTGCTTATTTTAGAAACGGATAAGCTTCAAATTTAATTTTGAAGTATATTTATGCACCATGCTAAGCTAGTGTAAAATTAGAGCCCTGGTTAAGCCTAAATAGAAAAGGAAGTGCAATTAAGGCTGTTTTTTATTGAATATGTCTACACTGATCAGTCCTACATGGCCTCTCGGTGAATACGTGAGATAACTTGGCCGTAAATACAAATTCTTTGACCCAACTGCACAGCAAAACAACTATATATAATATCAGGCAGGAGTTGTGAGAGTAAAACGGGCTGCTGGGGATTGTGTGTACTGTCAGCATTCATTTGTGCAGCAGTATCCCTGCACTGGGCCGGCCCACACCTACAATCTCTTCACATGAATAAAAAATGACATTTCAATTTATCTTTGTTGTTACGTTCTGGCCCTTGCATACTGATTTTCTATGTTTCAGGGAAAATGAAGCAGTGGAAAAACAGAACAGAATCTGCCAGGGAACTCACAGTGCTTTCCTTGAATAAGAATCAAACGTTAATCTACCAGTCGGGAGGATATATTATTGCTTTTTTTCAGTTCACATAGAAGGTGTTTGAGATGAGATTGGGTGAATGGTATGTTTCACCATGCATGAAAATGGAATACGTTGAAAGTTACGCACGCATTCTAGTGGAGGAAACGTCTGAAACTCTGTGAAATGCAGAAATGAAAACTATTACTTCCCTAGATTGGCTATTTGCATTCCTCTTGCTTTTTTTGAGGCTATTGAGCCAGTTCTGCTCTTTCATTTCCCCCTTCTTCAGAATGAATGGAATGTCCTTTTATCAAATAAATCAACCCTGCGGATTAAATTCTCTCCGGGGACTCTTGCGGTACATGTCCTGCTGGTTATGAATTCCTGGCAAAGACACAGGTGCTCTTGACCCAACACAAGACAAGCGGTATTCAGATGCCTAAATTACCGGCTGCCCAAACCAACAGGATCTGCCCCCGCCAAGTCATTTGCATTTTTAAAAGAGAGACACATTAATCAATGCTTTGTGGACCTGCGCTGGCACATTCATCTTCCTCTCCTAAACAACAAATAATGCACATCAGGATGAAAGTGCACACATATGACACATGTATACATAAAACCAACGCATTTGCATCCCATTAGCATACTGAAATGATCCATTTGACACATTCATTCAATAGAATTTGGTTGGGGGGCGGTCTATTATGCTTTCATTGTGGAGTTCAACAGATGATTTTGTGTACAGGCATGCTTTGCGGCCTGTTAAGTGCTGAATGTTGTTAGCTCATTGTGGAAAATGCCTCACACATTCACTTTATATACCCAGCATTAAGTACACATACCGTACTTTTTGAAGTACTGTTATGATTGAATATCTGTTTGTTAAACTTTATCACTGAACGCTGATGTTGCGTTCTTTATTTCGTTTTTGAGTCTCAGGGCCAGAAAAGATTATTAGTCCTGTAAGAGCAATTACTCTTAGAGTTATGATGTAATATCAGAAATATAATTTACTAAACTTTGACCTTTTGATAGTCAACAACAAAGTAAAATAAAAACAAAGAACATTAATTTATTTTGTACACATTTTAAGATATAAAGTCGGAATTGTGAAACAAACTTCAGAAATTCAGAGGAGAAAAGGTCAGAATTGCAAGACATAAAATAAGAATTCAGGGGGAAAAAAGAAATACTTTTTTTTTTTTGTAATTTTGACTTCATACAGTATCTCACAATTCTGACTTTTTTCCTAATTGCAAGATATACTGTAAATGTACAATTATTAGGAAACAAAAATCTGAATTGTAAGATATAAAGATTAAAATATTATATTATAAAAAAATATGAGATTATAATATAATTTTATAATTTGCAAAATATGAGATAAAAAAAACACTTGTGAGATGTACACTATATATATATTTATAATTGAATTTCATTTTTTTTGTAGACTTTTTGGGGCTATATTACAAATGTATGATTCCAGTTTTTATTCAAATGGTTGAATGTAAGTTGCAGCATACTCTGTGTTATACTGTAGATAGTTTATATCATACTTAGAATTATATAAAAAAATAGTAATGAATTTCTCTCTCGCTCGATCTCTCTTATAGTATAGCATACTGTATAGACTTTTAATGAGAGGTGTTGTAATGGTTGTATTTGCTAAAGTTAAAATGGGGAACAAGATTTTTTAATTTTCTTGCCAGACTTTTCCAAAATGCTTTCGCTGCCCATGTAGTGGGCTGAACTCTGAGAGGTAATAGTTGTAGTTTAGAGCCCCACAAGAGTTGATCCATGACCTAACATTATTGTGCCCTTGAGCAAGACACATAATCCCATGTTGCCCCAGCAGGATTTTTCCTGTATTAAGTGTGCAGTAAGTTGCTTTTGGATAAAAATGTCTGCTATATAACTTCTTATTATTTGAGAGCCTGGTTTGATAAAAGAGTAAAGAATGATGGGACAAGCAGAAATATAGTAGTACGTCTATTAAAGAGCGATAAAAACTTTATTATAACTAACACAGTTGAATACTTCAGTCTTTGTAACTTATCATTCCCAGATCTTAAAATGCACCCTTGATCGTTTGATCCTTTGCAAAGAACATAAACATTTATATCTTCTGTGGTTTTCATCCAGTTTCCTTAGTGGATCCAGTACAGTGTCATTCATTGACTTGCTCTGTCAGTAGTTTTCTTGCTGGTGCACAGAGAACCTCATGCAATTACTAAGCCATGTTAAATTAAGCACTGCATTTGTGCAATCAATCACCAGCCAGAGGGCACCTCTCAAGAATTCATTAAAATACGCAAACAATCGTTTAAACATGGCCGCAGCTTATCTGCAGTCTTTCACACTAACATTAGATGTCTGCATTCAAAGGAGCCTGAATGACGGAGCTGAAACACTCGGGGACGCGTGAGAGGACACACACCGCTTCTGCTGCACTCAGCTTCACATCATGTTGTGGATTTGCATATATATGTATGTCACATTAAGCCTTGAATCATTTAGAAACTAAGAGAATGTAATCCCTATGAGAGGACGAATAATATATATATATATTTTTTTTCTGGATAAAGTGCTGTAAGTTTTCATTATCATTATAATAATCGTTAATACTTTTTTCTGCCTCTTTTTTGAGTGTAGTAAAAAATGGAATAACAAAAGGTATCATGAGAACAACATCGATCTTACAACATTTTTCATTGCATTAATCAGGAATGGGAAAATATTCAATTGATAACATTAAAAATGTATATTTTCTTCCCTTAGTAGGAATCTCAAAGCTAATTTTAGTTCATTCTGTTTTGTGTGACTCTTTTATCTGCAAATGCTCTAAAATATTCATAGCAGCTCACTGTGGTGTGCTGCAATACATTATGGCCAATATATTGTAGATGTTTTACATTTTCTGTCAGCGTTGAAGTGTTTAACTGAAAAATGTAGACATGTATATTTCTTCTGTGGAGCATGAGAGCTTGCAGAAATGGTAAATAATGCCGTATTATGTGCGTAACACATGGTTCCCAGCTGACATCTGTGAACAAAGTACTTTATTATCTCAGACCCCTGCAGTACCGGAATGCATCACTTCTTTGTGCAGAACAGAACTTTCCAATGTAAATCCGAACACAATACAACACAACAGAGGCAGTTAATTGGTCTAAAAATAAACTATAGAGGTAAAGACTGTGTAGATACATACTGTATATAAGAATCACTTTTGGTACCTTTTGACCTCTGTAATGTCAAGAAATGATTATGCATGTATTGTTATTAAAGAGAAAAGAGACTTTTATTAATGTGCCCTGGTCAAGCTCAGTCAGTTTAATTAGCTTGATGATTTACGCCATCCAAATAAGTACGAAGAGGTTCCTTGCTAAGGAGAATTATGGGTAATCAGCATCTCATTTGACCTCTCAGACAGCTCTTACACCCCAAAAAGGTCCAGTTCATTAAAAATGTTCTCCAGTGGTTCAGTAGATCTTGATTAAAACCACTTTATTGAGTTATCAGACTATGTTCACAGCTTTGACTAAATTCTTTAATATTAAGAGCTTTGACTGAAAATTGCTTTAAATTACAGGTGTAATTTGTGAGAATTAAACATTGTGAAGATATTGTAGAAACATTAAAACATGCATGCTGTTAATTAATGCATGTTGTGAAGCAATGCATCATGGGTGCTTTATCTACTGATAGAGGGATATGAACACACCCACATTAATGTGAGCTGCATTAAGTGACATCTGGCTAATATCAGTTAATGTCAGTTTTTCCTCAGTATTTCTTTATTTAATTTTTTTAATAATTAATAATTTTTGACAAATTGTTTACAATTGTGTTTGTACATATGAGACTCCAATTATATACCTAATAAATGCAATTTGACTTTACATGAAGCAGTTCACCTCATAAGTAGTCTCAGCCTCAGACTTCACGCCCACGGACCATTGGCTAAACGTCTGATGCATATAGCACACAAAAGTGGAAACACTTCAGGAGTTTCGAAGTCGTCATTGGATTGGTTGAATTATACAGGATTTCCGGGAGATGTGACGTGACGAGATGTGTTTCGCATTCTTTAACGTTCCACCTGGAAACAAACATGCCATGACACCAAACCCCCTCACGCAAGAAGAAAAGCCATTGCGTTTACAACTGTGACGACAAGCGCTTATCAGGATCAACTAAACGCTGGATATTCAAAAGTATGTGAAAAATTTAAAGTTGAAGGCATAGATTCTTTAAAATACGTCCAAGAGTTTTACACACAGGTCTGTTATTGTGGAGACATTTCCATGCCCCGAAACGTAACAATGAACGAAACAAATTGTGATTGGTTGTTTGACATGTCTGTCAAATGGCCTTGTGGGCGGGCCTTGACCAGTGAAAGCTGCCATGGATTCCAGACCTTCAGCCGTCACTCTGAAGGTCTGGCTACGCGAGACCACCTCACAAGTGGTGACATGTTGGATCACGTGATCTGAATTACTGCTCATTATATCAGCTCATCCATGTTTCCATTACTGCATAATAAAAGTAAAAAGGTAATCGCAATTCGGACTTTATTTTTATCCTAAGCTGGAATCGGGCTTCCATAAAGAAATCTGTATAAACTCGAAATTCTGAGAATTGCGAGATATACTGTAAACTCCGACTTTTTCTGTGTTTACAACTCACATTTTTTTTTCCTGCCATGGAATAAGAAATTAAAAAAAAGGTATTTGCGACTTTTTATCTCATAGTTCTTTCTTTTTTAATCTTGCAATTTTAACGTTATATCTCACAATTTTGACCTTTTTTTTCTCACAGATGTGCATGTATATCTTGCAATTCTTACAAAAAATGGAATCATGAGATTCAAAGTCAGAATTTTAATATTTAAAAGAAAAGATAATTGCAGTTTTTAATCTCACAATTATTACCTTATTCACCTCACTATTTTGTTGAGTCAATAAACACAACAAAAAAAACAAAAATACTAAGTGAACCATTTCCATTTCTGCCCCTCCCACAACCAGACATAATAGCCATCCTTTTAAGTAGACACTCACTCTGTTTATATATAATAGAAACGATAAATTGAGATTTCTGCCACACCTCATTGTGTGAGATAAAGTGGTCTTGTCATAGCAGTATCTTCATTGCAGTACACACTTGTAGGGCTAATTTTAGACACCTCTGTGTTTTTCTGTTGTTGATTTCTGCTCACAGCAGGTGTGTTTTTGTCAAGCTTTTTTCCATCTTGTTTATTGGAAAGTCTAATCCCCCGCAAGTCATTGATATTACCTGCCTCAGGTTGCAAAAGTGAATAATTGAGCTGGGATTATTCGGGCAAGCGGGTAAAGCAGCCTCAACTTCGCTAAACTTCTCACAATGAGAGATGAGGCGTTTTTACCTCCATCCTGGCCCTTCCGTCTCCAAGGCAGAAAGGCACATTTAATCAACACAAACACGGCAATAGCAACTTCAGAGGCTACTTGTAGCACTAAGTGTTTGAATGTTCAACTCAGTTTAGTGATTAAAGAGCTCATTGAGAGCACATGCCTCTTTCTCTCCCAGTGGCCACACTGTGAATTTGTTTTGATGAAAGAGCTAATTCATTTTGGGAAAGCAAAGGCAGTCTAATTCTCTTTGGATTTAGGCTTAAAGTAATGGCAAAATGCTTAGAAGATATTCTGTATGCCTTTTGGAAAACTTTTTTATGTGTTGTACTTATAATGTGTTTCATAGCATCTCAGATGCTCACTAATCCTCTGCAGTTAATGGGTGCCGTCAAAATGAGAGTCCAAACAGCTGATAAAAACACAATAATCCACACAACACTTATAAAGTGAAAACCTGTTTGTTTGTAATCAAGAAATCTACCATTAAGGTGTTTTAATCAGTCTGAATCAGGAGAGAAATATCAAAGAATATAGAAATACAAAGACGGTTCACTCCTATCCACCTTATTTTTCAATGCCGAAGTAAGCATTTTTAAGTGTTTTCTGAAAATGGAAATAACGTAGCATAGAACGTAACATAGAAGCCCAAGGCTGGAGCAGCCAATGCGCATGCACAGTCATAAGTGCATTTGAACTATGCATGCGCTTTGGCTGGTCTAGCCTGAAAAATAAGCTTTTGAGCATAAGAAAAGCATACACTATTTGAACATATGAAACAACATTCATGGGGCAGTTCATTTCAGATTTTGTTGCTGATTTGAAATATGTGATTTAATTGCGAGCTCAGCAGGCAGTTTTTGAGATTTCAGGATTCCCCCATTCATGCACAGATAAAGCACTGTTTACAAGCGAAAACAGTTGAGAACAGTTCTAAATTAATTTGTTGGTGAATTTTGATGTGAGAGGATAATAGGGGATAGACTATTTCACTTCAGAAAGCATTATTATGGATTATGGATTGCTATTTTGCAAAAAAAAAAAAAAAAAAAAAAAGAAAAAACATCTGTTTTGTGTAAAACACCTTTATGATGGATTTGTTTCTTACAAAAACGCAGCTTTTCACAAAACTTGTTGGTGGACTGTAGTCATGTGGATCACTAGTGGATTATTATGATGTTTTTTATCGGCTGTTTGGACTCTTATTCTGACGGCACCCATTCACTGCAGAGGATCTATTGGTGAGCAAGTCATAGTACATTTCTCCAAATATGTTCTGTTTAGATGGCCCGATTTTCATTTTTGAGTGAACTATATACATATATTTCTGTAGACATATTTGTGCATATTAAAATGTTTTCATTTAGCTTGCAATTATTAACACTTTTGTCTCATATAATATATAAAACCTTACAAGAAAGACTTACAAGAAATCACCTTATCAAACAGCAAAAGGCTGTAGTTTTTCTTGCATGACCCAGATAGCTGATGCATAGACAGTCTGATTTGTTTGCACTTGCTTAATTCACTAGCTTACACATGGTGCTGAATACTGATGCCAATTTTTAATAGATCAGTGAGAAATCAGCAGGCTGGCAAAGACATTCACATTAATGGCTTGCATAAAAGCTGCACTTTCAAAGCAGTGCTTCTTGGTTGGCCACCAGTGAAGCTCTTTTATGAAATCACATTCACACTTCCTTTAGGGAATAATGGTAGAAATTCATTAACATCATGAACATTTAAACTAGGAACATAAAGCAACTGCAGTATTTTCACAGATGGATGTTTAGCAAAAACAGCGCAGATACTCTGTGGAAAACTGCAGTTATTAGTAGCATTGACACTTGTAGCTACTTCCCAAACTTTCACTTATATTCAGTTGTTTTGTCACTGCGTTGATTATTTGTCATATTTATTTGTCGCCTTGTACTCGAGTCTACCTTGTAGTTGACTTTCAAATGTAGTGATGTTTATTATTCAGAAGGTTTCTGTAACAGAAAGATGCATTACCATAGCAAAGATGTTTCTTCAGACGCACAACTCTCTGTTAACATGCCGTCAAACAACTACTAAAACGTCCTTGGAATATCTGTCATGTGTGTGACGGTGGGGAACTGATGTCTGATAGTCAAAGGACTTCAGCATGTTTGAATTTCTCTGTTTATGCATCCTGTTGTTTCTGCTCAATTAATCTTTCTTTGTGCTGTTTTATGTTCGAGGACGTCCTTACGCTAATAGCATCCACTTACGAACTCTCGACAGGTCATACATCAGATCTAATGTGATATAACCTCATAAATATTCTGTGAAATAAATGGATATTTCCTGTTTTCTGAAGTGACATTTTGGTCCATTGACCAAAAATGTCTTGCTTTTCTTTTCCCAGCATGCTGAAGTGTGAGTTAGCGTGAGTGCAGTGCGGTTGAAGTTGGCAGGCTGTTTGGCATTTGGCCTGACAGCAGGTGTACGTCAGCGCTTTAGGTTTTTGGGGAGTTTCTCAGCACTTACACGCTCACACCGCCTAAAGCTCTGCTAGTCTGTGTCACCTGTCGCTGTTCACCTTCATGAGAAATCTGCGGCATGCTAGCTGTCCTTTTCAAAAAAACTGCCTTAGAAAAGGTCACAAAATACTTCCAGAATTGTGTAAAAACCGACAGAATTAGACTGTTTGAGGACTTAAGATCGAAAGGTTTATGATACCGAACATAAAACTTATGCCTATCATCAAATTTCAACACTATTCAGTGGTGCTAGCTAGAAGAAACAAATGTATGAAAGTACAGAACAATCTTAAGCTACAATACAGCTTGTTGCAGAGAGGTTTGCTTTTCCTTTTTAATATGTATCTCAATACTCAATACTTTTGTCATTTCATCTGAATATCAACATTTGTGGGATTTAGTCAGTCAAAACAGTATTAAAGTTTATTGATCTAAATTTGTGTCTCTGGAAAATATGGTTCTTTGACATTGTACTGTATAGAACAGGCGTCAGCAACCTACGACACGCGTGTCAACAGTGGCACGCAGAGGGATAATCGCTGCCACGCGAGCGTTAGGGAAAACTGCATACTGACAAAATTTTTAAGGTAATAACTTCTCATAGTCACAAAGCCTGTTAGGAGCTATAAATACTATTTGCGCTAGTCTATGGATGCACGCGCGACCGGTGCACATACTAGACACTTCAGATCAAAGCCTCAGCAGTCTAACAGCGCTCGTTAATGTCAAAATGACTGAGATGGCCCATCAAATCAAAGTAGGTTTACTGTTCACAGAAGCAGAGCGTGAAGCATCAGTTTAACGTTAAAGAGAGCGAGGTAAGATAAAGCTGCAAATCATTTAACATTATTCAACTTTTAACAATACGTTTACGATAGAAATGATAATTACCGACAGCTATATCCAGTGATGCAAACAACAATTTTTTTTTTTTTTTCAAATATGGCCACTTGATTTTGAGAGAGAGAGAGAGAGAGAGAGAGAGAGAGAGAGAGAGAGAGAGAGAGAGATGTGTAAATTGTCTGCGCCTGTCTCTCTCAACAAACAATAAAGCAGAGTTTAGTTACTTAAAAACTTTGGCACAGTGGTTAACCAGAAAAATTTAAAATGGCACGTCATGCAGAAAAGGTTGCCGACCCCTGGTATAGAATATCAAAGTTTTTTTTTTTTTTGTGTGTCTAATTGTGATTGAGGGATTTGTGGACACATCAGTGATTTAGATTTGTGTAGTAAAAATTATATATATATATATATACATTTTCTTGTGAAATAAAAAAGATAAAATAAGACCCCCCAAAGGCCCCAAGTTGCATAATTTATATGTAATGTAATTAATGGGGTTATTATTCAATATTTCCATGAATTAGATACATTTCAGACATCTTCGCTTTTCATTAAAACCTATAGGCTATTTAAGTGAAAGCATTCAATTTGCATTCATAATGTTGCAATTATGACTTATCCTCAATTAAAATATGGGCAATTAAATATGTAAACATTCATATGCCTGTATGTAAGTCATAAAATAAATTTACCTTTCAAATAAATCTCTTTTAATAAAAGTCCACTTTTGTCTTTCATTGATTATTCAATTATTTAGTTAAATTGCCATATACAAATAAAATTTTAAAATAGAATAGTTTTTTAGAATTTATTTTACATGAATGTACATTGAATGATTGTTTTGTATGTAATTATGTTTTATAAACAGTTATCTAAATTTATTTTTATATTTAAGTAGGCTATGATTTAAAAGTGGATGCATAGTCCATATCTATCTATCTATCTATCTATCTATCTATCTATCTATCTATCTATCTATCTATCTATCTATCTATCTATCTATCTATCTATCTATCTATCTATCTATCTATCTATCTATCTATCTATCTATCTATCTATCTATCTGTCTATCTATCTATATGCATATTTTTAGTATTTTTAATTATTCATAGTTTATAACCAAGGACATTTTTATTTATCATTATATGATGCCTTTATTTTTGCTTTTATAATTTCCTTTCCTTTTATTAACAAAATTATCCCATATATTAAGTTTATTGTAGGCATTAAACTTTTACACACTCTCATAAAGTCACATGCTAATTATACACCAACATGATGACCCAATCTATAATGCTTTCTCATATCAACAGCCACAAACTCATCAGCTTGACTATCCTGACACATCGAGGGATGGTTCATTGATATTCTCTTGAAGTTGAACATCATTACGAAAGATCATTTGTCTCCTAAAATCTTCCAGGACTTCAGGCGATTACATCCTGTTGATTTCCTTGACAAGCCGGTGTATAAATATGATCTATTACCTTAGTAAATGTCCTTATTTTACTCCAGTCCTCTAAGATGACATACTTCGGCTGGTTGTATACTGTGAAAGCGAGCATCAAAATGTATATGTGGCTTAAAAGAATTAAAATCTTTTGATTCATGTCAAGCTGGATCTCCAAGCACATCCTAAGCTGAAAGAAAGCTTGCATGTATCGCAGTTGCACAACATGTCGAGCCATGAATGAACACTAAAAGGATTTATGTGCAAGGAGCAGTCGGGTTTGTTCCACCTGAAGAGTACAGAGTCTCACAGGTCCCCTGGGCACCTGAATGCACATGGGAGAGGAAATGCTGGCATTGTTTTGTGTGTAGGTGGAAAGCTTGAGTGTCTGATAACCGATGACCTTGAAGTGCCTTTTTTGTAAGTAGACTGTGCCCATTTAGTCACTATAGAAAAACATTCAGGTTAGTTTTCTTGCTCTTGCTCAAGGACAAATACACCAGTGAAGCAGATTCTTGTTAATTATATGTATATGCAGTATAGTTTTGATTCTCATTTTGATTAAAATTTGATTAGATTCAGTTTATTTGAGTGTATTTAAGTAATTTGTCAATTTTACATACAAAAAAGATTTTTTTTTTATATCGATATGGCTCATGGCCATATGGTTCAAGTTTAAAACAGATAGATAAAAGATAAAAAGTTAGATAAAAAGTGATCTAAATTAATTAAAAAACTAGTAAGAATACATTACCTAAAATGAGTAACCCAGATTATGTTACTAACAGTTTTCATCAAGTAAGCTGTAATCAGTAAAGGACTACAATTTGTTAGCGATCCAATCAGCATTACTTGCATCTACTTGTGTAGTTAAGTATCTCCATTTAGTTTTACAGGGGTGTTTACACGACACCATTTTCAATTAAAAATTAAAAACTTATGTGTTTTGGCCATTTACATAACAGTGCCATTTTAGTAGTCTGAAAATGCAAACCTTTGTAAATGGGTTTCTAAGTGGAAGCTTTTGAAAACGATACCTTTACAGTCTCTGTGTAAACTACAAAAATAAATATGTGAAAACGGTGATGTCATGCGTATGTGCATTACGTGTTCAGTCTATAGAAATGCATATGTGCACAGATGCGTAGTGTTTACACAGTGACATCCCCAACTACTGGCCTGATGTGCATAATATCGTTTTTTAGTAGTTTTCGCAGATCCTTCTGAACAGGGCTTGTTTTGACGACGTTATTGCCTGTTTGTGAAACTTTTCAAAAACGCTAAGGACAAACTTTCTGTTTTTAGTAAAATCATTGTCGTTTAAACGTACCTTAAGTTTGTCTCTGTGGATGGAGACCAGGGAGAATCTGGAATAGAAATCCTGGAGTTTAAGATGGACTATTGGTAAAACACGTCTAGAGGACAATGATGTTTGCCTATCCACCTTGAGGCCAAAGTCAATATTGAGGTGTTTAACATATTAATAGGAAATTAATCTGATAATGCTACCGTTGACAAAACTCTCCACAGTGAACCGTAAAGATAAATAAGCAAACAAATAGAAAATGTAATTTGAAGAGATGTAATAAACGCTAGGGTTTTACCAAGGGTGTCATTTGTGTGAAAGGCCATGCATATGCCATATGTACAGTCAGGTCTGGAATTATTCGAACACTGACAGTTTTTGTGCTTTAGCCTTTATACACCACTACAATGGATTTGAAATAAAACAATCAAGTTGTGTGTGAAGTGCAGACTTTTAGTGTTATTTTTAGAGGTTCCACAAATGTTAAAATGTAAAAAAAATAAAAAATAAAAAATAAAATAAATAACCCTTAGGTTTGATTGATATTTGGTTTAAACTTTATGTGTCCAAATACCCAAATAAAGGATTTGTTTAAATGGAAATGCCTCAGTTTAAACACATCGCTCATGGAGGAATGATGATTTTTTTGCATACTCCATTGTCCTGAGGGCCCATGACCCTCAAGCTTGAGTTAGACATACTGATGTGTAAATAAACAGGCAGGAATGTCCTTAATAATGAAACAAACAAGGACATCTGACATTCATCTGCCACTATTTCATTTACACAGTCACAGACATCTACTGTCATTTTCATTGCATCAATCAATGTAAATGTAAAAATTTAATTAGTTCATTAGACATTTCCTTTAATTCTGTGTGGGGGAAAAAATGCAAAGCTGGTAAACACCGATTGAGTAAATGCACAATTATTTAGCTGGGATTTCATTCTGATCTGTAATTATAGGGTAAACATAATTTGTTCAGTCAAGAACCAATTAAACACATAATGGTTAATCATAACTGGCTTCTCTCTCTGAGAACCTAGAAAAACAATATTTCAAAACATTGCCTTTGTTTAGAAAGGCATAGAATCATTTGTAGGGTGTAAATATATAAAGAAAATTAGACTTTGCTCTGAGCTGATTAGAACTTATGGCTGTTGGGTCTGCTTAATCAGAGCCATTGTTGCCCAAAAATAAACTGATTCAATTCTACATTTAATTTCAAAGAACATAGCTTAAATCACATTTACACAGTCACTTATGTTAAATATATATATGCTGCTGAAAATTCAGTAAATTACAGTTTAACATATATTAATATAGAAGATA
This sequence comes from Cyprinus carpio, assembly GCF_018340385.1. Taxonomy (NCBI): domain Eukaryota; kingdom Metazoa; phylum Chordata; class Actinopteri; order Cypriniformes; family Cyprinidae; genus Cyprinus; species Cyprinus carpio. Next base: position 6,615,589 of record NC_056613.1, on the reverse strand, counting down.
GTTATTTTAAATTGTAATATTTCACAATTTTACTGTATTTTTAAACAAAAAATGCAGCCTTGTTGAGCCTTGAGTCTTCTTTCAATACAAAATAATAATAATTACAGTGTATTTCACTGTATATATTACATGCATGTGATCCATTAGTAGTCAGAGCTTCTGAATCTACTACTATAGTTAGTATAAGCCTATGGTGTAGTAATTAAAGGGATAGTTCACCCCAAAATGAGAACTCGGTCATCATGTGCTCACTCTCAAGTAGCCACTGACCTCCACTGACCTCCATTTTTTTTTTCTTTTTTCTTTTTTCCTCTTCATACTGTGTGGAAGTCAGTGGCTACTGTCGACAGTTCGATTACCAGCATTCTTCAAAATATCTTCTTTCATTTTCAGTAGAAGAAAGACACTCATACAGGTTTGGAACAACATGAGGGTGAGTAAATTATAACAGAATTTTCATCTTTGGTGAACTAAGCAGGTTCTAACGCTACATCATTCTCACATCTGTCACTATACTTTAGCAGATCTAAAAAGAAAATCCTCTAGTTATTCATATTTGCATTCACATATGCTGGCCCTTCAGGAAGTGCTAACAACAATGTACGTTCTGTTGCCAGGTGATAGACCACAGAGCCAGAAAACTGATGGAGCTCATAATAGTAGGGCAACTCCATCTGCTTCAGTAACTCCTGATGACCATGCTATGGTAGCTCTTTAATACAACACATTTATTTTTTGTGGTCCGTTGGTGTTGGCTCTCTTCTGCTTGGTGCCAAAGGAGCTGGGTGTAATGTCTTTAATATTATCTTCTAGTGCTGTAATCCTGTACAGAGTCACAAGATGGTGTTAACTTTAATAAGATAGTAAACCCCAGATTTGAATACTCTAATTGAGCATGATTAAAATGTATAGCATGCTGGCCTTGAATGCATTTCGTCTGCTCTCAGCTTCAAAGCAATTTATTGTAAATCAGGGAGCAATTTTAGCAGGCCTCAGTGTTCGAACAAACTATGAGCCTGTTTTCGAATACCTGGAACAATTTTGCTGTTTGCATGTAATGCACATCTAGGTTTTGCCACTTCTGTTGGAATTTAAACATATTAGGGTGATTTCTATGGAAACCCATCAGTTGTCATTATGCGTCTTCTGTGTGTGCTTGAGGGAACAAGAAAACATCTATCTGTTTATATATTTATCTATTTATTTATGGAGACTCTGAGGGGGTACCAAGTATATCAGTAGCAATATCTCTATTAACATACTGTATATTGACATTAGCCTCTGCAAATATTGTCCTTTCATTCGTCATCCCTTTGCATGAATGGGGTGTTTTGTGAACAGGACACCTTTGGAAAAATTGACTCTTTAGAAAATAAATTCTCTCCTAAAACAGTCTGATAACTGTGTTGAACAGTGAACATGTATGCATCTCAAGAGAAGCCAGCCTTTTTTCCCCAATTTTCCAAGAAAATTTATTATATTTGAAACATTTTTATAAAAAAAAAAATCTAACAAAATAATAACAATAAAAAAAAAAACTAATTTTATACACACACACACACAAAAAAAAAAAACACACACACACACACACACACACACACACACACACACACACACATATGACCCTGGGCCACAAAACCAGTCATAAGTAGCACAGGTATATTTGTAGCAATAGTCAACAATACACTGTATAGGTCAAAATTATCTTTTTTTTTTTTTTATGCCACGATGCATTAAATTAATTTTAGAAGTTACAGTGAAGACTTTTGCATTGTTACAAAAAAATCTAATGTCAAATAAATGCTTTTTTATTATTACTTTCTATTTATCAAATAATCCTGACATTGATAATAATAAGAAATAAAAATGTTCCTTAAGCTGCAAATCAGCATATTAGAATGGATCATGTGACACTGAAGAATGGAGAAATGATGCTGAAAATTCAGCCATCACAGGAATAAATAAAATTGTTAAATGTATTAAAATAGAAAACAATTATTTAAAATCTTAATATTTTCCACATCTTTCAAAAACATTAAAACTTTAGAATGGTAGTGTTTGGATTTTAACGGTTTAATATTGAAAGTCTGGAACAACAGTAAGACAGCAAAATCTATAAATAAATGTCCTTTGAAAAGTAGAAGAACTAGATGATGAAGCCACGGTCAAATGCTTCTGGGAAAGTTTTAATGTGACCATCATATAACAAAAAGAAAAAGTTGATATCTGTTAGTTTTTATAAAAATCAGCCCCTGGGATATACTGTAACAGTGCACGTAGATGAAGAAAAACCCTCATATGTCTCTGGCCATTGATTTCCATGCTGGATTCTAGAGGTTTGAACAGCCGTTTGGGACTCCAGTGACATTATGACATCTGTTGACTGATTGCTTGACAGTGTTTGTACTCCCCTGATGCAAAGCACAGTCTGTACAGAATGAGTGCAGATACAAAGAGAACATTGAGGAGGGAAACAATAGATAATATTGATAAGTGACAGAAGAGCACAAGATTTTTTCCACTATGCCACATCTCCAGAACTCAGGTAAGGAAGGGGCTGTGTGTTGAGGAGGGCCCTGTTTCTGTCACATACAGTACATGATCTAATTCTTGTATGCTTCATTTCATTCTGGGGTTGCGAGTGGCCCTGCAGGATTCCTCACAAGTTATTAGAAAGAACCAGAGAATTTAGTGTTCACTTTTCCAGTGCTCATATACTCACTGAGGAAACAAGAACGTTTCTTAAATTGCAGAAACACCTGCTGTAGAGTTTCATTTGAAATTGTCTGTGGTAAGTAGTAAATAGAAGAAAGCACAGCAGAGGTTTGGAAGCTCATCTTGAATCTGTCACATTTAAATTTGTTGAGTGGTAGAATTCAGACTTCTCAGCTTACAGACAATTTTTTTTTTTTTTTGCTTTGCTTTGCTTCGCTTCACTTTTTTTCTATTCCACTTTCTCTTTTGTTTAGCCTTGTTTTTTTCTTTTTCTTTTTTGACCACCATGATATAGGTTCAGTTCACACAAAATGCATTTTTGCAGTTAAAAATGTGAGATACAGGAAAGTGGAACAGAAAAAAATGCATGGTCTAGAAATGTGTTTTTTTTTTTTTAAAAGCAGAACTTCTTTTAATTTCAACTCTTTTAACATGTCTTTTGCATATATTAGCATAGAAAAACAATGGAAATGTAGCACAGTGGAATGGAAAAATGCAGTCTGTGTGAATGGCCCCTAAGAAGATGACATTTTTTTTTCTTTTTAAGTGAATGCCTGTAGTAACATATTTTGGTTGAATTGCTTCAAATGGTTGTTACTAAAGGATGGCATCACCTCAGATCTGTGCTTGCTGCATTATTTATATTATCTTCTCACAGAACTCTGATCTGGTTTCTAATAATGGTGTTCAGTTTAGCTCAGGAACCTCATGCTGGTATAATCGGGGTCACCTTGAGAGAGCTATATATCAATTGTGTTTAAAAGACTTAGTCTTTGCAGGTTACGATGCCTTTGATCATTTTAAACATAATTTACTTAAAAGAGACCATCAAAGAGACTAACATTCATTTTGTAAAACTTTAATACCTTGTTTAATTCAGATTTTTTTAGCCTCAAAATGTCACACAGACATGTTTTGACCATTTATACTGTATGTTTCTATTTATTTATTTATTATTGAGCCTGGAATGGGTACTGTGTTTAATTTAAGCAGTCAATCACGGATAATCATTCAGTTATTTATGTCTCATTGCATTTCTGCATATTCAAACTTGTTATATCATGATTAGCTGTGAGACCTAGTAACCACTTGTTTTATGTTTTTTTTTTTTTTTTTTTTTTTTTTGTGTTTTTTGCCCTCATTGATTAAAACGACAACAATTTAAAATTAAAATATAACAAAGATATTGAATGTTAAATATGGTTTACATCCAAGTTGCAACATTAGGACTACTGTACATCAATTGTCAGATTCATCAAGTACTTTTGAATGGTAGAATATCAAAAGCCGCTATTTCAAAGAAATTCTGAAGGAACCCATGGCTTAAGGATGGAAACTGCCTTCCAGTTTCTAAATTACAAACTGATTTCTATAGGATGAGAAAATTATGATTTTGGTGCACCCCTGTTCTCAGACAAAAATGTAACCTTTTGTTACATGTACCCCTTTAATGGTACTTATATTTACCATTTAGTTGTAAATATGATACAAAGACATTCCTTTTAGCTTCGAGTGACAGCTTTGTATTTTGGCTTTTTGGGTTCAGTTGAAAATTACAAGTAGATAAGATTAGAGTTTGAACAATGAGTTTGATTTCCTGGAGCAGTACCTCTGGTAAAAATTCACAATTGTCCCTTTCTTTAATCAAACGTGTTTATCTGATAAACACTCTTAACTACCTGCATGCCACTTAAATACAAGCATACCCTACACAGGGGACTTGACATAAAGAGCAATTAATTTTGTGAAACAGATTAGACTGTGTTGCTAATGGCCAGATCTATTACGGAGTTGTGAACCGGTCAAAATGATAATTCCCTTGATTCTCCTAAATTTATGTCTCTTATTTTACTGGGAGTCTAAACTTCATGTTTTTTTCCAAACCGCTTAAAGGGATCAGTAGATGTTTAATGGAGGAGAGACATGCATCTGCTTTACTTCTCTCATCTCTTTTGGGATTGTCTACTTGGAAACGGCAATAATAATAAAGAGTCTAGCAATTTCTTCTGTTTTGTTCATGCATAGATTAGTTTTTCTTTTCTGTTTTTGAAGGGTATGAAATAAATAATTCATAAAGAAAGTATAATAAATGAGTGCTCTGGCAGAAACTCTAGTTTTAAATGTCAGGTGTAAGATGAGAGCCCATTATGGAAAATAAAGACAAGTAGCAGAGCAGTATGTGTGCTTCGTGTTTTGGGTAAAAACAATCTGTCTTCTATTTGTAAAATTCTTACTAAACATCTCAAACTTCCATATGAGAAGTAAACTTATTAGTTTTATCTCTTTATATTCTGCGATCATTATGAGTCATACATTTTCTGCCATTTACAAGCCATTTGCTGTGGGGTTTATTTCAGGTTTCTGATTCCTTTGACAGCTTTTATCTTCCCTCTTCCCTCAAGAGCTGTCATAATCAACTTTATACTTCTTTATACCTGCAGAATTTATGCCACACTTAAAATCGGAATATTGTTGCATTACATTACAAAATAACAAACGAAAGTACACAAGCATACTTTTCATGGAAAAAGTTTCACATAAATAAAGTTTTTTAAAGGAAAAGTTCACCCAAAATGAAAGTAATCCACCTCACTTGAGTTCATCTGAAAGTTCATCCCCTGTTGTCCTCTCACATCCAAATCCATCTTTAGAACAATTTTGACTTGTAAATGATGCTTGATCTGTGCATATTTCTCTATCGATTCAGAAGAGACTACTGTACTTTTTATTGGAGAAAGCAATATTATAGACTTGTACAGTATTTTACCCGTAAGCAGTGTGTTTCTTATAAACTCACAGCTTTACACTTCACAAGATGTTAAATGATTGACTGAAGTCATGTGAATTACTTGTGGATTACTGTGATTGTTTTATCAGCTTTTTGGACTCTCATTCTGATGGCACCCATTCACTGCAGAGGATCCATTTGTGAGCAAGTGATGTAATGCATCTGTTCAAATGAAGAAACGAACTCATCTACATCTTGGATCGCCTGAGGGTGAGTACATTTTCAGAAAATTTTAATTATGGGTTGAACTACTCCTTTAAAGACAAAGAGCATTTAAACATTTTGTCAGTAGTTAATGTAATGAACTCCACCTATGGTTATGTTGCTAGGGCATTTGTTTGAGGAGACCTGACTTCATACATTCTCTACAAAGCTAAAAAGAGGGAAGATTGCAAAAACTTCTAAGAAAAGCAATGCATTTTCTGAGAAAAGCTCTAGACTCAAGCTTGCAGATGACATTTGTTTTGATACTTTGTAAAATGCAGTGATATTCATGCATTACTTTTTTGGAATATCATATGTTTTGGTGCTGTAAAGAACCAAGAAACATTACGCTGATTTGAAGAACTTATAATGTAACATGAATACCTTTTCAAAGGCAACCCAAAAACCATATAAAGAAAGGTTCTCGATAATAAGATGGTTATTTGCTAAACCTAATGTGCTGTAAATAACCTATTTTTAATCAAGGCCTAAGTTTGAATGCCGTACAATTACCTGAACGGCTATACACATATATACACATAGACATATTCAAAGGCTATCATACTAAAAATCAGTATGTGTGAAGGCAATAGTAGCACCATTACTAAAAGCTCATTTTTTTTTTTTTTTTTTTTTTTGCATGATGCAGGCTATTAAGTTCCTTTATATCGCTCAGAAGCCTAGATAATGACTTTTCTTTATGATTTCTTTGCACAGTTAAACTTTAAGAGCTGTTTTCTCCAACATTTTAAGCCTTTTGCTGCTCTTGTGTAGACATCCAACTGTGAAGTACTGTATTTCGCACCGTCTAGTCTCTTTGACCCTTCCATCAATCAAAGGCAATAACTTCCAAGAATCACTGAATAACATGGGCTCCAGTTGCTCATCGCTCGATTGTGAAATTCTGCCTACAGTACCATTCCGTTCCTGCTGATTTTGTCCCATCTGGCACAATTCAATTAAGCATATGCTTGTGAAGTTTCAAATTGGAAAGTTTTAAGGTGCTAACTGTTCAGAAGAACATCACAATCTTGTTTTCGTCAAAGTGAGAAGGGGGTGTCACGGCAGAGTGGTTTATAGGTTCTCTGTCTGCTCTTCATTAAAAGTCTGGTTGAGTCTCATGTAGTGGCTGTGTTGTAATGAAAGGCTCACAGCAAGCACTGAGGTGGTAATCAGAAAGCCCAGACTCAACTGGTAACCAGGGCAACTGGAAATCAGGACTCTTTTTTTTTTCCCTCTCAGACATTTTGCTGAATGTCCATGGAATACTAATAACGTTTATTCTGTTTCGCTTGCCTCCAGTTGCGCTACACATCAAAACCCTGTCAAGAATAACGTGGAAATTGCGCTCAAGCAAATACATCGTACACATCATCAGCCAATCAAATTGATTATTTAAATGACAGACCTTTCATCCAAACAAGCGCATAAACAAAAACACCCCACCACTGCCAATCATCATTTCTGGATAAGAGGATTGTCATTGAGAGAACCTCTGTGCTCGTTTTGGTGAATAATCCTGGCTGAGGAAGGGAAATGGCAGGATTAAAGGGTAATCAAGCCCATGATGGATCTGGGACTGTAGAGTTCTCTGCAGTGCTGTTATAATATGATGTCATCTATTATACCCTGTGCTGATTCGTCATTGGACCTGTAGTCTCTGCAGGTGTGATATAATGGAGCTGGCCCAAAAACACACATTAGGAGCCGATAATGGTCATAATAAATCCCAGCATGCAGACAGTGCTCTATCAGAACTCGCTTGTCTGTGGGAATGTGCAGCCTACCGACCCCTGAGGAAGGATGGTCCGTGTCAGAGCCACCCAAGATGGCTGTCCAGACCTCTGTTATCTCATGGGGTCCTGCTGCGATGACACTCGTCCTGTTTTTCTCTTTGAAGTCTTTCTACTGTGTTTTGAGAGCTCCCTTGGCAGCGCTGTGAGGACATTTTTAATTCCGCCACGGTGCACTTTTTGTAATAGATATAATAGTTTCTGACTCAAGAGCTAAAAGTAGTTTTGCAAGTTTTATCTCCAAATTTCATACTAGTTTTGTTTCCAATTGTTTGCTAAATTACGATTGTCTCTATAAAAATGTATTTATTTACACTACTGTTCAATCATTTGTGATCGGTAAGGTTTAGAAAGAAGTCTCTTATGCTCACTATGGCGGGATTTATTAATTAAAAAATGCAGTAAAAACTGTAATATTGTGAAATAGTATTGCAATTTAAAATAATTGTTTTCTATTTTAATGTTTTTAAATATGTGATTTATTCCTGTGAGTGCAAAGCTGAGTTACTCCAGTCTTCAGTGTCACATGATCCTTCAGAAATTATTCTGATATGATGAATTACTGCTTAAGAAACATTTCCTCTTATCAGTGTTGAAAACAGTTGTGCTGCTTTCAGGATTCTTTGATAATTATAAAGTTCAAAAGAACAGCATTTATTTCAAATAGTTTAATTTCATCTGTCATTTGTCTGCCTGTCAGTAAGGACATTACATATGTGCCCATTTTGGGCAAGTTCTAACATATATAATTTGGAATCAATCAGGTGTATTACTAGAAATCTTGGCTGTGTTTCCCAAAAGCATTGTAAGCTTTTGGGAAGCACAACCCTTATCCATCAGTTGCATTCTCAGTGGTAAAGTAGCTTGTACAGATAATCCACTATGGAGAAATAATGATTATCAAGATTCTTTTGTCTGAGCAGACTGTTGTTGATATGACAACTGATTTGTAAGCAGGACCCAAAATTAACCTTTTGGCACACTAGGAAATAGTGAATAAACTGTCATAAATTTTTCTTACTAGCTATGAAACCACATTTTTTGTATATTTATTTATTATTAAAAAATATATATTTTATATTAAAATATATGCAGTTTTCCTTTCCTTGCAGGTAATTGTGTCACACAAGCAAATAACTGATTAAGCCATATTTTACTTGCATTTGGCACTTGGTGGGTGTTCGTTTTGGATTCTGTTTGTAAGTCAGATGCCCTAACAGCAAGTGTAGAACTATAGAACTTTGAAGAACAGCTGTGGTTAAGTGCTCTCAGGTTTTAAGTGAGGGACGATTACTAGTTTCAGCATACAGCTTCAATCATATACATGCAAGTGCTCATACTGTATGGGCCTTGAGTGCAGTTTGACAAAAGGTGAATGATGTTCTAAGTGATTTTCAGGCACTTGAGCAGAGTGCATGTGTTTTAAAAGCTATTCAAGAACATTGCGTTAACAGTCATTATATGATATAGGCAATATATATATATATATATATATATATATATATATATATATATATATATATATATATATATATATATATATATATATATGACTGAAGGACCCCACAACATCATATATTCCTGATTACTATCTTTGTGGAGACACTAGGACCTTCTAACAGGGTGTGTGTGTGTGTGTGTGTGTGTGTGTGTGTGAAAACTTGGTATTGTACATTTCTTTGTTTATCCACTTAATTCCTTTGAATACCAATAAGATCACCCTTGAAAAAAGGTGTTTTATTCAGTCTCATTAAAAAAAAAGAAAAAGAAAGTTGCCTTATGAAATAGCCCTAATGAGCCTTAAAGTGGAATTGATTAAATGTACCCATATGCTTCACAACCCCGTCAGTTTGGCACTGCACATAATTGGTCGTAATTAAAGAATTAAGTAGAATAAATTTAGGCACCGTAGTGCAAATCATTGCTCAGAATTCATGCTAAATTTCTTTAGGAAGGGTGACACTAGAGGACAAATATCTCATTACTACAACCAAAATTACTCCAATTTTAAGAATGCACAAGTAAGACTACATTTAATTGTGCCTCCACCGAAGAGATTTTCAGTTTCTGTGGGGTTTAGTGGAAGTTCTCTAAATGTTTTCCATTATCATCAGCAAAAGCCTACATATCTATAAGGTATAAATCAAATTAGAATGCAATTATCCTTTTTTTAATAATTATAATATAATTTACAATATAATATAATGTGTGTGTGTGTGTGTACAGTATGTGTGTGTGTGTGTGTACGCGTGTATGTGTATACCTGGTATTTCCTATATGTCCCCACACCACAAGTATAGTAATACCAGTAAATTTTGACCTAGTGTAGACCTTGTTTTGGCCCCCATGAGGAAATAAGCTTATAAATTCAAGTCATGCAAGTCATTCATACAGAATCAAGGTTTTTATTTATTTATTTATTTTTTTTTAATTAATGCAGAAAGTCTTCTATAAGGGGTAGTGTTAGGGTGAGGTGATAGAAAATAGTTTGTACAGACCAATGTGTGTGTGTGGCAGTGGCAAACACTTTAAATTCAGATGTGCATAATTATTAGGCAGATTACATACAGCTAAAAAAGTAAAAAATAACTATTAAAAAATGCAGTACTCTGGAAATTTCCAAATTATTAAAGTGTGACCATGGGACAATCAAGTGGTTTGTCAATCTTAAAAAATGTGTTGAGAAAAAAAAGTTGCAAATTAACAGCAAAAGATCTGCAAAGAATCCACCAGGAACCCTATAACTTCCAGTGATACCATTTTCCAGAAACACAACCTACCTTGAATCTCACGAAGAAGACAAGGAAAACTGAAACACGATCCCCCGCTTAATAAAAATTACAAGCTTAAGCATCAACATTAGGCCAATAAATACACAAGGAGTGATTTTTCAAGGTTTTATGGACAGATGAAATTAGTGTAACTCTTGATGGACCAGACAGCTTGGCCTGTGGTTGACTCACTAATGGACCCAGAGCACTAGTTCAAGTCAGGCGACAACAAGGTGAGGGTGGCATAACAATGTGGGCTGCTGTTATTAATGATGAGCTAGTTTGACCTTTTCTGGTTGCACATGGACTGAAAATGAACTCCCAAATTCACTGCCAGTTTTTGGAAGACACTTTCTTCAAGCAGTGGTATAAGAAGTGTCTGCAGCATTCAGTAAGGCCATGATCTTTATGCATGACAATGCTCCAAAACATGCAGCCAAGTTCCACTGTTTGGCTCGCCAGAAAAAAGTTTCACAGATGCAAGAATAATGGCCTGGCCCTCTTGTTCATCTGATTTAAATCCAGTTGAGAACTTTTGGGCCTTTCTCAAGTATGAGAGATTTACAATACAAAAACAACACAAGTCATTGAAAAAAAGGTTGGCTATACTGGCCACTGAATACTTTGAAAGGACATATGAATTATTTGTTTGTTTAAACATTATTTTATACTATTACACATTGAGATCATATAATCTAACTGCCTAATAGGTTTGCACACAAATGTTTGATAGTACAATATTTAATATACATATTGTTTTACACTGTCATACACATAATATATTAAATATTCAGTTATATACGGTTTGGGTTGGTTATTATTAATTTGATCTGATGTTCTTAAAAGTTAGAAAAACATGTACGATTTGTCCTTTGATAACAATAATATGAATTTTGTTGGATTTCATTCCATTTTGGATTGCGACCTTAAATTTAAATACAAATCGCAATTCTATATCCTGTTTGCCACAATTCAAATTTAAAAATTTTATTGTATTTTAAAAGGCATTTACTATTCAGTTTGGGATTTGGTGCATAATGTTGCAGAAATATAAAGAAACTACTCAACAAATTATCCTGTCTCTTCTTGTCACATTATCGTATCACGTCTGGTTAGGACACGCTGTTATACAACAGACGAAAAATCCATATTAATCAGCTGAACAGTTTTCCATCCTGTTCCGATCTGTGCTGACTAATTCAGAGCCTATATGCAATCTCGTGGAAAGAAGTGAGATTTTCTTTTCCCCAATCTGTTTATATATTGTACCAGCATAAGCAATGTTTATTAATATCAGCCTTTCATTTTCTATTATGTTAAGAGTATTCTGCTGCTGTGGGTGTTTATTGATTTGATTTAAATAGCTATCTCTATGATGTCTAGGCTGATTTCTGCACTCATTCATTTTAATAATGCCTCAGTTCTCCAGTGCAAACATCTGTTTATGGCTTGCCATATTGTTCATAAGTCAATACCTATATTTATGATTAAATCTGTCCTTTTGCATAACCTTTACCCCTCTGTAATTCTTAAGGTTCAAGGAGGATTTACATGCATCAGAATGCTATTAATTATTTATTTATATTTATGCAAATTTCTGCATTGTATCTCAGGCATTACACATATAACAGCATGACATTTTTCTTGGTGAATCTAATGTCATTTGCCCCAAAACAGGCTGCGGTGTGTTAAAAACAGAAAAGGCTGTGCTCTTGAATCACCGGTTTCAAAGGGTTTAAATCCTCTGAGAAATTTTACCATCAAGTGGGATTACTTCTTGAGCCAGGAATGAGGGAATCCATAAAGATTTAAGCTCTTTGGAGTGGAAGTATGGCTCTGTTTTTGCAGGGCGCAGGTCAATAATGTCACTCAAAAGAAAAACTGAGGGCACATCATTCAGTAAAGTGCCCATGCCAATATTCATGCTTGCTTTATCATCACACTTTGAAGAAAGTCTATTTTTTAAAACACATAATTTTAATGCACATCAGTGTGTGCTCTAAATAGCATTACTTTTCTATTTTATTAAATATATAGAATGTCCTTGATATTTGGTCAAAAACATTATTTGGAAGTGTTTCACATTATTCACATCAGTGTTATTTTAGGATCATTGGTATATTGTTGTAGTTTTTAATAATCTGTTTTTTTTAAAATATATTTTCCATTTTAATTTTAGTTAACATTTGAATAATTCATTTGATTGTTTTTGTCATTTGAAGTAGCTTTTTTATTTAAAATTAGAAATGATGAAATGTTTACGTTTTATATATGTATACACACACACACACACACACCCACACACACACATATATATTTCAGTTAAAAATATATATATCTTTTAATTTTATATATGTAGGTATTATTTTATATATATTTTATATATATTTTAATTATTTAATTTATAATTTTAGTTCACTAAACCCTAATTTGCATGAGGCAGTTTTGATAATGCCTGTGGTAAAATTGTAGTGTTGGTTTAGAAATAATTGTAGTTGGTGGAGTTAAAACTTAATATTTAAACTAATTGCTTCACTGAACAGTTTGCTTAAGACAGCACAAAAATAAACAGACAGATAAATTGTTGACTAAAACAGAATTGATTTACATCCAGCTGGGAGAGAAACAAAGTCAATTTGAAGGCTGTCTCATTTTAAATCCATTATGCTGTGCTTGTGATGACCATCAGAAAACAGTAAAGTGAAGCAGACAATTAGTAAAAGAAAGTTGAATATGAGTTTTTTGAGACTGAAATTTCCCAAAGCAAAAAATGCTGCAGAAAAATGCTTCGGAAGTCTGAAAGCCAGAGTTCAATTTATGATTTAGAATGAAGTCTGTTTTTTTAACCCTCATGTTGTATTCTGGTCATTTTGACCCCAAGAGGAATTTACTTTTTCTAGATAATGTCAGTTAATATTACAGTGTATATAACACGGTATTTAAAAAAAAAAAAAAAAAAAAAAACTTTAAGGTTTCATCAGCTGTATATCAACTTGATTTCTTTCCATTTGTACAAGTTTTGTATTTCTTTTTGATCTGTGCTTATGCGCCTCAGTTTTTGAATGAATATTGCGAAAATTATCTAGAAATAATGCTTTTTTGGCCAAAAACTGAGGTGCTTGAGCTCAGATAAGTGAGGCATTCAATCAGTCAGTTTCGAAAAGAAATAACAAGTTGACAAAAAGATTAAATCCAAGATCTGGTGATAATATAGCATGATAATGTTTCACCAGGAACACCATAAATGATTTTCTGTGCAGCATGAGGGTTAAATATATGTTTTATTTTATTTTTTCATTTTGCATATATTTAAACATATATTACCATGTACATATTTTTCCTCTAGTAATTGTTATTAGCATAAATCTGGTTTTAGAATTCATCCTGCACTTCCATATTCATATGCTTCAGACATTTTAACAGTCACCTGGAGAAGCATCAGTGAGGATTAGACAGTAGACAGCTTGTAAGGCCATTCCTGGGTCTTTCTGGCTAATCGCAGGCGCATAGATCATTCAGCAGACATCACACGAGTACTGGGTTACAACTGAAGCAGGTGAGGATTGAGATGAAAATTGCTAGAATATAGTGTGCAGTAAATCACATGAAAATGACTCCATTATGCTTGCAGGTCTATGTGTTAGTAAATATGCCAGTGGAGGTCACACAGTAATGGCACAGAGGTCAGGAAAATAAACAGAGGTCAGAATTTTTTACAATTTGCATCTGTGAGGGTTATAAAATCTTGGAGCTTTTAGATATCATTTTGTCTTTTCAACATCTTAATGAAAATGCATGCAAACATAGAAAAGGCAGACTATTGTATAAAATAATGCATGTGCGATATAATTACCAGTGCTGCGTGAGGAATGTTTCTCATTCTTTGTAACACTATTTTATCTCAGCTGAAGGCCACAGAAATATTCTACAGTTGGAGGAGATGTTTAATATTTATATTGCCACTATAGGTCTCCAGAGGCCACATGCGCTAGGCAAAAAACCCTGCCTTGAGATCATCCTTTGAGAAATGCCTCTCTCTTGTACCCATAAATTTCCCCCATCCTTCAATTCAATTCAGATAGACCGGGAGGAGATCACATACATCACGTAAATGTGAGGATGAGCCCTAATGCTTATGAAGTGCTGTGTTTTGTACACAACATATTGCTGTAATTTAATTTTGGTGACACAAATAGTAAATGGTAAACTTCGGACCTGGATTAATCAAAAGTTTGATAAGTCGGTAATATTTTTCTTTCTCTTTACGGAATTATATTTCTTCAGCAATTATGGATTAAATTAATCAGAAGTGACAGTAAAGACATTTATAATGTTGTGAAGGGTTTCAGTTTTAAATAAAGCTGTTCTTTAAAGTTTCTATTCATCAAGGAATCCTCATGGTATCACAGTTTTCACAAAAATATGCAGCAAAACTTTTCAACATTGATATTAATAATAAAAAATCAGCAAATTAGAATGATTTCTAAATGATCATGTGGCACTTAGATTGGATTAATAATGCTGAAAATTCAGCTTCGTTATCACAGGAATAAATTACTTTTTAAATATGTTAAAATACAAAACAGTTACTTTTCATTTTAATAATATTTCATAATATTACATATTACACAGACAGTCACACGATCCTTCAGAAATCATTCTAATATTGCACCTGTATATACAATTTTGTCTTTTGGGTTACAATATAGCTGCAAAATAATTTGAACTTTTTTATTTATTTACTTTTTATTTATAAATTTTTCTCCATGTTATTGTTGTTGAAAAATCCATTTCAGATCTGGCCCTGCACAGCACATAAGAACAAATTAGATTGTTTTTGCTCACTTTACATGTCATCATGATATTACATGATTACACAATAACATAATAAGCTGTAATGTGGACCAATCCAATGTCAAACATCCAAACTTCTAGTTATTGTGACCAACCTCAATTACTAATTTCTTTTAATTACACCAACATGCCTTATAAATCAGTCAATAATGAATAAAAGACTAACCACAATATGGCAGGAGTAGCATGGCTCTTTCTGCTGCTGGAAAGGCTCATCCTCTGGACTTCCCAGGCACTGTGCCCGGCGCTGGCGCTCCCCCACACAATAATTAATTCTGTGGCCACCAAGCAAGCCCTCGTTTAATGACTGGAACTTATATAATTACAATAGGGGCACAAGACCTTGGCAAGGTCACTATCAGTTTTTGATGGCATTTTATTCTGCCAATGTGGAGTTGAAAAGTAGCAGACCTACTTTCTCACCTCTTCCTCGTCCTTCACTAATGTCTCTTTCTACAGCAAAATTGAAAGACAAGAATACAGCAATGTTCGTTTATTCATTTCACCATTCTGGTTGCTTGAGCATTGGGTTCTGATTGATCCATACGCTTTGCAATGATTTTCCTAAAACAATGTCTCATTATCCACTTTGTGTGAGTGACATAGCGAATAGGTGTCTGTAAAGTGCTTCACAGAGAGTTGCAACAAAGAAAAATCAATAAAACGTCTGCTTCATGAATGCTAGAGAACCCTTTTCCATATATTTACACTCTAGTGACAGCTGCCTTTTGAAAAGCCATTCATTTTCCCTCTTTGCATTGTAATGGCTATAGTGGAGTTAATCAGGGATTTCCTTAGTGCATATGGAGTGGGCAATGATGTTGTTTTGTTTTCTTATTTATTTGAGTGGAAACACAGATTTGTGGCTGTGGTTGGATTTGCTTCCAGGGGAGAAAATGAACACTTTCAGCTCCATTTGAGAGCTGGCATGTGGCAGGAACTCAGTGGGACTTTTGTTGTCAGTTTGAGTGCCAAATGCATTTCTCTGCTCATCAGATCAACCGCACCTTGCTTACACCAAGGCGAGACGTTTACCGAGTTCAAACATCTTGGGAAGCGACTGTGTGTCTTCCTTCACCTGATTTACATTCCACTCCAGATGAAACCAGAAGTTTAGATGTGTGTCAACTGTTGTGGATTTCCTTGTGCTATGATACTATCAAACAGACAGGTCATGCTAACATATGGCTGCTCCTCGCAAGGATAAATTATATTTTTTGTTGGTTGATAATGTTGAGATCTTTCACACAGGTTAAAAGCCTCTCTGCACATTTTTTATTTCTTGTTTTCTTGAAGGTTTTATAGAATATTGAATATACAAGGCCAAACAACACATTGAAGATGTTCTTAAGTGCATCTGTTTTCCAAAAATTACTTGAGATTTGGAGGACTGCAGACTGGAGAATTTTTTTTTTGCTTTCATTTTTTATTTCTAAGTTCGAGGTTAACGCAGAAAAAAATAATATAGATGAATCATGAATCAGCATTTAGCTTTAGCACATATATCCGGTACAAATTATTTAGTAACACTTTACAACTAATTTCTATTTATATATTTATTTAGGAGCAACATTACTTTTTTTTTATTTATTTTTTTTACATACAGTATGTAGAAATGAACTTAGATTACTAAATGCTATAAAAGTACAATTTATTGTTAGTTTATTTTAGCATGGATTAAGTAAAATGCATACATAAAAACTAATTACTAATTACGAGTAAAGCCACTGAAAGACACTAAAACCACAGCATCCTAGACACCTAATCAATAGCATTTACAATAGCAAGAGTATTAATAAAACTATGGATTGTCTGAAAGTTATACACCTTAACAGATTTGAACAGAATGTTTAACTTTATAGCTGATATGCTATGACAAGCAGTTTTTCCCGCTTTATATTTGACTATAATTATTTATTGCTGTGGTACAGTAATGTTGATAATGGTTTCAATGAGCTGGTTCAGTGAAGGATTTTAACAGAGTGATTTAATAACTCCGTCATAACAAAGACCAAAAAATAAAAAATAAAAAAATCACCAGCTATTGGCATAATTATGTAATCTTAACGGAACAAATAGCTTTGTAAATTTGAAAAATATTAAATAATTATTTAATATGTAAAGTAAAATGTGGGGTTAAAATCTGATGAAAAATGGTCCTCACATGCAAACCTGAAAAGCTTAAATACGTCCCACTCACAGGAAACCTTCAACATTAGCATGCAGCCCATTGTTATATTTGTTTATAAAAAGTAAATATTTTCTTTATCCTTGTTTGTCACCAATAGGATACCTTATGCATACCTGTTTGCATAAATTAGTCTTCACCTCGTTATGATTTGAGGATGTGCCCACACAAAACAGAACACATGCTGTTTGTCATTTCTTTTGCAACACAATATGAATATCTTATGCAGCCTGTTTGAAAGTGTCACAGTGAAAGTCACTTTGTACTGTGTTATCATATTCACAAAGAGGGGAAAAAAATTATCAGATCAACCTCCCGTCTTTGGCAAACCCTGAAATTACTTGTTTGTGATGAGTTCAGTAGCGTTGAGTGGAAACAACATCTACTTTGCATGTTTTCTATTTCAATTTCACACAAGGGTTAAAGGGCGTTATGATCACATCAACATCGGCACAGCAAAATTACTGTGTTGTTCAGTGAATGTGATTATAGTGTATTGAAATATTACATCTCTGAGTGAGTTCTGTCTGCATTCCAGAGCAGAGCTCTTCTGAGTTTTTTGTGACCTTAGTTTGAATATAATTATGGCTGCATTTATTTAATCAACACTACAGTAAATTCTATTTCTTGAGTTGTGCTGCTTAATATTTTGTGGAAACTGTGATCCTTTTTTTTCTGATGAATTCTGATGAAATAATCTATATTATTTCTCTTAATACTCTGTATTGATTTATTCAGATTTTTTTTCAGTAGTTTTTGTTGCTGTCAGAAGAGCACTTTTTGGCCTACTAAAATATATCTATACCACTGAATTTGTTCAGCTGACATGAAAATTGCCCAGCTGTGTGTATTTGGACATCTGCTTATGTTTTGCAATGATTGAGTCTGTGTAGAAAACCCTTTTAATGGAGGTGGTTTGGGTGTATACAAAGAATCAGCCTGGATCAATCTGGATTGATCAACTTTAGAATTGTCTCTTACAGAATTATTAGTGGACGAGACTCAGTGTCTCTTGTGGAAGCAGAGTTGACCGTTGTTTCGTTATTGCTCAATGGCATTGTGAGAAACCAAGACCGACACACCAACTGTTCATGAAAACATCGATATACCTCTGCATGTTTGTGAAGGCTCTGATTGTAAAACAAGCAAATAAGGGTTGCAAGGTTTAATCAAACCCTGGTTGACTCTGTGAATTGGTTATGCTGTCTGATTGAGACCGGGTCTCTCCTCGCTAATCTCACATGGTCAATTAGAACCACTCCAGACAGATGTCAGTAGTGTCTTGGAATGCATTGATTAGAACAGCATATGAGTGAGGCTCTAGCAGAGCTCTGTCTTTATAGTGAAAACCGTAAGGTGGGTAGTTGTTTACAGTTGATTATGTTGTAAGGCAAGGGTATTTAGAGGGTATAGCAGTCCCTGCATGCAATATGACATGCAACTTAGGGAATCATGAAGAAAAGATTTCATTTGAATGAACATAACCTTGTCATGGGTGTTTTCGTTAATGTCTTCAACCTCTACAGATAACTCTCTGACAAGGAGAATGTCATCTGGTAGTTTTTTTCCTTTGATTGATGTGACTGATTTATCATGTTTATGTTAGTTACCAGATAAATGCATATATCCATCTTAATTGGATATATATAAATATTATGGATAAAGACTCATACTTTAACCGGAAGCAACTTTTTGAAATGAAAAATTCATCAAAGTCATTTCATGCCATTCTAAAGATTAATTATGTAGAAAAATAATAATTATGATGCATATACAGTAGCAGTGCTTTAATGTTTTACCTATTGTATTACTTTGCTGTATTGCATTGTTTGCTTTCTAAACCTCTTTCTAAAAGAAATGTGCTAAAGAGTCCAAACCAAATCAAACTTCAATAAATTGTTAATATATATTTTTTAAATTATATATTAACTGTAGATTGTTTATCACATGTCCATTGCCAAATACATGCCTATTTCCTTTTTTAATGCCAGCCATGTACTTTAGTGAAGCAAAAGGTATTGCAAATCCTGAGCAGTGGCTCCATTACTAGCAAATTAACAAAACAACAGCTTTGCAGTTTGTCCTTTTGATTAGCTGAGCACTTGCTAATAGAACAATTGAAACAATTGTATCTGTGAAATTGTTACAGAGGAAGCAATGGCAAGTAACACATTGATTAAATGTGAAATTTAAAGTAGAAAGACTGAAATAGTATTTTCTTGTAAAGCATACTCCAATAATTGTTGCTTTATTTACAACTTCAAAAAATAATTTTTCACAGTGTGTGATCTTGTTTTTATTTTGTTGGCATATTTTCCATCCCAATTTAACCCCTTATTTTAATTATAAATTTTAAGACCACAGATGGTCTCAGATTCAGTCCTACTAAGGTCTCATCAGTCGAACACCTCTTCATAAACCAGCATTATAAGGTCTGCATATATAGAGCATTTTTTGTTGTTGTTAAAGTAAAATAACCTTTTTTTTTGTTGGGGGGTATTGCAAATTGCATCAGCTGAGAATTAGGATGTGTTGCTTGCTTTATTGCATTTCACACCAGTTCACACGTTATCAATGTTCACAACATCAGTGACGAAACTAGCAAGTTGCAAGTTGCTTCTTCTTCTTTTTTTTTTTTATCAAAATTCTGTCATCATTTAATCACCTCTTTCAAAACAGAGCTTTTATGACTTTTTGTAACAGATAATGCAGTTCGAAATTCTAAATAACTGAATCATCTCAAATCTCTATTTAGGTCATATTCTCCACTAAGCTTGTTGTCGCTTTGCTTTTTGACTACTTTTTGTAAATTAGACCAGAGCACCTTAGTTACCTCTTTGATCCAACCGTGATGTCGTTTGGACGTTTACCAAACAGATATCAATGCTGCACTTGTAGAAGAGAATTAGAAGCGGTAAGTGAAGTCATTATTTTGTACACTGCGTTCAGAGTCTCCATTAACTCTATCACTTTCAATCGCTGAATGCAAATTTAGCCGAAGCAAATGATTGTACAATTCAACTAAGCGAGGGATTGCGAATCCTAATGCTGTTCTTGTCTTGTAGCCTCGCAGAAAGCATGCATTCTGATTTCTTCAATATGTGACAAGCTGTTTTCCCAAGCAGATGAGCTTTGCTAATGAGCTAATGCGATCTGGTTTGAGAAATGTATAATGAGACCTGGCTGCATGCGATTTGAGCTGCAATAAAGTAGGCCATTGTGAAAGAGGCATTTCACTGCTTAATGGGGCTCTTCTGGAACATTCCTCCTGCCCTAAAGTTCCTATTAACTTAAAGTTGTGATGGACCTCTTCAGTGATAATGATCTGATTTGCTCATTATTCTATAACTCAATCTAGCAGAATTAACAAGATTACTCACAGTGCGGCCGGGATCTGTTGCCAATAACATCAATCTCGGATCATATTTTCAGACTCGTTATTAAAATGAAACCCTCTTTTCCAAACCAAAGCAGTTAGTTTTATAAAGCTTTTCAAAGCAGTGGAACGTTTCTTCCCTGGAGAATGATTTTAAAAGATAGCGAACAAACTTGTCAGTGCGATTTGGACTCTTGTTTCTGATATGAACATCATTTGCCCTCTCTTGCTTCAGTTGTGATGTCATCTGAAGAGGCAGAAGAGACCCTAACATGACTTTTCACAGGATTTTCCAGTGATCATGGCAGCAGTGATGCATCAAATGATGGAGTAGGGAGTTATAAATGGGCATTTATCCAGACACAAGATGTGACTGAGCACAATTACTCATTATATGTGACAGCATCTAAAATAGAAACATTTTAATGTTTTGGAAAGAAGTCTCTTATGCCCCATGACGCTTGATGCAAATTATGGGAGTAACTTCTATTTACACTGTAAACGGTCACCAATCTGTGAACACAATAATAAGCATTTTCAAAAACTGGGTACAATGAGGTGACATTATTTTACTTACCCTCCAACCATCGAGCATTAAAAGGAAATTTAAAAGTGGAAAAGTATTAACAAATTAAAGATCCCCCTCCTATTTGCAGTAATGTTACATCCGTGTTAAATATCATTATAGTTATATATGTCTGATATAATGTAATATATTTCCTAACAATTACATTTTACAGCATCTGTGTGAAAACAAACCTAAAAAAAGAGACTTGAGGATTTGGGGAGAAAATGAAAGATTCTTAGTGAATTAACAAGGAAGTATTCATGGTTCACATCGTAATTTAAATCGGGAGAGCAGACCACAAATGCACAGTATAGTCTATGTTTTTCACTTACTTATAGTGGAATACAAAGGAAACATGAAAATAATCAGAAGGAAATGAATGCATCAGCTGAAAATAACTATTCTATACATTAGATGTTTCTATATCACATCACATTTATATATCAAACATAACGTTATTCTCCTGACTTCTGAAAATAGAAAGTGGATGAAAATTTATTCAAAATAACGGATAAGGTTAATTTGTTGTGCAATCTTACGGTTTGTAATGATTTGTTCCAGTCTTTTTGAGTGGAACTTCCCCAAACCGGAAGTAATTTAAAACACAGACGTGTTAGAAAAAAACATGGATTCTTTTGATCATTAATATATGATCATTAAGGCTGCATGTGCTTGATCCAGTAAAATTGTAAAATTATGAAATATTATTATAATTTAAAATAGTTAAATTCAATATTCTAATTCAATATACTTTACATTTTAATTTATTCCTGTGATGCAAAGCTGTATTTTCAGCAGAATTACTCCAGTCTTCAGTGTAACATGATGCTTCAGAAATCATTCTGATATGCTGATTTATTATCAATGTTGGGAACCATTGTGCTGTTAAATGCTTTTTGGAACCTGCTATTATTTTTTCAGGATTCTTTGATGAATAAGAAAGTTAAAAAGAACAGCATTTATTCAAAATAGAAATCTTTAGAACAGCATTTATTAAAAATAGAAATCTTTTCTAACAATGTAAGTCTTTACTATCACTTTTTATCAAGTTACCACATCCTTGCTGAAAAATAAATATTGATTTACTTCAAAAATAAGAAAAGAAAAGAAAAGAAAAGAAAGGCAATTTACTGACCACAAACTTTTGAACAGTATATATTGTTACAAAAGATTTCTAAGGATGGACGAATAGATACATAGATAGATAGACAGGCATACAGACTGAATCTTCTTCATTATACGCTTTAATGAGCAAATGTCCATGCTATTATATATGTTATATGTTTTAAACTGCATTATACTGTACTATTTAATGGTATAGTCATGAATACTATAATGTATTTTTAATGTGGTTACAATTATTTATGGAAAGATAAGGCATTCTGAATAAGTTAATAATGGATTATATATCCTACTGGCTTCAAGTAAAGTGCTACTGTAAGGAGTGAAATTATTTCCTTATGAAATTATCTCCTTATGAAACTAAGTGTTAGGAACAGATGCCATGCAACAAAACCATAAAACTAATCTGGAGAAGAGATCTCCAAAGAGAGCAAACAATACCTCTCTCATTGCTCATTTACGACCCCCTTCTCCCCCCTGCCCTCTATGCCTCTCCCTCTTTTCCCCCCAAAAAGTTCACTCAAAGTTTATTAAGAATATGTATATACCACATATCATGTATCTTGTGAATTTTTTGTTTTTCTCTTCATGTTTGGTATCAGGGATGCACTGATAGGATTTTTTGGGGCGATACCGATTTTGACAAACACTTATTGGCCGATACCGATATTTGTCACTTCCTCTCTTATTTGAAATTTTGGCATCAAAATAGATAGTATTTTGATCATGTTTTAAATCAGCAAAGTTCAAAAACACCTGCATTAAATTATACTAGCAGAACACAATTATACTACATTAAATTATACTACTTAAATCATACTACACAAACAGACACACATCAGCACAGGAAAACTGAAAAGCATGATCGAAACAGAGGCTAAATGTTTCTACCCTGAGCAGCGCTAGCTCACGGCATTATTTGACTTTTCAGCACTTTGCCTTCCTTCATATGAGTGTCTGTTCAGCAAAGTGACATCGAATTTGATTGGTCCTTGGGGACAAGAAATGCTTCTTTGAATTCTTATCTTTTGTACTCAGTAGTGCCTTTAAATGAGCTCAAGGTTTTTTCACCATCTTATCTGAAAAATGTTCTGTGGCTCTCTGGAACTAGAAGCACACTTGTAAGTCATGTTGAATACAAATCCACTTTATCCTTTGAAGAAAAAAACGATACCTGCAGCATCCACAGACTTACCGAAATTACCTGAATGAAGCTGTGGCTGCGTTGCTCTTGGCATTGAGGGAGGGATATTGAGGGCAAAAATTTGAGCCTATAAGATAATTGTAACCAGACGAGTCAAATATTTTGTCTTTGATGTTCAAGTGGAATGTCAGTATTCAGTGTTCATTATTCAGATCTGCGACTATTATGAATTTGGAGACATCATAGGTACATTTCTAGACATAAAATGTTAGTGTGCCTTGTAAGATACCTTCTTTTGTCTGGAAAGAGCTCAGTGAAAACATCAGTTCAGTACAGAAGGAATTTATAAAAGTAATGAAAAATGAGTAGTTTTACCCACAAATCTGTTTATGTATTTTTTTATGTGTATCAGAGTAAAACATAGTTAGCCTAGCAACATTCTAAATGGAAAAATATTTGTATGACATACAGCATTTTTATGTCGAGTGTTAGTTAGTTAGTTAATTAGTCACTTATCAGGTTATAATGGCTAGGATGCTGACTTAAAAAGTGGCACACTAGATTTCACTGGCAATATCATAGTTTAAGATAAACAGTAAAAGTATGATTCATCAACAACAATTCTACTACTACTACTACTACTACTAATAAACTACTCATTAATAAATAACATTTTAAAATATATTAAAATAGATAATTGTTATTTTAAATTGTAATAATATTTCACAATATTACTGTTTTCCATTCCAAACCTTTGAATTTTTTTAATTTAATTTTATTATTTTATTTTATTCCAGACCTTTGCAAACTTCTGAATATTATTCTTTTCTTTTCTTTTTCTTTTTTTTTTCCATAGTAGATCCAAGTGTTAAACTTTGGCTTTAACTAATGTACCTATTTTCCCTCCATGGGCCACAAAGTTAGGCTATTTCTTACTGATACTGATGGCTACTGATAACCAAATATTTAACTGATGGATTCGGCACAAAAAGCTTTTTTATTATCTGAGCTATGGACTTTATGGTTGGCTTCTGAATTGCGTACTAAATAAATAAATAAACAAACAGACTGCTCAATGCAGATGTTCTGCCTTTGATAAACACCTTTGATGCACAAAGAGAAAATGTCCTGAGATCATGAAAGCGTAAAATGAAGTTTCTACTAGCAGAAAGCCTGGCCATTTACTTCTGCATTATGTATCAAAGTACTCTGTAGTATTATCTGGTAAAGGGGAGAGAGGGCAGACAGGATCAGTTACACGGCAGTGAATGCAAGGCAAACCTTCTCTGATACTGCAGGAGAACTTGTGATAAGCCCATTGGAAAGGTCAAAGTAAAGTTTAGCAATCAATCAGAGGAATCTGCCATTTAGACAGCTTAACTATCCAAGTTGTTTATCACCATGGATAAAGGAATAGCTCTAATGCAGATTCAAACCTTGACTCTGGATAAATAAAAGTCAGCTTTTATGTAAGCAGGTAATTTCATATTCAGCTGGGATTTGTCTTCTGCTTAAAGTTGGGAGTTTGTATCCATTACTAATTTCTGAGCTGGTATCAGATGACTTTCAGACATGCGTTTCGAACACCCATGCAACTTGTTATAATCTAAGCAATGTTAAGAAGGTGTAAATTGGATCTAGGTGAGGCATTGTGGTGCTCCTGTAGTAATGAAAAAAACAGGTTCTAACAGACAGGAGGAGTAAGAAAATAACTCAGTAACTCAATTTGTAATCAGTGGAAGTAACTTGTGCAGGGTATGCATACTAACATGCTGGTTCTGTATCCAAGCTACTCATTTTATTTCTACCGTTCATATACTATAAATTCGTCTAGATGGATTTTAACATGATACTGAATAAACATAAAATGGAGGTTTTCAATGTTTTATTTTATTTTATTTTTTTTAGAATTATTTCATTGACTTATTAATTGGTTTCTGCATTAGTTAAAAAAGAACTATTGACTGGGCCTAATTTAGCTGTTCCCTTGTTTTAGTAAATTATGGCCAAGTTTAATTTAAGTTAATTAATATTTCATTTTATTTTATTATCATACTTTTCATTGTTTTTATTTAATTTAATCAAAAAGAGAGGAACGGATAGTAAATCATCGCCACAATTTCAAATGAAATAAGGAAACAAATGAATAAAAATAGGGAACAAATTGTTAATTAAATTGTCTCTGTTACATATGGTAACTCTCGTTCCCTGAAGAAGGAAATGGAGACGTCACGTCGGTGACCGACCATTTGGGATATCTCTTCAATAGACCAATCTACTTCGAGTGTAAACTAAACAAGCCAATGCACATTGGCATGCAATTATTGCATCCAGCTGCCACTGATCACAGCGTAAGTATAATAAGGCAAGAGGTGCAATGCATACCAGGTTTTCGCTGAGGAGCCGGTGACCCGGCTGCTCAGCAGACAACCATCAACATACGTAACCGAGACGTTCCTCTCCGTTCCCTCCTTCAGGGAACAAGGGTTACCATACGTAACCGAGACGTTCCCTTTCAGTCGGTGACGGACAAATTGGGATCCCTACCAAAGCGCCATGGGTGCTGCACCTTCCAGTGCCCTGTGCGAGCCGCCTGCGCCTCTATTTGGTGTAGGCCGGGGCTCGGAACAAGAAGTTCCACTCACCATTGTCAAAGCACTACCTCACTGAGTGAGACTGGCCTTTGCTCCAGCCCTTTCTGCAGTAAGGAAGGTATGACTGCAGGTTCCACTTCAAGGCATAAGCGTGTCTCGTAGATGGTGCTCTCGCTGAAGTGATGGTGTTCGCTGCCTCCTGGGGTAGGTCACTTATTGCACCTGCTGCCTTATTATACTCCCGCTGTGATCAGTGGCAGCTGGATCCAATAATTGCATGCCAATGTACATTGGCTCATTTAGTTTATACGCGAAGTAGATTGGTCTATCGAAGCGATATCCCAATTCATCGGTCACTGACGTGACGTTGAGAGTGACCAACTGAAAGGGAACTCTTGATTTGTGACCACAATAAATATATTTTTGACTGCATATCATGTTTGTGGCTCCATATATGTACTCTTATTCAAATTTACTGGTAAATATTTCATAACTTACCTGACACGAGACAATGACGTGTTTTTGAAAGGAATTTTGTAGGCCTGATGACAACATTGCATACTACAGATTAAATCATTTATCATTGCATACTGTTACATATACTTAAAAAAAAAAGCAAGCAGCATATACTGCACAGTATGCCAGTATTCTTTCCGACCAAAGTCTCTGTCTACTGATCTATTCCGCATTCTCTGTCACAACAGGAATTTAATGAGTTGTACATCGCTTAGTCTCACTGTGTGAGGAAATCTTTCCAGGACATGCTGAAGAAAATAATTAGAGGGCGAGATTGGAAAACGTCTGCTTCAGTCGCCATCCACGCTGTGCTGCCAGACAGAGGTGTTCCAGGGTTGCTGTGTTTCCTTGCTCTCTCCTAGGTAAGTGCTTGTGAAAAATGGACATTGTCAGCGGTGGCAGTTATTGTCTGGTGCAATGAGAGCAGGGGGCAACTCTTGGACACTTCGGACAGCTGGCCCTCTCTGCCCTAACTTTCGATGGTTAATATCCCACTCCAGTGTCAGAGAGGCAGCCTGGATAGCACTTTTACACCTGAGAAGGAATGTAATTTCAAAGAACGTCTCTTCCTTATTTCTCGGAATCATTTTCCTCTGAGAACAAAAGGTCAAAAGGAGAGCGATGCTGCTACTGGCAATACACATTTTGTATCTGGGGATCAATAATTTACTCTTAAAGGAAAGTGCAGTCTTAATCGAGACTTCACTCTCCTATTCAAATAGCCGGAAGGATCTGTAGTTATTTACATCAACCTCATGGACACTGACTCAGTAAAGTGATTTAAATGGAGGACTAAAATGAAATTTATATAGCAACGAGATGTTGCATGTTTCATAAAAAGTACTGGCATCATATCAGTTACTGCTTTTATAGCATGTTTGTGCTTTTTTTTAAATTAACACGAATGACACTAAAATATATTTTTCATTAAGTAAAGAGATAATCAGTGTTTTTATATATTATTCAGAACCAGAAAAGCCCGATTTGCAAGCAAATGATTCTTATCAGTCAGTTATTTTTAATGATTTGGTCTTTTTTTTATTGTGTATACAAATGTTGTGAAGTTTGATTCTTTTCCACAAACTGGTTCTTTTAGGCAATTTGTTTCAATGAACCATTTAAAGGGGTCATATGATGCTGCTAAAAAGAACATTATTTTGTGTATTTGGTGTAATGCAATGTGTTTATGCAGTTTAAAGTAAAAAAACCACATTATTTTCCATAAAATGTACATTATAGTTTCTCCTCTATGCCCCGCCTTTCTGAAACGCGTTGATTTTAACAAAGCTCATCGTTCCAAAAAAGGGAGCTGTTCTCTGATTGGCCAGCTATGCAGTGCGTTGTGATTGGCCGAATGCCTCAAGCATGTGACGGAAATGTTATGGCCCCTTAACATACTATACCGTTGCCCAGGCCAGCAGCATGAGACTCAGTCCAGCTGCTCTGCTCGTGCACATCCCATCATCGGTTCTCTTTAAGCAGTTCAGTCAATGTACTCTTAGGAGTAACTGAATAACTCAGGATATTGGTTTATTTCGCATCAGAGTTGGTGTAAGGCACGTTTATAAACCGAATAACTTAAGTAATTTGTGGATTAGTGCGTACTGGAGACGCGAACCATTTCAAACGATTCAGTTTGATTTGGTGTACTGGTTCGACTGGTTCACTAAGAAGATCCGGTTAAAAAGAAAGATTCGTTCGCAATCCGGACATCACTAGACGAGACAAAACCAATAAAACTAGGGGTGCACGATAAATATCGGCTGATAATTAATGCGCTTCTAGTCAGTAAAGCCGGTTCTCTAGTCAGCTGTAAATTCCATCAGGTGCGTGATTTCACATAGAGCAGCTATTACTACACAGAGCCGTTGTTAACTGACAAGTTGCGCAAATCCACGTTCATTATCAGCGCATATATATATATATATATATATATATATATATATATATATATATATATATATATATATATATATATATATATATATATATATATAATATGAAATGTTAATGATGAAGTGCTAATATATGTAATAAATAAGGTAATATATTATTCTAAAATGGTTATTAATTATTTTATTGGCATATATAACAGTTATCTGTATTAATTATACAACACTATGACAAGATCATGTTTAAATCATTATATTATATATATTTATTTATTACATTTTATATTATCCTCTCACACATGGGTCAGCTTTTTCTAAATTTTAAATCAAAACCTATTATAAAAAATATATAATTAGCATCAAACAAACAATATAATTCATATTCAGAAAAAAAAAGATCACCATCAATTAATGTAAATTACCTTTAAACAAAAGAAGAAGAATGAAACAACTTGGCACGCTTTTTCTTAATGTCCGTTTCCATAGTGACTCATTGATTTGTGGCTCTGTTGAGAATGTCTTGAGTCTTAACCATGAACATACTCTTAGTTGAATGAACTTACTCCTGGATGTGTTTTTGGAACCAGCATACCTCGAGTAAGCAAGGTTTGAGGTTAATCAACCGAAAGTTCAGGGTTTAGCTGATGGTAAGTTAACTGTGCTTTCTGGAATACATCCCTAGACATCATCAGTGTTGACTTGTGATTCTTTCTTGTGATTGGATATGATATGATGCACTCAGGCGAAATACGTGTAAAATTTATAAATATATAAATGTATAATTTAAAGCTGCAAGCCGTACCTTTTTTGGTTAAAAATGATACAAAAACCATTTTTGAGCAAGTATATAACCAGCCAGTGTTCAAAACTATCTCCTTACCCGATTCACAATGGTAAGCTTATAATATTGTTTTCTAATTTGAGTAGTACTGGTAGGAATTCGTGGGAAATTTGAACATGCCACAGCATCATTACACCACGTCTGTAAACATAAACAAGTTTGCCCAGCTGGTAGGCTATATCACATATGAGGATCCTGCAGGTGGCAGATCGTTTATAGCCTTTTCTAACAGCAGCTGGAATAACTAAATTTATCATTTTGATGGCGGATTGTAATCCAGAAAGTGACTGAAATTAGATTATATTCCAGTTTTAAATGTTCTTATGATTACAGATAGCCCACGTTAATTTACACAAGTTTTGTATTTTAAAGAGAACCAGTTCTAATTAAGAATAATTTGCTTTTGGGTTAAAATAATTTCTTTATATGTACAGTTAGATTATAGGTAAAACAATTATATATTTAACTGTACAGAAATTGAAATCTACATGTAACACTAATACACACTACATACACTAATGCGGATGTTGTTAACATGAACAATTTGAGAACAAAGTATAACAATAATAATAATTTTCATGGTTAATGTGATATGAGCTAATCAACCGTTAGATTTAATCACCATTGTAGCATGATTTATTGTAATGCTTTTTTCCTCAGTTGGTCAGAACAAAAGTTTTTGACCTGTTACTTACTCATTCAGATGACAATATCCGGTGAAAATTCTTATTTGGGTCATATATTCCAAGACGTAGGCTAGAATCTATGATTCCGAAGTACAGTGAAAATCCACACTGGTGCGGAGACTGACAGCCACATGTCAAAACATTAGATTCATCCACGCTGGAGCAGTGAAGGTGCACAACCCACATTAGGAAATAATTCCTCTAATATCTGCAATTGCAGGTTTCAAAGAGAGGTGGCGACAAAAAGGGCAAAACTTACAGACTGCAGCTTTAAGTATAAATATATTTAATAATATAATAAATATAAATTGTTATTATTGTAGGTTTATTAAAGTAAATTTAGGTAAAGACATGATTTGAAAGATGGATGTTTTGTACTTTCTAATTAACATTTTGTAATTTTTATCTAAAAAAAAGAGAGAAAAAGAGAAAAAGTTACACAGTGTAGCTTTAAGTGGAATGTGAGCCACAAATTGTAAATTTTGTATGATTCCCATTGCTAGATGTGGACATTAATGACCTTTTGATGATGCCCTTTATTTCTTTACAATGTCATTTCATATGTTACTGAATCAAGAAAATATGTTTCATGCACTTTTTTTTCACACAGCTGTCAGTGAAATATTATCAGAAACGTTCCACCTCCAGTATTTTCTCCATAGCTTGCACTATTTTTAGCACCGGGGAATACGCATTCGTCCTCTCAGACGTATGCATTTATTTTCCATGTTCTTCTCCTTGGTTGTCCTTTTATGTTTGCAGCACAGTTCCCATGTGACATTTTCCATCATGCTCCATTGTTAATAGAAGCTGACCTATTCCTGCCCTGCTCTTTGCTCCTACAATTCAGTGAAACGGATCCTGGAGTTACGGGAGTACTCTTTATGCTGAGAAATTAGTCACGTCACACATAACAGATTGCCTCTCGGCTTCCTGCATGTCTCTGAGCCGAGAAGGTGATGAATTCCTCCATTCTGGATGATGTGTGAACGTATCCTGTGCGAACTGCCTGTGAATGTCACAGCAGACAAGACACAAGACTTCACTGAAAAGTCTGATCTCGATTCTATAGATAAAGTTTAATCCATTACGTTTTTTTTTTGTGTGTGTGTGTGTGTTTACAGCTGTAACATTTAATAATTATATATCAAACTGAATATTAATATCTGTATATGTATATGTTATTATTACCTAAACTTATAGGTGCCTATAAATAAAGGTCGGCACTGTTCAGATCAGCCCCATTTTGTTTGAATTTGGGCGGGCAGCTGAGTGCAAAGGGGAGGTAAAAATAGCTGCCCTCTGTGGATACGAATAAATAAACAACAGATGTCCATGTTGCATC
Source organism: Cyprinus carpio (assembly GCF_018340385.1). Taxonomy (NCBI): domain Eukaryota; kingdom Metazoa; phylum Chordata; class Actinopteri; order Cypriniformes; family Cyprinidae; genus Cyprinus; species Cyprinus carpio. The sequence continues at coordinate 6,584,192 of NC_056613.1, read as the reverse complement.
TGTCCAAGGCAAATCCATTTGTGTTCTAGGGCAGCTCAGCATTAAATCCTCTAATATCATTAGCATCAGAGAGAGACATACATAAAACGATAGAATAGCTGAGTTAAAAAGGCTAGATGGAGCTTTGATTTAGTAAAGATTGTTAGTCCATCCACCATCACTATACAGTTCCAACTGATCCAGGGCCATATGTCATAATGGAGCCCAGACTAAAGTATGATTTAAATTATTCCTGTTCGAGCTAGACAGATGACTGAAAGATGGATAACATGATACAGTGTTGTCATATAGAATGCCTAGTAATTTGAATTACTACAAGCAGGCACTTCTGTGGAGGATAGAATACAAAAGTGGTGGATAGTGGGGTCCAGTGCTGTTTTGACTTTAAATCTATAGACAAAAGCCATTCTTCAAAAAACAAAAAAACAAAAAACAAAAAGAAAGTTCCTTTTTTTGTTCCACAGAAGAAATAGTCATGCACTTTTGGAATGGTGTGAGGCTTTGTAAATAATGACAGGCATCAGCCCCACAATTTTTCTTCTGAGAAAATGACCCCAATATTCAATATTCATAATGAAATTTTAGAGTTTAGGAAGAGGGCTCATTGACAGCTCAGACTGTGCTAAGATACATATGGAGCCCATAATGAGACATGAGATTGCGCTCCCTCAAACTTTCACTTGCAAAACTTTCACTCGCAAGTTTCTTGGGGAGTGCAAAAGTTTCTTGTGGGAGCACAAAACTTTTGCGAGATACTCAAAATTTCTTGAGGGAACACTATAGTTTTGTGAGAGAACATTTTGTGAGTTAATTTTTAATGCATGTGAGTTATTTTATTTGTCAGAATTAAACAAAAACAGAATGAAAAAAACCCCATTAAATTTCATATCATACAACGGAAGGAGTAGGACTTAAAAGAATAGTGCTATTATTGTATTTTATTTATTTTATTCAGAATTAAACAAAAAACAGAAGAAGGAAAACATGGAATTTCATGACGTAAAATTGAAGTAATAGGACTTGAAGGACTAATACCATTAACCTTCTTTTTTTAAAATAGCTTCATATTAAAGCAGTGAATGTGAAACTAGGTTGTGTTTGTTGTGCCCACAGGAGAGATTATACTTTACATTGTGGAGAGAACCATAACAGTGGGCATTTGGTTCTGAGGCCCATTACACATTGTTCACCAGGACTGTTTAATAAACCATATCTGATTTAATAGTCCTAAAATGAGAGAAACTCTGCACAATGTCTGCATCTCCTTAAGGAATATAATTACGGTGGGCTATTGTGCTGGGCTCATTTAGAAAGGTAGAGGGGATGAAACATAATTATGCAAATTAGTCATCCATTATAACACATAGCGGTGTTATGAAGACAGGTAATCAAGTGAACATGGTCATCCTGTAATGTTCATTGAGGGCTTTGTGTTGCCACTTAGAAAAGTTGAGGGTCTTAGAAATGTAATATTTGATGGGAGAATTTTCAGAAGCACTTTTTGGCAAATCATAGATTCAGCACAGTTAAACTGCATCATTTTGCTCTCAATTTGCCCTCCTGAAACATTAGCAATAGCCATTCGACCTAATGTTCTACAGGCAGACATCGATTCCAAAGCCGTTTTAACGTTTCGTCAGGCTGGTCACATTAGAGGTCCAGCATAAAGCATCTGATGGGGTGCTCAATTCATCAGCCTTGAGGGAAGTTTAACAGTTATTCATCCATTTGTATCAGAAGCATAAAATGTATCAAACTCTTTCAGAGAGGAATGAAATTGTATCTGTATGGGTTGTTAGAGCTGTGGCACGGAGGTGAAAATTCTTCAGGTGCCGGCAGTCAGAGTCATTACATTTCAGGTCAATGTTACTTTGCAAACAGTGTAAGAGCTAAAAAGTTTGGTCACTGACCTGTAGGCAATAAATCTGATATGTGACAAGAAAAATAACCTCAATCTTTCATCTTATGGTTTTGAATTTATCTCTAGAAAATCTTAAAAGTGTACAATTCAGCCAGTCAAACTATATTCTCTGAGCCACTTATATGGTCATCTGCAGATTCACTTTGGTGCTTGGTTAAGAAGTCTTGAATGTATGAATGAGAGTGGACTGATGCTTAAGAATGTTACTTAAGAAGGCGCTAGAAAATTGCCACACTAAATATTATATGACCTATTTTATTTTCTATAAACTATGGTACAGTATGCAATGTTTGTCATAAAACCTGATAAAACCCTTTGTGTTTGTGTATTTGTATATAACCAAATTTCATGCATGTTCAAATGTTTTGGGGTCAGTTTGAATTTTAAAATATTTTTAAAATACGTTTCCTATACTCACCAAGGCTGCATTTATTAAAAAAAAAAAAAAAAAAAGTTTTGGAAATTTTGCAGCACTATATTTATACTGTCAACAATCTCATTTATGTCTCTTTTTATTTCAGGAGAAACCTGAAAAAAAATGAAGACATGAAACTGAAGGAATACGACTTAAAAACAATAATGCTATTACTTATTTTATATTATGGACTAAGGTACAGTACAGTGCAGTACATTGGGGGGTAAAATAATAATAATTATATATATATATATATATATATATATATATATATATATATATATATATATATATATATATAATGTTTTTGTGGTCGACAAACAAACAGTAATATTATGGGTTTTTTTGTTGTTTTTTTTACAGTTTCTTTTTTTTCTTTTTACATTTTACAAACATTTTAAAAAACATTATTACTGTATTATATTTTATATATTTTCAATTGTTATTCATTCCTGGCAAAGCTGTTTTTTTTTGCCATTACTCTGGTTTTTATTTATTTATGATTTATTTGAAGCATAAATCTTTTGTAATATTACAAATTTCTTTATTGACACATTTGATCAATTTAATGCATCCTTACTGAATAAAAGTATTAATTTATAGCCTAAAACAAAACCTTAACTAAGACGTTGCTCAGTAAGGACTAGCTTGTTGTGAACAAAGTAGCTGAATATGTATATATAATTGATAAACTCATGACATATAGTGACATTATCGATTATAATCAAATCATGTTACTACTTGAAAATCAGGCATATCACATTTGAAAGATTTTCATTAATATTTTTATTATTACTATTATGTTTTTGTTATGGGGGAAAACATAAATATATTTTCGAGCATCCCCTTGACTCTATATAGGACAAGCGGTTTGGAGAATGGATGGATAGATTGTTTTTGGTGCATGGTTAAAAATAAATGATTAATTTTGACTGTTGAATTCAGTATGAAAAAGGCCAAAAGCTCTCATAAAGAACAGGCCAAAATCATTATTTTAATTGAGTCAGACATGAATTGGGTCAGACATTGTTCACTAGCTACTTTTCAAGGAAAACCTGAAAAGGGAAAGCTAGGCTGATCCAAAATAGGCACAAGTGTATCTTTAAAAGATCCAGTGTTACTTTTAGGAAGGAGATCAATTACAGTGATGAACAAGCACGCTGAAATAAAGCTAAAGCAAAATGCGTTGTGTGCTCACAGCTCCAGAGAGCAGAGAGACAGATTCAGAGATGTGGAAACAGAAAAAAGCATTCTTCATTCTCTGACAGAAACTACCTTGATGGAGTCATGTTGACAGAGAACACACTGTCTCCTATTCACTCTAGACCTTTTAAATCACACATAAAAGCATTTTGCTGAGGCTTTCTTATTTTTGTAGACACATTACTGCAATGCCTATTTGATAGTTTTATCTCGAAAAAAGTATTATTAATATAGCATTTGCTCATCTGCAATACATTATTACATCATTAATACACACACACATGCATTTTTTTTTTTTTTTTTTTTTCAGATTTACAAATTTTGGACAAATTCAAGGGTGGTGTTATTTGAATGTATTACCTAAATCCCTTCCTAAATGTAGTGATTGTAGTCCTTGTTGCAGGCTTCCAGAGATTTGACACTCGTAATTGAATCCTAAGGCAGCTCTTCAGTTGTATTTATGATGCTGAATACATTGAGAAGGCGGGACGTGAATTCCACTCTTGGCTTTTGGCTGTATATCACTGCAGAGGTGTAGAGCAGTGCAGATCATCTTCATTAATATATGCTGTTGAGGAGATGGAGCTAAGCAGTTGTTTTGAGGTTTGCTTGGTTTTTGAGTTAGTGACCCCTGCTATTTTATCACCCTTGCTCACTAGTTTATTATGAATTTGCTTAAGAATAAAGCTCAGATTACAGTCAGAGATTGCTGGGAATAAATTAACATTCTTATGAATATCAAAACAGTGAGATTATACAATATGAACAAGTTTTTCCGTGCTATATACTGTGGCACAGAGAGAGAATAATGTTTGAAGATTCATAATAGCAAGACTGTAATCTTACTTTCCTATAATATTTGCTTTCCCCTTTTCTCTCTACTTGCTACGTAAAATATAGTGCTGTCAAATGAATTATCATGATTAATCACATCCAAAATAAAGGTTTTTGTTGACATAATATATGTGTGTGAACTTTGTATATTTATTAGCTATATATAAATACACACACATGCATGTATATATTTACAAAATAATTTACGTTTATATATTAAATATATTTATATATGATATAAATTATATGAATACAAATATATACATGTAAATATTTTCAAAATATATGCTGTATGTGCGTGTATTTATGTATACATAATAAATTTGGTATAAATTTAGATTTTGCCAAGTAAGACATGTTCCTGGATCAACATCTTTTGATGATCCTGGATCAACATCATTATCCAAAAATATAGATTTAACCCAATCCCTACCCCTAAACCTAACCCTACCCATAATTTATTTCTAAAATCAGTGGGGAATGATAGCTGATTAACAAGAGTGTAGAAGCACCTAACCCTGATCATAAACCTAAAACAGATATTTCCTGAAAAGTTGTATCTCAGTTCTGATTGGTTGATTGGAATGTTGTTCTAGGATCAACAAGGATGTTGATCCAGGAACATGTTGTACTTGGTGAAATCACGCTCACCCACAACACACACACATATATTACGTAAACAATAACTTTTATTTTGGATGCAATTAATCACGATTAATCGTTTGACAGAACTAAAAAATTTGAAGTAATATTCCAGGTTATTTTCAATTGCTCCTTTAGCTATCATACTATCATACATACTTTAGCTCAGCATTGTGTCATCCAGACTGTAAGCTGTTTTGTTTTAATGGAAAAGTTCACTCAAAAATGAATATTTGCAGAAAATACAATTGCTCTATCCATAATATCTGAATCAGAAGAGAAATTTGCACAGATCAAGCACAATTCACAAGCGAAAAGAGTTCTAAACAAATATGTTGGTGGATTTTGATGTGAGAGGACAACAGGGGATGAACTTTTTCAATAGAGGAAGTGTTATGGTTTATGAACTCATATTTAATTAGATGCAATGGTTTAAAAAAATAGATTTGTGCCTTATAGTACAAACACGCAGTATTTCACTTCACAAAATGTTAACTGGAGTCTTGCAGATTGCATGTGGATTATTGTGATGTTTTTATCAGCTGTTTGGACTCTCGTTCTGACGGCACCCATTCACTGCATTGCGTTGTTTGCTTTCTAAACATCTTTCCTAAATAACCATTGAGGTGAAGAGTCCAAACATGAAATCAAACAGCGATAAATTATACATTCATATTTTAAAATTATGTATTAACTATAGATAGTTTTGCATTTATGAGAAATATGCATGTAGGCAATCTTTGTTGATGACAACTCACTCACTTTAGTGAAGCAAAAGGTGTCAGATCAGATTAAGCTGTTGTTGCGCCAACTCAGACTCTGTTAATAGTTTGCTCATTTTTTGTTGGTGATCTCAAACTGAGGCCTGTAAAACATTTCTTGAAAAATTCTAAATGTAAAACAAAGTATTCATTTTTCCAGGCCCAAAATATCTTATCTGGGAAGCCATGTTTATGGGTATCTCAAGAATCATGATGTCTGGCCTCATAGGAATTAGTAGTTACACAGACAAACTTATTCCCTTCATGTCCAAATGGTTTTCCTCAGGGTACAAATATTTTTATAATTGGCCTCTAAAGCTGAAAAAAAGTGAAACATTTCTTCTAGACGTGGGCGGTATTGGGACCTTAATTGAACCCATGAAAAGACTGAGGATACTAATAATTGTGTTTGAACTTAAAACATAAGCTTTGACTGGCTTTCTGCCGACTTTGACAGTTTTAAAATTTTTGTTATGTATAGTGCAATATTTAGCTCTTGGATAAGATTTGAAAAGTCTTTTAGGCCCATATTTCTCTATATGTCATATGCTGTATATGTAATGTGTTAATATCATAAATAATGGTGGGAGCAGGTTACTGAAATAGCCGCTTCCAATAACATGTGATTATTGCACATAGTATGAATAGGTGATTCCAAAGTAATAATAATACAAACCTGATTCCAAAAAAGTTGGGACACTGTACAAATTGTGAGTAAAAAAGGAATGGAATAATTTACAAATCTCATAAACGTATATTTTATTCAAAATAGAATATAGATATATCAAATGTTGAAAGTAAGACATTTTGAAATGTCATGCCAAATATTGGCTCATTTTGGATTTTATGAGAGCTACACATTCCAAAAAAGTTGGGACAGGTAGCAATAAGAGGCCGGAAAAGTTAAATGTACATATAAGGAACAGCTGGAGGACCAATTTGCAACTTATTAGGTCAATTGGCAACATGATTGGGTATAAAAAGAGCCTCTCAGAGTGGCAGTGCCTCTCAGAAGTAAAGATGGGCAGAGGATCACCAATTCCCCCAATGCTGCAGCGAAAAATAGTGGAGTAATATCAGAAAGGAGTTTCTCAGAGAAAAATTGCAAACTGTATCATCATCTACAGTGCATAATATCACCCAAAGATTCAGAGAATCTGGAACAATCTCTGTGCGTAAGGGTCAAGGCTGGAAAACCATACTGAATGCCCTTGATCTTCGGGCCCTTAGAAGGCACTGCATCACATACAGGAATGCTACTGTAATGGAAATCACAACATGGGCTCAGGAATACTTCCAGAAAACGTTGTCGGTGAACACAATCCACCGTGCAATTCACCGTTGCCGGCTAAAACTCTATAGGTCTAAAAAGAAGCCATATCTAAACATGATCCAGAAGTGCAGCCGTTTTCTCTGGGCCAAGGCTCATTTAAAATGGACTGTGGCAAAGTGGAAAACTGTTCTGTGGTCAGGACTAATCAAACTTTGAAGTTCTTTTTGGAAAAACGCAATGTCATCCGGAATAAGAGGACAAGGACAACCCAAGTTGTTAAGCCTTCAGCGCTCATTTCAGAAGCCTGCATCTCTGATGGTATGGGGTTGCATGAGTGCGTGTGGCATGGGCAGCTTACACATCTGGAAAGGCACCATCAATGCTGAAAGGTATATCCAAGTTCTAGAACAACATATGCTCCCATCCAGATGTCGTTTCTTTCAGGGAAGACTTTGCATTTTCCAACATGAGAATGCCAGACCACATACTGCATCAATTACAACATCATGGCTGCGTAGAAGAAGGATCCGGGTACTGAAATGGCCAGCCTGCAGTCCAGATCTTTCACCCAATAGAAAACATTTGCCGCATCATAAAGAGGAAGATGCGACAAAGAAGACCTAAGACAGTTGAGCAACTAGAAGCCTGTATTAGACAAGAATGGGACAACATTCCGATTCCTAAACTCTAGCAACTTGTCTCCTCAGTCCACAAAAGACGTTTGCAGACTGTTATAAAAAGAAGAGGGGATGCCACACAGTGGTAAACATGGCCTTGTCCCAACTTTTTTGAGATGTGTTGATGCCATGAAATCAAAATCACTTATTTTTTCCCTTAAAATGATACATTTTCTCAGTTTAACACATTTGATATGTCATATATGTTGTATTCTGAATAAAATATTGAAATTTGAAACTTCCACATCATTGCATTCTGTTTTTATTCACAATTTGTACAGTGTCCCAACTTTTCTGGAATCGGGTTTGTAATAATAATAATAATAAAATAAAATAATTTCGATACAGTGCTGCAATGCAGGTACCTCAGAACCAGAGAGAGTCTTACAACCCTTAAGCAAGTACATTGAGCAATCTGGGACTGATATGTTGGCCAGGTCAGTCAAAAGAAAACTTGTGTGGTCATTACTTCCACTATTCTGATTCTTGGAGAGAAACAGAGCTCACTGTCAGTCAGTCGGCTCACTCTGTCACTGCTTGCTTGAGTAGGTGACAGATCCTGGACGGTGTGTGTGTGTGTGTGTGTGTGTGTGTGTGTGTTGCTCTGTAGTGTGAAGGCATTGTTCTGAGTGAATGGCTAAGGTGAGACACTGAGTGGCAGGAATGTGGGGCATCCATCATGTTGCTATGGTGACTGTGGATAAAGAACATCTGTACGGGAGAAACAGCACTTTACACTGTGCCTGCATTAATTCAATATGCAGGTGTGCACAACAGCCTACAGTACTCCCTCACGGCACAATACAGCATTATCATGCCTTTAACATTAAAACAACTATTACTCTGGCTAAGACTTGTGTTTGGTTGCAAAACATCATTTCAGAGCTGCTTGTATTCTATTATTTAAAAGCAAGCCAAATCCAAGATTAAATGTTTATCTGCTTTTCACAAGTTCACCTGCCCATTCAGCCCTGCCAGGTAATGATAAACGAACTAGGCTTGCTGTCTGTGAAGGAGGCACGAAAACTGAGGCTCGGCTTGAGCTCTGAGTAAGAACCCCCCCTTTGATGATACAGTGTGGAGGAAAAAGAGAAGGAATTAGAGGAGGAGAAGGGGAGGTGGAGGGATGCTGGAAGAATTGTCACTGGAACAGAGCAATGACTGCAGCTTACAGTATATACAGTCTTAATGATGATTGGCAGGACTGGATGATTAGGCTCCTCCCGAACCTGCGTTGGGAACTTCATTTGTTGACTGAAATCAGTGATGGTAACCAAATGGTAGGTGGTTTTACATGGATTCATGTCATACTTTATATATTTGGCATTACCATGTATCTGTATCAGTAATAGAGTGACAAAATCAAGGACAGAACCTGATGTGAACAAAGCTTAAACCAGAAGTGTCCAAAACTAAATGAAGAGAATATTTTTTATATTCCATATGGAAAATAAATGTGCTGTATATTCATTATTAAATTAATAAAATGTGTTGTATAATAACAAATAAATAAATGTAGTTTTTATTACAATATACACTATTATTATTATTATTATTATTATTATTATTGGTTAGGGTTATGAACTTTAGTGTTGTATTTTTCTGTTATGTCTGCCTGTTCCTTTTTATCTTTATTTGGTTTTGTTCCTGTTCGGTTTAAGCTCTTTAGTTCATTTGCTCGTTAGTCATTATTAGTTAACTCCCATCACCTGTCTCCCCTTGTCAGCTGCCCTATTTAGAGTCTCCTTTCCGTTCAGTTAACTGTCAGTTATTGTTTAGAGTCACATGTGTTTACTTTACCTGGAGTCATTATCTTTCATGTATTCATGTGGATTATTATTAAAGACCATCTTTGTCTTCATCGCCCTCCTTGGTGGATTCATGACATAATTATTATTAAACAACTCACACGTCAGATTTCAACCATTTCATACGGTTCATTTTTGTGTAATATTTTACATTTTTGATGATAATATTTTTTTTTTCATTAAAATATGCACCATTTAAAACAGCACTATAATAATAATAATAATAATAATAATAATAATAATAATAATAATAATAATAATAATATACTGTTATTGTTATTGTTGTTGTTGTTGTTAATTTTATTTATTTTACTTGACTGCAACATGGATATCAGATTTGAACATGAAACTTATAAAGCTCAAATTTAAATTTTTTAAAATTTCAAACTGTGGAAAAAAAATTTCATAAAACACATTATAAAGCATCACATTAAAAAAAAAATAAAAAAAAAAAAAAAAAAAAAAAAAAAAAAAAATAATAATAATGTACTTTTTTCTTTCAAGGTTTAGCTCATGGATATCCAATAACTTTTGAACTTTCTTAAAGTAATGGTTTGGAAATGTTCATAAGAAATGTCACTTTATCCTTGTGCTTTCTGGATGATTGTTTTCTTCTATTATTTAGTAGAAAAGAAAGTTCAGGACCAGCAGGTTGTGCCCTGAGAACGCCCATCACACCCTGATTCACTCAGACTCGAGAGGGATCCAAACTGTGTCAAATTTAATGGTCTCAGTGAAGGTCTTACCATCCCTTCTCTAATCAAAGAACCCGATGAAGTCTCAAAGGGTGAAATTGAGCCTCAGGGGAGTAATGGAGCCCATTAAAAAGGAAGACGAACAGAGAGAGCGAGCAAGAGGTGGAAAACCTGCTTAGTAAGGCAGCTCGGAGATATTTACAGGGTTCTGCAGGCAGAATGTCTCATTGAGAGGGTAACCAACCCAGAGACGGCTAATCTAGTTCTTGTTTGCTGATTAAATGCAAAGAAAGAGAAGTGCTTTGAGCGTGTCTTGTCACTTACTACACAAATGAAAGTGTGTGTGTAAATGCATGGATCTTGTACTTTTAGAAGAAATATGTTAACATATTATGAAACTGCTACGACAACTACTGTAGCACTCCTTACATATGAAAAATATGTCCAGAGCTGTGGATATTGGTGGAGTGCTAGATTCAGTTCAAAACAAGATGTTTGGGTGGAAAGCAGCAACAAATGATTGTTGTGACTGTAGGTCTCTCGTAGATTACATACAAACAGAGTCTGAACTCTACAGAACCCTCTTAAACAGTCTATTTTAATCCTGCTTATTCAAATCAGTGCTAAGAAACCTTCACTTCCTTCTTAACACAGTGATAGATGGAGCCACAGATGAAAAGCGGCACTTCATATGAAATAATAATAAAAGTACCCTGAATGCTTTCTGTTCTAATGGCCTTTTCTCTGGGAATAAAGGAGAAGGTTAAATAGAAAGATTTTTTATAACATCTAGAACGTTTTGCAGTGCTTTTCTGACATCCAGACCAAAATCCACAGGAGCGATGGGAAATCAACAATTTAATGATTTTTTTTTTTTTTTTTTTTTTTTTAAACAGTCGCTCTCTCTGGCTTTCCTTGATATATATGTACAGTAATGGCATCTCAGCGTTTGCTCTTTTAACATGCTTGCATTTAAGGTATTCTCCTTTTCATACTGGAAAGAGCAGTGCAAATCTGTTTTATGGAATAAGAAATATGTGAAATAACTGAACTGTTTAAAACGCTGACGTTGTTGCTGACTGTTGTGTGTAGTGACATCTCAAGCTGTGGGCTGTTGAGTTTAACACATCTTAAACTGCCAGTGATCTTGACTCCTGTATATCAAACTTGACCTCTTATTCAGATCATGGCTATGCATAATGAAGCAATGTCTACATTAATGCAAAATCAGCACTCTGTAATCAAGGACATGAATAGTTTTTACCTGACAGTAATTAAACTCCATCAATTTGTATTTGTATGACATCAACATATAATTACAGTCTATTAGCAGTCAAATTATAGCGCCGACTAACTGGCAGCATGAAGTGTGGATTTTCAAATGGCTCGTGGATGCGCATCTGTAATATTTAAGACTCACTTTGCTGCAAATTTTGCAAATAAAGGAGTCAATCCCGGGGACTGTAAACTGTGAGGGGTTGCCTGATATCTATTGTAAATCGCCATGGCAATACAAATCACTAAATATTGATTCACATTTCGTTGTAACATAGTCTATTATTAAGCGTCTAACATGTTTGGTAAGAAAGATGAATTTTCGAACACATATCGTAGAATGATAGCAACACTGAACAGCAATGCTGTCTCAAAGGTGTGGAGCACTACAAACGGCTTATTCTCTATAGCGCCACCTTTTACCTAATACATATTACAGCGGATTAGCACACAATCCGCAGCTACAGACACAAACTCGGTACAGTGTATTGTTTTATTAAAATGAAATTTGGCTGCACCAATCTAACACACGTCATTACTTCTATGACAGGAAGGGAAAGAAGTCTACTACGACTTTACATTGAAATGGCTCACAGGAGCGTTACACAAAACAATTGAGAACTATTATAGAGATGTCTTCTGAGACTTTATGAGTGCTTGTGCGAATTGCTGTTGTTACAGGCTGACATCCCATCGACTTGTTGAGGGCTGAGCTCTGAACACTAGTTGCACTGTTTAAATCGGCTAAAGAAGGACAAATAAATACATACATTCATTCACCATGACAACTGAAACACAACATATGTTATTATAGAGGCTCCATGATTCATTAATAATTGATGTCCTGGTCCGGAAGATCAGTGAGAATAGCCGAACCAGGAGATAAACACCGCTCCGAACAGCGTGGGCTGTCTCAACGCGAGCTCACAATAAACGAGTTTTTATAGTTTTAAGACCTTTTAAAAATAAAATATTACAGCGATAATGCACACCTCCACCCTTAGAACACAGGCCAAGCGCTGGATTCAAGATGTTTGTGAGCATGTTTTAATTTGAGAAAAATACTATTTGACAGCTGAGCCCTGTCTGACAGCGCAGGACTAACATCTTACAGTGCCAAAGGTCGCTATCGCCTTTTAGAACGAAAATCACAGTACAGCGAATTAACACAAAATAATTACTAGAATTCACTATAAAGACGAAAAGAGCCACCGTGAACATTAACTTGTGAGATTTTGAGTTGTCTAATGAATTTCACATCGATGAATGCATTGACCTGCTGCTTAGTCTTCAATTTTAATCTAAAGAAAATCTTCGTATTGGTGCTTTTTTCGTGATTTTTTGTATGTGTGTATGTATACATGTATTCATTCATTATTACAATTTTCTCCACTTATTTAGTATTACGCTGCAGATTATTGCTCATAATACATTGGAGTCGATGTCTCTGAATGGATGAAATGAGATTTTACAGTTGATTGTCCTCAGCTGCATCAAGACCGCATCGTCCCCAACATCACATGTTAAAAACTAGTTTTAGTCTTTAAGAGCCAATTTTAGGTTACACAATCTTAATTTCCAATAAATGCCACCACTCCATAATTAGACAGTTACCAGTGCTGACAATAAATATTGACTTAATTGTTCACATGCTTAAAATTTGAAGTACGAGGCAATCCCAAATCTGCGACCTAAACTCCACATCGATTGGAAACAATAATTATTCTAAAAAGCAATATTATTGTCACATCAATTTTTGAATACATAATCATTTAAGATGCAACTTACAGAAACGCAGTTTATTCAATCTGTAAAATAAATGTGTTATAAATTATCAAATAAATGTGTTGCCACAATCCTTATAGTTTGAGCTTAAAGAGTTCAAAACTATACATTTTTTCATTGTAGCTTAGCCCATGTATATTATTTCATTATTTATATTATACAATTTTATTATTATTTTGCTCTGCAAGAATCTGTGTTAAACAAAACCCACCCGTGGTGGTGACCCGGGTGCGAGGGCCCCGTTCATCAGATGCTTGCAGCTTTAATATTATAAGTGTATTTGTATAGTTATTTTGCTGTTATATACTGTTATATATGTTGTTATACACACACACACACACACACACACTTTTTTTTTTTAAATAAGTAGCTATTAATTATTCAGATGCATATTATTGTCACATCACTTTTAGATGCATATTTACAGATTTATTCAGTAAATAAATGTGTTCCGTTATCAAATAAATGTGTTTCCATAGTTTGAGTAAAAGTGTATACATTTTTATTGTAGCTTAGTAGTTTCATCAGCAATTTTTATGCAGAATCTTACAATATTGTGTGAAAGGATACATGGCTAATGACAAAAATCCTGTCTGTCTATGGGAAAACCAGAAAAAAATCTTCAGCCAGTTGGCTCCAGTACTAGACAACATGCCGGTAATCACAGCTCATAACCTGTGGCACCTGCCACTATATTCAGGAGACACTTTGACAGGAGAAAACAATGAGAGCTGTAGGTTTGCTCATCAAATTCTCTGCAACACTTTTTATCATGTAGGTTTCCAAGTCATTACTGAAGGTACAAATTACACGACGCCCTGCCCGATGCTGGCATTCTGTCCTCGACTCGAGCCTGCATCTATGCCAGTCTGCATTTCTTAATTAGCTGTATAATTGACATTTAATGTACCCTTAAACATGGTGTTATTAATTTCTCATCACAGAAATCAAATTAGTGCTCAGTGGCTGGCTGAGATGTTCTGAGAGCAGTGACCTGATATGCCACTGCTGCTGGTTTCCTCCATTCTGATGAGGGCTTCAGAGTTATACAAGGCAGCCAAATGTAGCATTTGCACAACTTTTGTACATTGTTGCAAAAAAATAAATAAAAAAATAAATAATAATAATAATAAATTAATTAATAAAAACTGCATTCTTTACTATTTTAAAACTATGTAACTTTCGTCTCTATATGGCCATCTGTGGTTGAAATATAAAACTGCAAGCTAAACTAACATTTTTTTTTTTTTTTTTTTTTTTTATTTATTTATATGTACTTGCTCAATAGATTGCCTTAAAAAACACCCATAGTGCATCTTTAACATTCCAAAATATCAATAATAAATACCTTTAATTTTTAATTTAACTTTTAAACAATAATTTCCAAATTTGATTGGTAAATTTAGGGGGGAGGGGTGTATAAGTAGTAATAAAGGGTAAAAAAATAAAAATAGTAAAAAAAACAAAATAAAATGGCTTAAAATATTTTGTTTTTTATATTCTTCCAAAATTAATTTTAAACAAACAAGAAGTGCCCAATTTGATTGATTGATTGCACAAAAAGGGCCATGGACCAAAAGTAAATGTTGCATTATCCAACTATATTATATATATATAAAAAAGTATTAAATTGTACATTTTCTTTTAAACAAACAAACAAACAAACAAATAAATAAATCTGATGAACATTTTGAAATTATAAAATAATATATGCTTCAATGCCTTTACATGATTATACCTTTATATACCTTTATGTATACCTTTGAATAAATGCTGTTCTTTTTAACTTTTTATTCATCAAAAAAATCCTGAAAAAAGTATCACAGGTTCCAAAAAAATG